>NW_020953959.1:165285-267049 GCF_900497805.2 Vombatus ursinus
ACACACACCACCGATTCACCATAGCTCACCCACCCACCCACTACACACACACACCTAGTATACACGCTCCTATGCACTAGCACACACACACCTACACACACACACACACACAGACACACACACACACACAAACCCAGAATAACCCAGTACAATGTAAGCTTTTGGAAGACAGGGACTGCTTGGTTTTTTACTTTGTGTCCCCAAAGCACAACATAGCCCACAGTAGGCCTTTGATAATTGTTTGAATGAAGGAATCACTCACTATGCAGGAATAAGGAAGATAAAGTAAATGACAAAGGTAGCCAGGTGGAAGTTGGTCCAGAAAGAATGTTTGAACCAGTGAAGTCAGAGAGGAGATATGGAATGGTAGACCATTCTGGAGTCAAAAGACCTGGGTTCAATCCTACCTCCACTGCTTGTAGCCTGTGTAACCCTGGGCAAGTCATATCTTCCTGGTCCTCAGTTTCCTCATCTGTAAAGTGAAGGAGTTGAACCAGATTGCCTCTGAGGCCCTTTCTGGCCCTAGGTCTAAATCTTGGGTGGAGTTTAGCAGGGAAGGGGGGGCCTGGACAGAACGGAAGGCAGGAACCGACTGACCCAGGACCCAATGGTTAAATCCCTTCACTTCTGAATCTCCTGGGAGAGAGCTCTCCTAGTCACACTCTAGATCTGAGCCTTCCCTCTTTCTTCCCCCCGGGGAACTTTGTTTCCTTCCCCAGCTCTTCCCCACTGTGGCCGCCATGGTCCACCATTTCTCCCAGCATCCACTCCTCCTTGTGAACAGACACACGGGCGATTGCCACTACACCTGTCTCCTCTTTCCCACCAAGTCCTGACCTCCCCCGGCAGAATGGAAGCTCTTGGAGGGCAAGGACTATTTCACTTTTGTCTTGGTATCTGCATCACCTAGCACAATGCATGGCACATGGTAGGGACTTAATAAATGCTTGTTACTGACTGAGATAAAAGAAAATTTGTAAATACTTTTCTTTAACATAAGTGTTGTTTACCTAGCATACGTAGTATCTACAAACTATTCCCAAACAGGCGGGGCTCCACCTGGCTCGTTGGCCTATGTCCACAAGAAAACCAGCCAGATGGACAGCTGCCATCTGGCTTAGCCAGCTCCAGACCTTCCCAAAGCGAGGCCTGCTGCCTAGTCCTCTGCTCCCTAAATATCTGCCCTGCGGGAAGGGGTAAAAATCTCCTGGGGGTCTTGCCCTGCGGCGGTGATAGGCACCTCTCTGATTCTTTCTCAATTGTGCAAGGAGATGGAAGAGGGACTCAGTTAGCTCTTAAATTTGCCACCCAGTTAAGTGCCCTGAATGAATGAACTAAATAGCATTTAGTAAGAGCTTACAATGTGTCAAATATTAAGAGGGATACACATTAGAAAAAAATAAAGACTCTCCCTTTCCTCAAGGAGCTTACATTTTAAAAGGGGAGACAGTACACCTGGATGACTAGGGAAGAACACTATATTATTTTTAAAAAATTTTTAAAAATTAGCAAACATCTGTCCCCACCCCCATTACTAAAATATTCAAATAAACAAATTTAAATAAAACATTTTAGGTTTGATAACTATATTTTAGTATCATTTATTTCCTTTGTAATCCTACATATTTTATTTTATTTTATTTTACACATTTAAAAACATGGTTGTGACAAGGAGATCATAGGCTTTCCCAGACTGCCCCAGGCTTTCAGAGCACACAAAAAAGTTCAGAAGCTTTGTTCTAGGAGCTCATTATAGAGGCCTGGGGTGATGGAATTTACACTGGGGAAAAACTAGAGAACAAAATCAGAGAGTGTATAATTGATTACCTGTCTGAGACTCAGTTTCTTCATTTGTAAAAATGAGCTGATAGGTCCAAGTGACATCCAAGATCTTTTTCTGAAGGCCCTAAGTCGATGGATGGATGGATAGATAGATAGATAGATAGATAGCAAAAGAGATAAAGAAATATAGAGAGACAGACAGATAGATAGATAGATAGAACATTTGTTAAGTGCTTTCTCTGTGCCAGGCACTGTGATAAGCTGAGGGATACATACACAATCAAGGGAGACAGTCACTGCCCACTAGGAGCTTACACTCTTAACAGAGAAAGACAAAACATAAAGGCGAGCTAGAAAGACGGGATGAGGGGGAGGTTAGGGATCAGTGCGGCTGGGTCCTCCCTTCCAAGCAGAGACTCACCAATCAGGTAGCAGGCCCAGGGCAGGGGGACATCGCTAGGGGGTAAGGCTGCAGGTCGGCAGAGGACAATCTGGAGAGTGAGTTGAGCTGGGAGTGAAGACGATGAAGTCTCTGATTCTGAGGCCTGTAAGACAGAGTTCTAGAAGTCTGGGTGCTCAGAGGAGAAGGGTGCCATAGTGGGGGGAGTTTGGACAGCCTTAGGAGAGGAAGTGGGTCTGCAGGAAGAGTGGAGCTGGTGTGGGGAAGAGAGGCAGATCTCCCCAGCCTCCTCTGTCACCATCACATCCGCTAGCCTTGGACAAACCATTTTCACACCCAGCCTCTCCTGTGCCCTACACAGAAAGGCCGGCTCACCAAAGACACAGCAAGTCACTTACCAGAATGGCGGCCACTCCCCCAATGTCAAGGGGGCCTCCCACCTCCCCAGGAACCCATAAGCCGAAATGCTTTTTTCTTATTTTCTTTTTTTAAGGCTTTATATTGATACCTTTCGTGTTTTACGTCACAATCCTTTCCCAGTGGAAATAGTACTAGATTAGAGGCCGAGGCCTGGGTTCAAATCGGGCCTCTTCTACTTACTATCTTGGAAAAGTGATTTTGCCTCTTTGCACCTCAGTTGTGAAATGAGGGGTGTGGCTGACAAGGTCTGTCAGGTTCCTTCCAACTCTAAATCCATGAATCTATGAGACTATGTGCCACTCCTCACACCTGCCAGAATCCTTCCTCATAAGAAATGAGGAAGCAAACAATGAAGGCCTAGGTATCTACCACTCTGCACCGGTCTTCCCCCACTTCTCCACCAAGAGGAGGCAAGTCTGTATCACTGTGAATTTTTACACTCAAGAGCAGTCATTACAAATCCTCAAAATTCTCCTAGTGTTTTTTTTTCCCTTTTACAAAGCTTGTCACAAATTTTGTTTTTGTGTTTGTTTTTCCTGTAACACCATGCTGCCGGCCTTGGAAATGCCATCCTGTTTTTCAACAGTCTTACACCTTCATTTATCTCACTTATTTCAGAGTAGATGCCTTCCATTTCCCAGGTGAGGACGCTGAAACCCAGAGAAGGGTCATACAATTTAATTATTCTTTGGCACTGCTTAGTGCTAAGTGAGAATTCCAGTGGAGGTCCCTTGATTCCCAGTTCAGTATCTTACTAACCAAATCTTTCAACAAGTATTTATATTTAACCCTCAAAAAAACACTATCTGTCATATGTGACAGCTTTATGGGAGGGGGAGAGGGAAGGATGTTGGGATAACTATGGTGATGTAAGAAACAAAATCTCAACAAAAATTTAATTAAAACAAAAGCCAAAGTATTTATGAATCATCTGCCATATGTAGGCTCTGGAGAGAAAGACAAAAGAAACAGCAGCTTCTGCCCACATAGAGCTTACATTCCACTTTACTTTTACAGATGAGGAAACTGAGGCCCAGGGGAGGTTTGGTGGCTTGCCCAAGATCACCCAGGTAGGCTCAATGGGGTCAGAACTTGGAGGTCTTCTGGTTCCAGATTCAGTCTTCTTTCCCCTCTGTGGGATGTGCTCTCTGACCCTCTACAACCTCAAATCTCTGGCATGGTTAATACCAACCTGGCCTAGCGTGGGTAGGGTAAATCATCCATGCCCATGTCTACAGGAGATGGGGAGGGGGTGTCAATTTGCATCCCCAGGCCTCTGTTTATTCATCTGTAAATAACGGGGTTGGGCTGCATGGGTGTAGAGCTAGGCGTCTCTGAGTTCAGAAGGGCCAGGACAGGGGAGGATGTTCTCAGGATGGAGCCATTGTGAGGAAAGAGGAGCCTTCATCATGTGGGCATGGAGGGAGTGCTGCTGGTGGGCTGGGAAGGAGGGGCAGTGTGGCTGCCTGGCCTCCTCGGTGCCATCACAATCTCTGCCTCTGAGCACTTCTAGTCCCCAGGGTTCCCTCTCTGCAGAGGGCCTGGCTCCTTGGGGGAGGTGGCCAGGCCGGACCTTCAGTTCTGGCTGAGCTCCCAGAATGGCTTCCATGTGGCAGTGACTCAGCAAAAACTGAGCAGCTTCCCGACAAAGGGACCAATTCTACAGAATCCCAGGAGGCGCCGGGGAGGCTGCCCAGGCACGAGCTCGGTCAGCTACAAAGGACATGGCAAGGGCTCACCTTTTCCCAGATCTGGCCCTGAATCATTGCCTAAGGCTCCCTTGTCCTTCTAAAGTAGGGAGGCACCTGGGTGCCTAGCAGGAGCTGGGGTGGGGGTAGGGCTTCAGAAGGAAAAGCCTCAGAGGGTGAGGCTGGGGGCTGACCTGGAAGCCTGGTTTAGGGGCTCCCTCTGCTCCCCCATTACCTGAAACACTGTCCATTCCAGCCAAGGCTTGATTTCTAGAAAGCAAAGCTAATCGTCACTATGTTAGAGGGAGGAGTCATTTCGCCTCTCTGAACCTCAGTTTCCTCATTTATAAGATGGCAGTAAGAACCACCAAACCTGGGGCAGTGTTGCCCTGAGGCTCAAATGGGATAGTGCATGTAAAACACTTTGCAAGCTCATATAAATGAGTTGGTATTATTACAAACACCATCTGCCAACACACTGACACTGATGGGGTATCAGGAAATGGGTTAAAACAGGCTCATGGGACTCAGGCTCTTCATGGTGGTGTCCATGACTTTGAAAAATTTAAACAGTATAATATAATGTGCTGTGCTATATCCTATATTATTATATCACACCCTATCGTATATATATATATATATTGTATTATATCTTATCATATTACACATAATTTCATATTATGCCATATCATTTCAAATTATATCATCTCATCTCATCTCATCTTATATTATAATGATACTACCACTCCCCTGGTGCTGGCCCTCATCACCTCCTACCTGGACTGCTGGTGGGTCTGCCCGCCTCAAGTCTCTCCTCCATTCTGACACTAACGTGATTTTCCTAAAGCCCGGGTCTGTCCATGTCACCCCCTCACTCAATAAGCTCCAATGGCTCCATATCAACTCCATGCTCAAATACAAAATACTCACCTGGTATTCAGAGCCCTTCCTAACCCAGCCCCCTCTTACCTTTCTAGTCTCCTTGTACCTTACGTCCCCCATGCGTACTCTTCGATCCAGAGACACTGGCTTCCAGGCTGTTCCAAGAACAAGACCCTCCATGTTTCAGCTCTTGGCATTCTCTCTGTTTTTCCCCCAAGGCCTGGAATGCTGTCTCTCCTCTGCTCCAACTATCTACCACCTCGGCTTCCTTTAAGTCCTACCTAAAAATTCCACCTTCTATAGGAAGCCTTCCCCAACCCCTCTTAATGCTAGTGCCTCCCCTCTCTTAATTCTTCCCTACTTATCCTGTATACAGCTTGTTTGCATATATGTGTTTGCTGGTCTTCCCGTTAGATTGTAAGCTCCCTGAGGGCAAGAACTGTCTTTTGCCTCTCTTGGTAGCCTCAGTGCTTAGCACAGGGTCTGGTATAGAGTACGTACTTAATAAATGTTTCTTGATGATGATGACATCTACATACTATAAAATAGTGCCGTGGAATAGGACCCTCTGTAATCCTGGGTATTTTACACATTTTAAAACATTATTCCAAGAAGGGCTCCATAGGCTTTACCAGCCTGCCATGGGGGTTCAGGACCCAAAACAGATTAGGCCCCTTGGCTAATGGGATCACAGATCTAGAGAGAACCTCAGAGGACATAGGTCCTTCTAACCCTAACCCTAACCCTTCAAGATTCACCCATACAGGCATGAATGTGTTTGTGTGTGTGTGTGTGTGTGTGTGTGTGTGTGTGTGTGTGTGTGTGTGTAAGGGGAGGGAGGATGGATTGGAGGTACCTAAACCCACTCCTGGGGAAGCCAATCACTGCTGAAAGACTCGGGGTGAGCAGGTCAGGCCAGATCTGGACATTGTATTTAAATGTCTTGCCCAAGATTACACATTCATTAACCATCAGGCCTGGGCCTTGAACCCAAGCACCCTGATTCCAAAGCCTGAGCACCGACTGAACCTAGAATTATAGATTTAGAGCTAAAAGGACCTTAGATGTGTTTGAGTCCAGCCTCCTCATTTTACAGATGAGAAATCAGAGGCATAGAGAGACTAAGTGACTCATCCAGGGTCATACAGCATTGTTAGAAAAATCTGAAACAAAAACCTACTACAGTGAGTGAAGGAAAGCCTTTGTTACGCTCCTCGTGAGAAAAGCGGGCACAATGCACTCTAGGAACACACGGGCACTGGTTCAATGGGAGAATTAACTTTTAAACCCTTAGTAAGATCCATACTCCACCCATCAGGGCTCCTATTGTTCTGAGTTACACCCTTCCTGGACAGCCCATCGGCATGTTCATCCACGGTCTGTTAACTCCGCCCACTTCATGGGTCCCATGTTCAAAATGGCGGCTATCTCCGTCCTGCCTTTGGGGTGTGTCAGTTCATATTCAATAAGCGCAGTGGAGAAAAGCCCTTGCCCTGTCGAAGCCCCGTCCTTGAATCGGACGAGTTGCAACCGGTTTAGCCTCCCGGGCTCTTTCTTAAGGAAGTAGTTCGTTGCTATACTTTCTGATTGGTTGAGGCACTATCCACAAGATCTTGGAATTTCTTATCCTGCTGTAGAAGCCTAACCCCCTAAAATCTTTCTTCCAGAATGAAGCTGCCTAAAGCAGGATTTGAACCCAGGTCTTCCTAACTCCAAATCTACCTAGTGCCCTCTATTATTGTTCAGTCATTTTTCAGGTCATGCCTGACTTTGTGACCCCATTTGGGGTTTTCTTGGCAAAGATACTACAGTGCTTTGCCATTTCCTTCTCCAGCTCATTTTATAGATGAGGAAACTGAGGCAAACAGGGTGAAGTGACTTGCCCGGGGTCACACAGCTAGTAAGTGTCTGAGGCCAGATTTGAACTCATGAAGAGGAGTCTTCCTGACTCCAGGCCTGGCTCGCTCCCTGGCTTCCCAGTGCCCTCTATACTGTGCCATTTTAAATGACCCCATCTCAATTACTACAGCATAGGACCAGGAAGCCAGACGGCAGCATAAAGAAAGTATAACTGGGGCGACAGGAAAAGGGAAGGGCAGGATTGTGGGGGTGGGGTGGGGAAGGGGCTGAAGGCAAATTCTGACTCTGCTGCATTGCTTATCCAGAGGGTAGAACCCCCACATTCTGGAAGGGAGCTGCCCTATGTACCAACCTAAGAACTATCTAGCAGTCAGGAGTGGGGAACCTTCTGCCTCGAGGCCACACTTGGCCCTCTAGGACTAGGTCCTCAAGTGTGGCCCTTTGCCTGACTCCAAACTTCACAGAACAAATGAAAAGATTCTATATAAAAGCTAGATTCTAGCTTGGGGCAGGCTTTCCATCCATCTCCAGGTGCCTGCCTGCTGGCCTGAGACACTGGTTACAGGCCGAGCCCTCCAGGGAGCTGTCACAAAGCAAGTTTACTGATCAGGCTAACTTCTGAAGATCAGGGTTATGTGGGGCTCTATCTTGGGTATCTGAGTAGCAAACCTGGGAAAGGAGCTGGACCCCAGGAAGGTCTGGGCTAAGACCCCGAACTCCTGGGTTCTTCTAGAACTCCCCTGTTTCTTCCAGCCTCTCACTGAGATCTCTGCTCTCTTCCCCATCCGGGTCCACAGAGCTTCACCTAGAGAGCAGTCCTTTGTCTCAG
Source organism: Vombatus ursinus (assembly GCF_900497805.2). Classification (NCBI taxonomy): domain Eukaryota; kingdom Metazoa; phylum Chordata; class Mammalia; order Diprotodontia; family Vombatidae; genus Vombatus; species Vombatus ursinus. Next base: position 173,147 of record NW_020953959.1, read on the forward strand.
GGCCACTGACTGCCCTTGTTGAAGTCAGCCCCAGAGCTGGCCCCTGGAGCTGGGAGAAGGGGATTACTGGCCATGCATGGCAGGGTACAGAGCAGTGCCTTGCCCAAGGTCACACACATATTAACAGAGGAACCTAAGTCCTCTGATGCTAACAACAGTGCTCTTTTCAATGAGTTGTGCTGGAAAGCAGAATCACCCACCCCCATTGAACACCCAAAGAGAATGAGTGGGATGACTTGGGAGGGTGAGGACAAAAATATTTTTTGAATATTTTATTTTTTCCAATTACATGTAAAAACAATTTTTAACATACATAGTTTTTAAAATTTTGAGTTTCAAATTCTCTCCCTCCCTCAGATGGCAAACAATTTGATATAGGTTATATATGTGCAATCATGCAAAATATAGTTTCATATTAGTCATGTTGTAAAAGAACACACAGACTGGGAAAAAAAAACACGGAAAAAAATTTCAAAAGTGAAAAATAGTATGCTTTGGCCTGCATTAAGACTCTATCAGTTCTTTCTCTGCAGGCAGACAGAAATTTTCTTTCATGAGTCTTAAATCATTGTATTGCTGAGATTAGCTGAGTCATTCACAACTTAACATCATATAACATTACTATTACTGTCTACACTGCCCTCCTGTTTCTGCTCACTTCACTCTGCCTCAGTTCATGTAAGTCTTTCCAGTTTTTCTGAAACTGTCTCCTCATCATTTTTTATTAGCATGATAGTATTCCATCACAATCATATACTACACTTTGTTCAGCCATTCCCCAACTGATGGACATCCTCTTAATTTTCAGTTCTTTGCCACCACAAAAAGAGCTGCTGTGAATATTTTTGTGCAAATAGGTCCTTTTTAAAAAAAAAAATCTCTTTGGGAAATAGACCTTGTCATGGTATTGCTGGATCAAAGTGTGCTTACACATTTATAGCCCTTTAGGCATAGTATTAAGTTGTTCACAATTCCACCAACAGTACATTAGTGTCCCAGTTTTCCCACATTCCCTGCAACGTTTATCATTTTCCTTTTCTGTCATATTAGCCAATCTAATTGATAGGTGTGAAGTGCTGCCTTAGAATTGTTTTAATTTGCAATTCTCTAATCAATAGTGATTCAGAGCATTTTTTCATGGGGCTATAGATAGCTTTAATTTCTTCATCTGAAAACTGCCTGTTCATATCCTTTGACCATTTATCAATTGGGAAATGACTAGTATTCTTACAAATTTGACTCAGTTTTCTATGTATTTGAGAAATGAAACCTTTATCAAAGATATTTGCTGTAGAAAAAAAAAATTCCCCCTCTTTCTGTTTTCCTTCTAATTTTGTCTGCATTGCATTGGCTGTATTATCTGTACAAAACCTTTTCAATTTAATATAATCAAAATTTTCCATTTTACATTTTGTAATGCTCTCTATTATTTGGTTAAAAATTCTTCCCTTATCCATAGATCTGACAGATAAACTATTCAACACTTCCCTAATTTGCCTATGGTATCATCCTTTATGTCTAAATCCCACACCCATGTTGAGCTTAGACGTAATACCTAGTTTCTGCCAAACTATTTTCCAATTTTTCCAGCAGTTTTTCTCGAATTGTGAGTTTTTGTCTCAAAAGCTTGGGTCTTTGGGTTTACCCAAAACTAGATCACTACGGTCATTTACTACTTCACGTAGTGTGCTAATCTACTCCACTGATCTACCACTCTATTTCTTAGCCAGCATCAGATTATTTTGATGATTACCGCTTTATAATATTATGATCTAGGCCACCTTCTTTCACATTTTTTCCCTCGATATTCTGGAGCAGTGCTATGGCCAGGACCTTGTTTTAGGTAATTCTCTAAGACTGAGCGGCCAATATGGAGAGAGTTTCTGCCTTGAGAGTAAAATTACATGGGAAGAAAAAAAAAGGTATTGATCCCTAAAGCCCCTGACCTCAAGGAGCCTACATTCCACTTCTCTGTTATTTGTCAGCTCTGTGCTGGTTGTCTGAACTCCTCCAGAGAGATGGGCCTTCTTGGGGTTCAGCACAGGGAATGGTGCTTCTGTCTGGCACCTGTTCTCTACCCCCAGCCGCCCCAACTCTAGTCCTGCTCTTTGGCTTCGAGGCAGGAATTACCTTGGCAAATGGGGAAGTTGGACCTTCCTGTCCTTCTCCGGCTCTCCTCTCCCTTTTTAAGGGGAGAGTCCTGTTTTTAAGACAAACAAAAACCCAACAATCCAGAAGCCCTCACATCTGTTTTTATTTTTAGCTTTTTAATCCTCAAGCATCCCTTTCCCTTCCCAGCGCTCTTCTCTTTCCTTCCTTTTCCACTCTCTTTCTCTATTTTTTAACCCTTTTATATTCTCACTCTTTCCTTTCTCTTCTGCCCCGCCCATCTTTTCCTTCTCTTCTCTTGCCTCACTCCCGCACGTGTGCCTCCTGAGATGGGACGTAGGGAGGCCCTGGGAGCCTTGCCATAGATTTCTCCAAGTCAGAGAGCAGGCTCTTTTACCAGGGCTCCCCTTAGAAATGGAAGGAAAGTGTGATGTCCTCCCTCCCCACCCCACACCACAAAGCCAACCTCTAGCCTCCTTGGTCTAAGCTTCTTCTTTCTCACCTCCCACTGCTTCTCATCCTGCAGCTAAGGATATAAAAGCTAGGAAAGTCAAAGAGGTGCATATGTCATACCAGAAAGTTAAAACCTCTGAGAAAACAACTTTTGACAAAGCCATAACTAGAAATATTTTCACCTGGGAAAGGGAAGGAGGGCCAGAGGCTCACCTGGTTGCAGGCTGGGAGGAAGGAAATACATCCAGAGGTTCCTGCCCTTGTAAAAGTGCTGCCCATGAGGGGAAGGAAGTTATAACCTCTGCTGTAGGCAGAGTTGGGCAAGGAAGAAGGGTATAAATGGCTGGTTGGCCACCAAAAGAAGTCCTCTAAACTCATCTACCTGAGGCAAAGCCCCAGGTGTCCCACCCTAGTTCTGGCCTTGGATTTCAGTAAGCAGATTCATTTCTCAATTAAACCACAAACATTCATGAAGGGTTTCCCAATGTTCCAGGTACCATGATTGACAGTGAAGATAGGGACTGACCTGTGATTTCATTGGTAAAGGGAACTCCCAGATGAGGACACTGTACCAATGCAAGCCGGCACCTTCTTTGCAATTTATTAGAGTTGAGTTCTAAGAAGTGAAGTGACTTCTCCAGGATCGTACAGCCAGTATGTGTGTGAGACATGGGTTCTTGACTCTGCTATGGGTCAGTCTGTGTCCACTAAGACAGGCTACCTATAATAGCTCCAGGGCACTGGAGGGCACAATTAGTCCAAAGGCCAAAAATGAAACAAAGCCAACATTCTCTCTAAGTAAGTAAATATACAGTTATTCAAGCTAATGGTTGGGAGCTCCCGGGCTGTGGCATACAAGCTGGGCTCTGAGCTTGGCTTCCGAGGGGCAGAAGTGAGGACAGAGCACTTTCCCAGCACTTTCCCAAGTGCTTCTCTTTTAGATTTCAAGGTCCTACAAGGAACGGGGTTTGGCCCAGGAGTGATCTGACCTGCAGCCAAAAAGACAACACGACTTTAATGAAGTCACTTTACTTCCTTGGAGCCTCAGTTTCCTCATCTGTAAAACCAGAGGGGTAGATTAGCTGGCTTCTTAAATCCCTTCCAGCTCAAATCTACTAAACTCCCACTATACAAATTTGCCTTGAGATAATAGAATTAGGATTCACGTGGGAGCCGAGGCTTATTTTTAAAACTTTAATCGTTGGACTCCAGGGCTGGCCTTAAGCAATAGATGATAAAGTAGAAGAACTTGTCTAGAAAGTCAGGCCTCCACAGTTCAGGTCATTTTCTAGGTCACTGACCTCTTTCAAGTTGTTCCAATCCTTCCCACTGAGGTGTGAGTGGCTGAGGACGACTTGTTTAGGGCTGTGGGTCTCCTTTTAAATTAGATTCAAAGCTCTGAACAAAACTTTAACCATCAGCCAGAGGGTTAGAAACCTTATCTGGGGGGGAGGGGATGTAGATACGGAGAATTTCTCTTGAAATTTTACCTAGGAGGCTGGGGGGTTAAGAAGGAAGAAGAAGAACCTTTATTTCCCTAAAGTCCCAACTTCTGGGAAAGCCGGATGAGTCCCTAAAGCAGGGCTCAGCCCCCACATCCCAAGTTAATTCAACGTCATTCAGCCCAAGCACACAACTCCCTCTCCTTTCTGGCTACCCAGGGACTTTTAGGAGTCAAGGCTAGTGGAGTAAGACTTTTAGGGAATAAATCCTCTTCCTCTCCCTTCTTATTCTCCCCCCCCCCCCTCCCCTCTGCAGGCCCCTCTTTGTCGGTCCAGCCAGATGGGATTTTTCTCTCTTTAAAACTTTGTAGCACTCTGTACCTCTCTCAAGAATTGTGTCTTATCTGAATGTATTTTCATTTTGTCCCAACTTGTTATTTCATAGCTGATTTCAAATTCTGCCTCCAACGCATCCTGGCAGCATGACCCTGGGCAAGTCATTTAACCTCTGGACAAACTCACTAAGACTAAATTGCAAAGAAGGTAAGGACCCTGACGTGGTAGAGTTTCTTTACCCACTCAGAAGTGAGTGTCCTGTTATACTTATTCCCTCCACTGATGCAGGCAAGTGACTAAGCTGTTATTTATACTCAAAGAGTTACCTGGGGGCCCTGAGAGGCTGAGGACCGTCCCTGGTGACAGAGCTCAAGATCTGAACTGGGCTGTTTCTGACTCTAAGCCTCCAGGTCCCTCTATCTATGACACCATTTTAACCTTTTATTAGTTATTCATTCAGTCATTCCAGATATCCCTTATCCCCTCACTAGAATCTTTATCTGTAAAATAGGAAGAGGGACTAGGCCTGCCATTTAATTAATAGAGGGAATTCCCAGATGAGGAAACTCCCTCCACCCATGCAGGTTGGTACATGCCACTTTTGCCTAGGGATCACTGGAAGTGACTGGGCCAAGGTCACGTAGCCAGTATACGTCAGAGGTATCGGGTCTTTCTGCCTTCTAAGACAGCTCTCTATCAATGAGGGCTGATCTCACAGACAAGATTATTTGTACTGCCTGCCCCATAGGGTTGTAAGTATAGCACTGTGTGGCGGGCAGCGAGGTGGCACAGGGGATTGAGCACCAGGCCTGAAGTCAGGAGGACCTGAGTTCAAATCTGGCCTCAGACCAAACACTTGACACTTACTAGCTGTGTGACCCTGGGCAAATCATTTAACCCCAATTGCCTAAAAATTAAAATAAAATAAAATAAAATAAGTATAGCACGGTGTAACCTTAAAGCTCTAGTTACAGATTGCAAATTCCTCCAGGACAGAGTCGTATTCATTTTTGCAGGGGCCCCCTTTCCTCAACTCCAGCACAGGTGGAAAAATCCCTAGTCTGTAGCGCTGGCTCAGGACAAAGCACTTCACTTCTCTGGCTTCAGTCTCCTCCTCTGAAAGATGGGGGAGGAATGAGTGGAAGTTATAAAGAGGCAAATTTAGTCAATCAGTCAGTAAACATTTATTATACTCGGACTCTGTGACAAGTACATAACCTTAAGCCTGTTTTCTTGTCCCTCTATTTCCTGGATGTCCATGGCCTGGGGCCTTCCCTGTAGCCATGCCTCACTTGGACTTGCCCTAGCATGCTGCCCGCTACCACTACCCAGGCCAAGATATTCCGGATGGGAATAACCCCTTCCTACCTCTGTGTCACTTGGAATTGTAAATGTGACCTAAGAAAGAGTCATTCAAGGGTACAAATTATTAGCGAACGAGTATAGCAAGGAGCCTTGATCCAAGTAGACAGGCTCTTTCTTAATTTCTCAAAAGAATTTCATACCATTCCTACGATTTTGCTTTGGGGTTGCTCAGAGCTTTGAACGGTTGTTGCCAGCAACATTTATTTGCATGTGATTGAAAGGAATTTGGAACAAAAGATTTGAGGTGGAGGAAGAAAGCCTAGCATTTTAATTCTTGTCTTCCTTGGTCTGCTTGGAGGACAGACCTGGGGGGTCTTAGTAATGCCTTTTGTCTCTGTCAATCAGTTAACAAGCATTCTGCAAGGACCTAAGTCCAGACCTTGGGGCATATGAAGTGTAACATTGACTGCCTTGGCCTCCACTACCTGAAGGCTGGATCCCTTACATTTCAACCCTCTCTAGGGTTCTCTAGTATTCTTAAGAGGTTTGGGGAGGAGGGGACAACTTCTCTGCCATTGGCTGAAGCCCCAACTGATGGGGTTCCCCCACTTTTCGGGGTCCTTTGTGCTCCAGTTCCATTTAACCACTTAAAAGTCATATTAGCTTTTACAAAGAGGTACTTATTTTAAAGATAAAACAGAAACAAGTATACAAACATCCTTCCCAGAACATGGGACATAATCCCACTCCCAACATTCTCTGGGGAGGGGAGAGAATTCAGTTCACAGCTTAATTCAATTCCTACATAGCTGTGGTCCCACTAAGTTTCAAGCCCAAAGCTACTTGGGTTTATATCTGGCACCGCAGCGTCTCAGGGCTTCTCTGCTGGGCAGCCTGCAACATCCAGCCTGGAATCCTTCTCCGAGTTGTCCATGGCTCAAGCTCCCAGGATCTGGGGACTCTTATCACCTTCCCCTGGGACAGGAAAAGACAAATGAAACTGACCAAAATTCTAAGCCTATTTCTTGGGCCACAGGGTTTAAAGGTGAGGAAGGGGAAGGTAGCCCTCCCTGATCCTAGCTTAGTGGATGGAATCTGTGCTATGGGTAAACAGGAACACACACACACACACACACACACACACACACACACACACACACACACCCCTTGCCCAGAACACATCCAGAAAGAGAAATAGTGTCATACTGTGGCAGTCTTGATTAGCTTGTGGCTAATCTGTGTCAAAAAGAGACAGATTTGTAGAGATCAGATTCTGGGAGTGGACAGATCTTCCTTTTTGTGAAAAGAAAGTCATTTTTTCCTTCGTCTGAGCACTAGTTGCGAGAGTCTGCCTTTCTCACTAAAAGAGCTGAAGCTTAACCTCTGGGCTGTAAGTTTAAAAAGGAGATGGCTAACTGGTCTCCTTTTATTATGAGAGAGAGAGTGAGAGCATTCCAGCTCAAGACCATAGGTGGGCCCTAGGAAGGTGGCAGCAGTGAGAAGAGCCCAGCAGAGATCTATAAGGAAAAACCTACCCAGAGGGACTTCCAGTAGGCCCAACATGACCAGAAGACGGTGGCGGCCAAGCGGAATTAGATTCATGAGTTGTCCCTCTACATGTGTGTTCTGGCTAAAAGCATTCATTACTTATGTGCCTTTCCACATGTGTGCCTCAGCCACACATGCTGCCTAGAGGTATGCCCTGCAAACATGGCCCCAAAAGGTGTCTACTCTTCCTCTGATACTATGTGTATTTGTGAGAAGATGTGCCCCATATTTATGGAGTTGCCTCCAAAAGTAGTGAGATCCCCTTCCTTGTAGGACTTCAAGCAAAGATTGGATGACCCACTGTTGGGTGTGTTATAAAGAGGAATTTCACTTGGGTAGAGGCTGGACTAGACAGGCTTAGAGATCTCTTCCCAATCTGAGATGTTATATGTGTCTTTGCCTCTGGCTAGGCAGCCACCCCCTTCCCACCCCTTTCCCAGAGGGTAGGAGGTGATGATGGATGGATTCTGGGAACATCCCAAATCCTGGGAGCTTGAGCCGTGGACACCTCGGAGACAGGATTTGTTAGCCTGAAGGATTGGCAGCATCAGCTAAAACTGATGCAACGCTCCAGTCCAGTGAGGTCAGCCTGTCCTGGGCACACCAGAATCTCCACACCTGCCTTCCTATCCCTCCCCCAACCCTCCAACATAGCAGCTCACCCCACCCTACTTGGCTATGGGGCAGGTCTCCCTCAAACAATACAGGCCCTAATCTCCAAAGATGGCTACTAAGCCCAGATAATAAAACTTCCTCTCTCCCTCCCCTCCAAGCAGAAAATTGGCCCTGGGAGAATTCTAACAGGAGATTCATGAAGAGTCTAGGACAGCACCAGATGACAAGAGAGCAGACCAAGGTCAAACCCCGTCCCAAGGATGGGATTTGGGCAGACAGATGGGAGACTGTGTTGGATTTCCAGAGTCCTGTAGAGCTGAATGTGGGCTAGGGAATTCACCCTAGCTCCTTAGCCCTCAGTCTCTGACCACTCTAGCTTATCTTTTCCGACCCTGGGCTCTCTGTGGAGGGAAGGATGCCCTGAGAATCTTCTCAGTCCTCAGCTGTGACTGCTCTACATCTGACTCTCCTTCCTAACCCTTTCCCAGAGGGAGAGAGGTGATGGATTCTGGGGGATTCCTGCCCTGTCCTGGGCCAATGGACATTGGGGGCCTGCTTTTCCCTTCTCCACATCTCCCCGCATGACAAGGATAGATCTAATCCTGGCTCTCAGTATTGTCAGTAGGACAAAAGGCCGGCAGCAGCATGGGGGGAGGCTTGAGGGGGTGGGCCAGCCACCACTCTCCTTCGGTTTCTTTCCCTTATCCTCTTCGCGCCAGCTCTGTGCTTCAGTCCCTTCTCCCAGCTCTGTCCAGACCTTTCTTCCCAAGCCCCACCCCCATCCCTTTCTCCATCTCTACCGCCTTTGAAGCTGATGTAATCAGAGAAGCCAGTGAGCTCAGCCTAGACTGTGCAGACAGGTAACCAAGCCGCCACACTCACAGGCAGATCCCACCCCATTCTGCCCTCCCATCAGCAAGGATCCCTCCACTGGGGAAAGAATCCTGGTCCCACACTCAAGCTCTCCAGCCCCAGAGAAGGAAGAGAGCTGGTGGGGAGAAGGAAGCCAGCCATTCCCTTTCTCCTGGTGCTGCCGGCTGGGGAGGACAAAGCCCAGTAGGCCCGGGCCACTGTCACTTATCCTCTCTCATCTGCAAGGCTCCATCTAGTTTACTCCCCTGAGCCTCCAGTTGAAAGAAGAGGGTGGTAGGAGAAAAAAGCCCCAATGACTTCAGCTAACGAGAGTGGATTTACTCATAGTATGTGTTAGGTTACAGCTGAGCTCGCTCTTATAACACTTAGCACTGTGTTCTGAGCATGAAGAGCACAATTGGGTCAATGGTCCTGTTTCTGTAACCCCATAAATTCTAAGGCTTTATTGTGCAGTATTCACGTGGGGAACAGGGGCTGGATTGTCTTTGAAAAATGACACAGCTCTTTTAGTTACTCGGAGAGGGTGGGGGGGAGACAGAGAGAGAGGAGAGAGAGAACCAGGATGGGGTGAACATGGCTTTCAACCTGCGTGCTGACATTCTGGGGGTTCACTTTCTCCCCATGGCAACCAATGTCCAATCCTCTTCCAGCCTATCCTGGGACACAGTAAAACCATCTCCAGGCTACTTTCATCAAGCTCCTGTTGCCATAGCACCCCCTCTGAAAATCGAATTCCCCCCCCCCACTTAGGGATAAGGGCCAGATTCTCTCAGGGATAGGCTACATCATTTCCCCATCGGCCTGTAGCCATGGTCTAACTAAGAGCATCTTCACCATTGCTGCCCTACTCAACTCACTGTTTGTCTCCTACTCAACTGATTCCCCCAGGTAGAAGGAGAAGGAGCAAGCATTTATTAAGCACCTACTGTGTGCTATTAAGCACCTACTTCATGCTACTATGTGAGATGCAAACATTTAGAGGCTTCTCCATTCCAAATGTTCATATGGACTATTTGTGTCCGACTTCTGCTAGAGCCTCTGGAGGTCATATTGGTCTGATCAGCTACGGTCACATACAATGTACCTTGATCCTGACCAGGTGATGTCATTTTGGTCCCCTTTGAGCACAAAGAACAAAAACCAACTATGTGCCAGACCCTGTGCTAAGTGCTTTCTAAGTATTTCATTGGGTCCTCACAGCAACCCAATGAGGTAGGTGCTATTGTTATCCCCCTTTTACAGTTAAGGAAACTGAGGCAGAGGTTAAGCACTTTGCCCAGGATCTCACTGCTACCACGTAGCAGCCCAGGTAGAAGAATTCTCCATTATGGCTCTTCCCTGAAAAAAATGGCCCATCTTTTGGTACCAATACTCTTCTTGTGATGTTGTATGGAATGCCATAGACTATATAGTCTGTATAAATATATTTATAAAATCTATAAATATATTTATAAAACATAAATATATTTATAAACATAAATGTACTTATAAAATTGAATTTATAAAATTGAAATAAATTTATAAACTTGAAATTATAAAATTGAAATTGAGGATTCCCCACAAAGGGCAATGCATGGTGAGTGAGAGAGCAGGGTGCAACTCATTTTAAATGAGGAGTGATTCAGGAGAATTGGTATAAGGTGTGTTGTCAGAGAAGTGTGCCAGCAGGAAAAACAAAAAAGCACAGGTCGGTCAAGGAATGTGGGTAAAGGCCAGCGGATGGACAGCTTGCATGCTCCATTGGCATCCATCTGACGTAAAGAGAATTTGAGGAGGTCTTTAGCATAGCGAGTAGCATGCTTTCTCATACCCTGCCCACCCCCTCCACGTTAAACTAACGGAAGGATGTGGACAAGGGTCCCATAGGATGGCAGACACAGAGAAGATATGATCTGCTTTGTTGGAGAGAATACCCTCAATAGTGATAGAACAGATCCATAGGACCATTGGAGTATTCAAATGGCACTGAATTGTACGTGCCATAATATCATTACCAGCAGGTACACATCTTCATTTTTATTTTGTTTATTTATTTTTTTTTTGGCTAGGCAATGGGTACATCTTCAGCATTAATGAAAATCAGGTATTGCAGCAAGAATATCTCTGGAAGGTTTATTTCAGTGAGCTGGTCAGCTCAATGAGTCCAGGCATTTGGATCCTCTGTATCATGGCCTGGTTCCTTGCTCCAATTATAAGGCCACATGCACGGTTTTCTGCTCCAGAAGGCAAATGTTCAAGAGCTCCCACAATTTGGCCATGTGGCTCCTCTTTCCTGGGATTAGGAGTTAGAAACATGTATATAGTCCATTATTCAGTACTCTCCGAGTTCTGTGCTTGGTGACTTCATCTAGTTTTATGGGTAACCTTAAAGTATCTGTTATCTTTTTTTGGTTCATTATGTTCTATCCAGAGTTTAATCTGGGAAATCACCAAATTTGCCTATATATCCATAAATGTAGATAACTAGGGCCCCCAGCTTCTATAAAAGCACACAAGTTAACAAATGCATATGAGGTAAGGGGCAGCCTTTATTTCGCCATACAGAAAATGCAAAAGATACAAGGTATTCACATAAATCCAAAAATAAACACACAAATCACTCAAAGGGGCCCATGAATCATGAATTCCCCTTAGAAGGGAACTGGACTGGTGGCTGCCAGAGCAGGACAATGCATTCCTTCATGGGGAGTTTTAACTTCTTTCCAGACTTGTAGTCCTACCATATGGACTAGTAACCCTCTCTCTGTCAGATCTATACTCAGTCAGTCAAAAAGCATTTCTTAAGCACCTACTATGTGCCAGGCACTGTGCTAAGCTCTGAGGATACAAAGAAAGGTAAAAGGCAGTCCCTGCCCTCAAGGAGCTCACAGTCTAATGGTAGGGACAATATGCAAATAACTATGTACAAACAAGCTACATACAGGATAAACTGGAGATAATTAACAGAGAGAAGGCACTGGCTTTAATAAGCATTGGGAAAGGCTTCCTGAAGGAGGCAGAATTTTAGCTGGAACCTAAGGGAAGCTAGGGAAGCCAGGAGGCAGAGATGAGGAGGGAGAACACTTCAGGCTTGGAAGACATAGAGCCAGTGAAAATGCCTGGAGTCAGGAGATGGAGGTTCTTGTTTGAGGAACAGCAAGGAGGCCAGTCACTAGACCAAAGAGTCTGTGGGAGAAGGAGGACAAGGCAGAAGCCTGGAACCTTGGAGGGATAGGTTTTAAAGGACTCTGAATGCCAAGCAGAGATTTTTCTATTTGGTCTTAGAGGTGATAGGAGCTACTGGAGTCTATTGGAAGGGGTAGGTGAACATGGTTGGACCTGTGCTTTATGAAAAGTGCTTTTGCAACTGAATGGAAGATGATCTGGAGTTTGGAGAGACTTGAGGCAGGCTAACCCAGCATAAGGATTTTGCAAGAGTCCAGATGTGAAGAGATGAGAAACATCAGGGTAGAGGCAGTATCAGGAGAGAAGGGGACAAATTCAAGACACATTGCAAAGGGGAAATTGACAGATCTTGGCAACAGATTGGATATGGTGAGGGAAGGTGAGGCATTGTAGATGGTGCCCAAGTTATGAACCTGGGGGCCTGGTAGAATGCTGGTACCCTTGACAATAATAGGGAAATTTGGAAGGGTAGAGGATTCAAGGGGAAAGATAATGAGTTCAGTTTTGGACATGTTAAGCTCAAGATGTCTACAGGACATCCAGTTCAAGATGTATAGTAGGCAAGTGGAGATGTAAGACTGGAAGTTAGCAGAGAAGTTAGGGCTGGATAAATAGGATCTGAGAATCATCAGTGGAGAGATGATAATTGAATCTATAGGAGCCGATGAGATCACCAAGCGAAGAGGGCTGAGGACAGAACCCTGTGGGATACTCAAAGTTAGGGGGCCTGACCTCAATGAGGATCCAGCAAAAGAGGCTGAGAAGGAGTACTCAGACAAGTAGGAGGACAACCAGGAAAGAGTGGTGTTTTGAAAAGCCAAGGAGAAGAGTATCAAGGAGAAGAGGGTGATCAACAGTGTCAAAGGTTGTAGAGAGATTAGAGAAAATGAGGACTAAGAAAAAGCCATTGGATTTGTCAATGAAAAGATAAATAGGTAGTTTTGGAGAGAGCAGTTTTGGAATGATTAGTTCAGAAGCCAATTTGTAGGGAGTTAAGAAGGAGAGGAAATGAAAGGAGAGGAAATGGAGACACTTGCTGTACACGGCCTTTTCAAGAAATTTAACCACAAAAAGCAAAAGAGTAATGGAATCATAGTGAGGATAAAAGGATCAAATGAGGGTGTTTTGAGGATATGGGAGGGATAGGCATGTTTTTAGGCAGTAGAGAAGCAGCTAGCAGAGAAGGAGAGATTGATGATAAATGAGAGAAGGGGAATGATAGAGGGAGCACTCAGTTGGGGGAGAGAGGATGGAATGGGTTAACCTGTGCTCATAGAGAGGTTTGCCTTGGCAAGGAGAAAGGTCACTTCTTCACATGAGACAATGGTGAATGAAGAAATAGTGGCTGAAGGCATCTGAGTGATGAGATGAGGATGAGGGAAAAGAGAGAGCTCTCAGTCAGTGGTCTCAATGTTTTCAGTAAAATATGAGGCAAGGTTCTCTGCTGAGGGAGTTGGGAAGAGAAAACCCTGAAAGGTTTGAAAGACTCATGAAAAGGCTTGGAAGAGTCACTGTGATGAGTGGGATAGTGAGTTATTTAGGGAGATGTAGAAGGATTGCCTAGCAGCAGTGAGGGCCCAGTTGAGGTTATGTAACATATAATGGAGTTAGTCATGATTTTCTCCACCTTCCTTCAACAGAACATGTGTAAGAGCAAAAATGGCAAATGGTGGGAGTGATTCAAGGCTGAGGCTTGGCAGGGCTCAATTGGCAGAATGATAAGGGGACCAGGGACTCAAGAGGAGAGAGTAGTATAGTGTTGAACTGGTTCAAGGGGATGAGATGGGGAAAAGTGGGGTGTGTAGCTAGTGCAGGGAAGATGGATTGGGATAAAATTGAGAGGGCAAGGGGTTGTAGGTCATAGCATGGAAGAAGAGCATGGTTTGGTCATGGAAGACAAAGGGAGAGGTGGAAAGCCAATAGATTGCACCTACATTGTAGGGTTGTTGTGAGAATCAAATGAGATAATATTTGTAAAGCATTTAGCACAAAGCTTGGCACATAGCTGTTTCCTTCCTTCTCTCTTTCCTTGTCTTTAGCATTCATTAATAACCTTATCTCATCCTGACACTGTGCATATAGTACTGTGCAAAGTTTTTGTGTTTGTCATCTATTACCTGCCTAGGTTTATCTCTTTCATATGTATTCTCTTTTTTTTAATTCATTAAATCTAAATATGTGGAAAAGTAATCCAGGGAGTTGGGGGCTGACCCTGGTTAGAAGTGAGCATGTTCTCTCTTTTCTCTGGACAAGTATTTAACAGTGACTCCCCGTGGATCAAAGAATCATCCGTTTAGGGATGGGAAGAACTTCAAGGTCATCTAATCCAACTTTTTCGCTTTAGATATGAATAAACATCTGTACCAACAATGGCTTCCTTGAAGGAGAAAAGAAATTATGGAAGTCAGAGAAGGGAAATCATTTTTCCATGTTCACACACTACCATGAGGAGAAGAACCAAGACCTGAATCCAGATCTAGAACTCTTCCAACTAAAGCACACTTGTGTAAGGCAGCTAGGTGGCCCAGTGGATAGTAAGCTGCAATTGGAGTCAGAAGATTTGAGTTCAAATCTAGACTAAGATATTTACTAAATGTGTGACCTTGGGCAAATCGCTTAACCTCTCTTAACCCCAGTTTCCTCAAATGTAAAATGGGGATAATACCAGGACCTGCCTCCCAGGGTTGTTGTTAGGATCAAATGAGATAACACTTCCAAAGTGACTAGTACAGTGCCTGGAATGTGGTGGGTCCTATATAAATGCTGTTGCTATTGCTGCTGCTACTGCTGTTGTTTTATTGTTATTACTCTTCTCATTCTTCATGTTATTTTATGTGCTTTTGGGGGTACCATCATGGATGAATAAAGTAACTAATTTTTTTTTGATTTATCAACAATCATTTCCATATGCTTTTTAGTTTAAAATTTTTCTCCCCCTTCTTCCCCAGGGATGGTGCACAATCTGATATAGGCTATATGTATACATTCCTATTAAACATATTTTCACATTAGTGATACTGTAAGTAAGAATTAGAACCAATAGGAGGAACCACCAGAAAGAGGAAGCAAAACTCAAGAGAACAGAAAAAAAAATAGCAAATAGTATGCTTCAATCTACATTCAAATTCCATAGTTCTTTCTTTGGATGTGGATAGTATTTTCCATCACAGGGCCTTTGGAGATGTCTTAGAGCCTTGTATTGCTGGGAAGGGTTAAGTTTATCTATATTAGTCATCACACAAGATGGCTGTTATTGGGTACAACGTTCTCTTGATTCTAGTAACTAATTTTTTTAAATTAAAAAAAATAAATGAGTATGGTTGGCTTGGTTCTAGAGCAGGATTCACCGATGGGAGGAGGAGGAGACAGCAGGAGTGGAGATATTGCTGATATGAGAAGGCCTGCTGATAGATTGATTAGCTCAAAGTCATAAAATTCACAAATAGCAGAGATAGGATTGAAACCTAGGTCATCTGACGCCAAGTCGAGGGTTCTTTCCCATATACATAGACCAACTTGGTTGGATGAGTAGGAAGCTTTAATTAAAGAGCCCTTTATTTTTTAAGACCTCTCTCCAGCCATATGGTTCTAGACTATTTCCAGCCCAGGTCATTGATCAAGTCCCATCACTTTCTCTGGAGCTGTCTCTTCTTTGGTAAGATGGGAAGGCTGGACTACAAGATTTCTAGAACTTCCTTCTCATCCTTCCATTCTGGGCTCCTGAAAGGGGGGGTCGTCGGGCACCCCAGAGCAAAGAACACCCGGGGTTGAGCTCAGGTCCTGCTCTTCAGTCCCTGGTGCTTGTTCAACTTTCCTGATGGTGAAGCAGGAGGACTTCTGTCCTCCTGAAGAGGTTTACCTACAATTCCCAGAAAAACCTTAAAACTTTTAGATTCCTTGCAGACTCACTTATCTCTTTGACTAAAAGAACCTGGCTTCAGTTTTGTTTACTGGTCCCAGGAAACCCTTGAAGTTTTAGAAACTGCTTTATTTCCCTTTGAAAGCAAACTTCCCCCCTTTCCTGTTCCCTTCATTATCTGTTCTCATTGTCTGTTCAAATCACTCAGACATTCCAAACGGAAATTCTCACCTGGACCCTTTTCCAAATGGTCTACCTCCCCATCAACTGGCTTTCCCATTGTTTTGCCTTCCCGGCCATTCCCACCCTTAATCCTAGCTAGGCCCCGGTGTTCCATTCGCCCCAGCTTGCTGGCCACCCCCATCCAGGTCTCCCTAGACCCCTCCTCCCCTCACTCCAAACTGGATGGCCCTTCCCTCAGTCTGTACTTAAGGCTCACCTTTCCCCCATTCTGATGCTGAGCTGTTCTCAAGCTTAGAAGCTGAGACCCCTCATGCCGGCCCATCCTAAGGGTGTCACCTGGCCTATCCACCCCTGCTCCCACTCTGAAGCTGAACTTTCTAGACTGCTCGCCCTTGCAAGTGTCACCTGACCACCTTAATCCCATTTAGATCACTGATGTTTGGGTTCCTTTGAAGTCTGGACTATATGCTTATCTTTAATAAACTTTTTCTCTGGCTGGAAGAAGATCTGAGTTGAATTCATTCAGGCAGATCCGCGCCGTGATTTGGGATTTTCCCCATGATCTTGGGATGCCTCTGTGCATCTAAGAGCACCCCAAACCCCCCCCTTCACTCCCACTGTCTCTTCCATCCTCAAGTGTGTCCAGAGAGAGAGCAAAAAAATGAGCAAAAGCCCCTGAATGGCTACTGAAAGCCTTCATTTTTCTCCGATTTAGGCTTTCAAAGCATGTTTCCCTGAATTATATCCATGTATCAGCTATAACACTTCTGGGAAGGTGGTAAGACAGGTAGTACTATCATCATTTTATGGGGAGGCTCCATAGTTTGATGGACTGGGGTATATTTCTAAAATCTTGGTTGGGCAAAGTACAGTGAGTGACAAGACCTCTGGGTTTGGAATCAGCGGTCCAGAGTTCAAATCTTGCCTCTGATGCTTATTACTTCCAGGAATTGAAAAAAATCACATAACATCCCTGGGCCTTAGTTTCCTCATCTGTAAAAATGAGAGGATGGCATTAGACAGCCTCTGAGGCATCTTCTAGTTCTAGGTGGAGGTAGAAGCAATGGGTCTCTACGGGCCAACACTGGATTACTGGATATTGCATAATCGGGATCCGGCTAAATCCAGACCTTTGAATACAAAGCAACATTGCTGCCCCACCCCCACAAATACGCAAGTATCAGTTCTCCTGCCACCATCTCCCCCCCCAACCCCTCCAACCCCCCCCATACCTTGGCGGGGGGGGGGGGCAATCCGTTCCTTTGAATGATTGGCACACCCTGCTAATGAGGCCAAGGTCATGGCTTTGCTCCCTAAGGCCAGTCAGATTCTCATGGGGAAACATTCTGTTCCTTAACCATGAACTGTACAGAGCCTCTCAAGTTTAAATCCTAGGCCACAAGCCAAAAAGGAGCCCATAACCAAGTGTGAAGCTGACAGAACTCAAAGAGAAGGGGATCTCTTCCTTCGTGACCTCCTCCGGCTGTCTCCTGCGCAGGCCTGGATTTGCTTCTGGAACTGGCCCTCATTCCTCTTCCTGTTCTGCCTTTTTCTGGAGGTTTTACTCAGCAATCATGTAGAAAGCACCTAGTATGTGTCAAGCACTATGTTAGAAATGACCAGCATAAGTTGGAATTACAAAATGCTTCCCGTACATCACCTCATTTGCTCTTTGCAACTGTTTGACATGAGTTATCTAGACAATTAATCAACAAGTACTAATTAAGAGCCTACCATGTGCCAGGCATATAGCATTAATGTTAATACTAGTGTCAGATAGGTAGCTTAGTGGATAGAATGCTCAACTTGTGAGTCAGGAAGGCCCGGGTTTGTCTAGCCTCAGACACCTACTAGCTGAGTAACCCTGGGCAACTTGCTTAATCTCTCCGCCTCAGTTTTCTCATCTATCAAATGGGGATAATAATGGCACTTGCTTCCCAAGGCTGTTGTGAGGATAAAATGAGATTAAATAAAGTGCTATATAGATTCTAGCTATAATTATAATAGGATAAAAGAATAAAGGATTAAACGATCCCTGCTGGCAGTGAGTTTATATCTAGGGCTTCCATAGCAAAGGGGGAGCTATCAGCTTGGGATCTGGGACCTATTAGAGAGACTGAGGGTAACTGAGGTTCCTTAGGGGATGGTGCCTGAGAAAACAGGAATTTCCACTTAGATATGCTGTTGTCGACCCAAAGGTTCAAGAGAGAAATCCTTACCTCTTCCCCATTCCTGTCAAGGGTGTTACCTTTAGGTCACGCTGGGGAATGGACAGCCCAAGGACAGGGCAGGCCAGAAAGGGCCAAACCGGGAGTCCAATTGATCCAGAAAGGTCTGAACTGGACGCCCGAGACAAATCAGAACATCACACCCAATTGACATTAATTGAGAGCGCGTTTATTTGAGCCGGCCGGCGACGGACCCCAGGCGTGCATCCCAGGCGCCGTGCCACCGAGGGTTTCATCTGAAATATTTATACTGTCCGGTTACAAAACAGGGTCTGGTGGGGTGCCGTGAAGAGAACAGGGTCCGGTGGGGTGCCGGGAAGCCAGATCAGGTTATTTACAGAACAGGATGTTGCACCCCACCCTTGAGGATTTCACCCAGGCTGTTGCAACGGCCGTTAGGGGAAGCTGAGCCAGAGGCCCGGGACGTGGTGCCCCTGGGTCCCTAACGGAGGGTCTATCACATTCCCCCCTTTTCAAGAGCAAGTTATACAGAGGACTCAACAGAGTCCAGGGACGCTGACTCATCCGAATCCAGGGGTGTATAAGATTTGCGTAGGACAAACAGTTTCAGAGACTGTATACGCTGCTGGATGTAGCAGGAGAGACAATTCATGATGCAAGGGGCGACCAATAATCCTAGGAGGAGAAGAACCAAGGGGCCCATTATAGCAGAAAGTAGAGTGGTGAGCCAGGGGGACCAGTTATACAAGTTCTGGTACCAGGAGGAGCTGCGGGCTCGGGCTCGGTCCCTATCATCTAACCGCTGCCTCAATGCCTGCAGGGATTCCCGGATGACACCTGAACGATTGGTATAGAAACAACAGGTTTCTCCCAGGGCCATACACAACCCCCCCTGTTTCAGGAATAACAGGTCAAGGGCGCGGCGGTTCTGAAGCACCACCTCCGCTAGGGAATCCAGGGAAGTCTCCAGGTGGGAGACTAGTCCCTCCAGAGCTCGTAGGTCCTTATCCACCTGGGTACTGAGGGCCGCATAATCTGCCTTTCCCTGCACTAGGGCGGTTGTTCCCACGGCTGCAGACCCGGCCACCCCGAGCCCCACCAGCAAGGGCACTAAGATAGGGGCTGCCCTTCTGGAGCGGGGTAGGCCAAAGTGTTCGGTGGCCCCCTCCTCGGAATACACATACACCTGTGGGAACACCCTAACTATCACACAGATCTCAGTGGGGCTGAGGAAGTGGCGATCTTGTATACAGGTGGTGAGGCCCAGAGTGCAGGCGAACCAAGTCTCGGGTGGGGTGGTTATCAGGAAGCCGGGCCTATTGGACGAGGGTGTGACTAAGATAACAGAAGTGCAGGTTGAATTAAATGGGGAAGCTCTCAACGGGTAGTCAGGTCCAAGCAAGCACGTCCCTGTGCCCTGGACGTCATCCAACGTCAATTTAGGCCCATTTGGGTTACAGTGGGCGGGGATTGCTGTGGAGGAGGGGTTCTGCATGGACAAGTTCCCCAGAAATGAACTGTTTAACTCCAAAGCGACCCCCACAAAGTATGGGGGAGCCGGGTTTAGGCACAGCCAGCAGGCGGTAGTGACATTGGGGTCGGAGGAATTCAAGAATGCATGGACCACAGTAAGGGTGTCAAGTATGGAGGCCCCAGGGGCACTGGGTGTTTCCAGAGTCGCCAACCCTGGTGTAGCCGAGGGCTCAGCAGACGGAATCAGGTCTATCTTGGCCTGTGGGTTGAGGACAGGGTTGGGGCCTATGGGAAGGGGCTGAACGGGTAGGGCGACCTTTTGTATTGTGAAAAGGACACCATTGTCCCATCCAGTCATATACAACCTCAACCCCCATGAATGCCCAAGATTCCATGAATCTTCCGTGTACTGTTTGACCGTTAAGATCATGGGGTTGCATTTTCCAGGCCAGCAGGAATACGGGAGAGGTGACTGTCTTTCCAAAGTGATGAGCGGGTCTTTTCCACCCCCAGGAATCCAGTCTGCCACTGTCTCACACCCCCATTCTGCGCAGTGGAAACTGCCGCCTCCACGGCAAGAGGGGCTTCCGGTAGCAGGACAGGCATAGAACTGGATGCCCCTGATATTATATTCACCTTGTCCTGCTCCATGTTGGGTGGCTGGTATGGGAATAGTAGGGCAGTGCCTGCCCCCTCCCGTCACAGGGTCCTGCAGGTGCCTATCTCTATTCCATCCTGATCCTAAGAGGGCACAGAGGTCAAACCTGAAGGTAGGCGGGCCATAGCAAGTTAAGGTCTGTATGATGGTGCCATCATTGGTGCGGGATAGAATCCACCTATGTGGCGTGGGGCGGTAGGGGTTACAGACTGCAGGATATTCCTTATAAGCAAGTAGGAGAAGCGAAAGAATCAAGTTTTGGAGAGCCGGAGCCTTAGATCCGACACCGCCTCTGCTTTCCATTTCGCGGGCTCAGGCGCCGGAGTCTTCTTGACGTGTGACCGATGTATCCAAGCCTTTCGACCCGCGACTTTCACGGCCGATGGGTTGCAGAGGATCACTTGGTAGGGCCCAGTCCACCGCGGTTCCAGAGCCGATCCAGCAGGCAGTTTGCGGGTGAGGACCCAGTCTCCAGGTGTCAAGGCCCCCGAGGTAGCGGCAGGATCCAAACTTCTCCCCGCGGCCTTTAGAACCGATCGTACCGCGTCTTGGACTTCCCGGAGTGCCTGAAAGGACTTAAGAAGAGTGGGGTTAGTAAAATCCGGGGCTGGGGTCGCCCGCATTACCTTTGGTAGGACAGGTGGGGGCGCCCCATAAAGAATCTCATACGGAGAGAGAGAGAGAGTGGAAGAGTTAGGAGTACACCTAGCCCGAAGGAGAGCGAAAGGGAGGAGGCTAACCCAGTTATCGCCAGTTTCCAGTTTGAGCTTAGCAATGTGCTCCTTCAAAGTCCTATTCATCCTTTCTACTTGCCCTGAACTCTGAGGCCGGTACGCACAATGTAGCTTCCACTTCAGTCCCAGCATCTTGGATAAATTCTGAATTGTTGCAGATATGAATGACGGCCCATTGTCGGACCCTATCGAAGCTGGCAAGCCGAATCTGGGAATGATTTCAAAGAACAGTTTTTTTGCAACTACCGTGGCGGTTTCGGCTTTTACTGGGAACGCTTCTGGCCACCCGGAGAACTTGTCTATGAATACAAGGAGGAATCGGTACCCCCCCTGTCCAGGTCCCATATCGGTGAAATCAACTTCCCAGTGATCCCCGGGGAAGGTCCCCCGCGGTCTATCAGCCGGCACCCTCGTCGCCGGCCGGGGGTTGATCTTTGCACATGTACTGCATCTCCTGGCCGCCTCCTCAGCTGCCTGTTTCATCCCTGGGCTGTAGAAATGCCTACTCACCAGGTCGTAGAGCCTGGTTCCGCCTAAATGGGTGAGGTCACGGAGGGTCATCAATAGAGGGGGCAGGAGGGCTTTGGGCAGGATTAACAGACCGTTCGGGTGTCTTCTCCATCCCCCCTTTTCAGGCACGCCATCCGGATCGCCGGACTGGTAAGAAGGTCGTGCGGGCAACAAGTTTTCCGTCTGGACAGCGAAGGCGGGGAGAAGCGTCCTCCTTGCGGCCGCACGGGCGGCTCTATCTGCTGCTGCATTTCCCTGCAACTGGGGGTCCGTCCCACGGGTGTGAGCTGGGACATGGATGACTGCCACCTCTTTGGGAAGCCAGACAGCATCCAGGAGATCCTGAATCTGCCTCTTATTCCTGATCTCTTTCCCTGCTGAGGTTAGCAGGCCGCGCTGCTGGTACACGAATCCGTGAACATGGACAGTCGCGAATGCATACCTGCTGTC
This sequence comes from Vombatus ursinus, assembly GCF_900497805.2. Lineage (NCBI taxonomy): Eukaryota > Metazoa > Chordata > Mammalia > Diprotodontia > Vombatidae > Vombatus > Vombatus ursinus. The sequence continues at coordinate 195,049 of NW_020953959.1, forward strand.
AGTGTAGATATTGACTCTCTTGCCCTTCGCGAGCCGGAGTGCCTGTGTCAAGGCAACCAGCTCTGCCCGCTGGGCAGAAGAACCAGGCGGCAGGGCTGCGTCCCAGAGGGTCTCGGTCGGGGTCACCACTGCGGCCCCGGCCCTCCGAATCCCATCCTCCACGAAGCTGCTGCCATCTGTGAAGAGGATCATGTCAGGACTGGTCATAGGTACATCGGTAAGGCCGGGCCGGGAGGTGTGGATGGAGTCAAGGACGTCCAGGCAATCATGCAGCGGTGATGCCGGCGGGGAGTTGGGAAGCAGCGTGGCGGGGTTCAAGGTCACGGGCGCAGAGAAGGTTATGCGGGTTGGATCTAACAGGAGGGACTGGTAGTGAGTCAGACGAGAATTAGAGATCCACCGAGTGGGAGGGGTGTGCAGCAACTGCTCCAGGTGGTGAGATGCAGAAATCTCAAGGGGCTGGCCGAAGGTCAGCTTTGTTGCCTCCCTGACCAGGGTCGCGACAGCCGCAACGGTTCGAAGACATGTAGGCCACCCAGCAGCGACCGAGTCAAGCTGCTTGGAAAGATAGGCCACTGGGCGATTCCAGGGCCCCAAAGGCTGGGTTAGCACTCCCTTGGCCACTGCCTGAGATTCTGAGACATAGAGGCAGAACGGCTTAGTCAGGTCCGGCAGGGCAAGAGCGGGGGGTACTAGCTAACGCTCCGCGCAGTTTGTTAAAAGCCTCCTCCTGCCTTGGCCCCCACAGGAACTTGGCAGGCTCACCTAACAGTGCCTCATACAGTGGTTTAGCGATTTCCGCAAATCCTAAGATCCACAGTCGGCAGTATCCGGCAATTCCCAAAAATTCACGGAGCCCGCGGCGGGTTGCTGGGGCCGGCATGCCCAGGATAGCTGACACACGTTCCCGCGAAAGCAGCCTTTGTCCGGACTGCAGGGTGAATCCTAGATAGATAACAGATTGTAAGCACAGCTGAGCTTTCTTACCCGAAACCCGATAGCCCGACTTGTCCAATAGCTGCAGGAGGTGCAGCGTAGCATCTCGGCAGGTCGTCTCGGATGAAGCGGCCAACAGCAGGTCATCCACATACTGGAGGAGTGTGACCTCGGGGTGGGATACGCGAAACCTGGCTAGGTCCGAGGCTAGGGCTGAGCCAAAAAGAGTAGGAGAGTTCTTGTACCCTTGAGGCAATCGAGTCCAGGTTAGTTGGGAGGACGTTCCGGTTGAGGGGTCGGTCCATGTGAAAGCGAATATAGGCTGGCTGATAGGGGCCAGCGGGATGGAAAAGAAAGCATCCTTCAAGTCCAAGACAGTGTACCATGTGCGGGTTGGAGTCAAAGAGGACAACAAGGTATATGGATTAGGCACAGTGGGATGGACTGTCTCCACCCTGGCATTCACCTCCCGCAAGTCCTGGACTGGGCGAAAATCTCCGGATCCGGGCTTACGGACCGGCAACAGGGGAGTGTTCCAAGGACTTTGACATGGCCGTAGTATGCCAGCCTGAAGAAGTCGGTTGATATGGGGTTTAATTCCCAGAAGAGCAGGCCGGGATACCTGATACTGTTGGACCCGCACAGGAGTAGCAGTGGACAGGAGTTGGACCACCACAGGGGCCTGGTGGGCAGCTAGCCCAAAAGGGTTTAACTCAGCCCACACTCCTGGCACTAAACTCCTGTACTGACTCAGCAGTGGGGACGGGGCATCAACCCACGGTCGCCCGGGAGAAAGGAGGCGGGACTCCTTGGAGAGGGGACAGGTCAAGACGAGCTGGGGCACGCTGACCCCCAGGGTGGGAGTAGGTCCCTTAAAAGAAATTACAGCTTGGAGTTTATGCAAGAGGTCTCGACCCAGGAGGGGGTAGGGACAGTCGGGCATGACCAGAAAAGAGTGAGACACCGAGCCTTCCCCTAGCTGGACCTCACGGGCGGTGGTGAAAGGCACTGCTTGGATACGGCCTGTAGCCCCCTGGACTTGTATTTTAGAGGAGGACAGGGGACCTAGTGGAGAGTTCAGAACTGATGCAGCCGCCCCTGAGTCTACGAGGAAAGAGATTGGCCGACCCCCAACAGTGAGTGTCACCCTTGGCTCCAGGGGGTCCAGGGTCATAGTAGACTTGGAGCCAGGGCACCCCTAATCATCCATGTCCAAGGTTAGGACCGGCTCTGGTTTAGTCTTTTGCTGCCGATTTGGGCATTCAGACTTCCAGTGGCCAGTAGCTTTGCAATATGCACATTGGTCTCGGTCTAGGGGGGGCCTGCCCGTATTTCTCCCTCGAGGCCGGGGACCAGGCTTTCCCCCTTTCCCGCTTTGCCTGTCCCCCGGGATTTGTGCCAGAGCTGCCACAACCGCCCGTGTCATGGAGCGTGCCTGTTTTTCTTGCAGTTCCTCCCGGGAGTCATAAACCTGCTTGGCTACTTCCATGAGTTCAGTAAGAGTCTTACCCTCGAATCCATCCAATTTTTGCAGTTTTCGCTGGATGTCAGGAGCCGAATTAGACACAAAGTCTATCACCACTGCTCTCCGGTTGTTAGGATCCTCTGGGTCAATGGGGGTATAAGTGCGGTAGGCCTCATACAATCTTTCCAAATAAGCAGCTGGAGATTCACTTTTCCCTTGCCTGATCTCACTACCCTTAGACATATTGGTGGGTTTCCGCCCTGCTGCCCTCAACCCCCCTAACAGTAACTGGCGATACCTGTCCAAAGTCTCTCCCCCGATCAGAATTTGGGTCCCAGTCAGGGCGACTTTCGGGAAAAACATGATTCCGGCAGCCCGGATCAGTTGAGGGACGGCCGTCGGGGTCCATAACCCTTTTCCTGGCTTCCAGTATGATCTTATCATGCTCCTCAGTGGTGAAAAGAACCCGCAGGAGCTGCTGACAGTCATCCCAAGTAGGCTGATGTGTATAGAAGACTGTCTCCAAAAGGGAAATCAGACTTTGGGGCTTGTCCGAAAAGGACGGATTCTGTTGTTTCCAATTGTGTAAATCACTGGTTGAAAAGGGGACATAGACCATGAAGGGTCTCCCCGACTCCCCGGGGGCCGTGGGGACCTGTCGCAGGGGAAAGGCAGATACAGTGGAGTTGGGGGAAAACCCGGACCCGGAGGAGCCATAAGGCGTCCCTGTTCGAGTATGAGGAGGACTTGTCAGGAGCGGGGCCGAAGGGTGGCTCGACCCTTGAACAGGATATGGTGGGGGTCGAGGCTCAGCCGGGTCCAGGGGGTCAGAATCGGAAGGGGGTAAGACCTTGGCTCCTACTTGCGTAGTCCCGGGAACCTTTTGGCCGGATGTTGGCCCCGAGTGCACCCCGACTTTGGACAAAGCTTGAACCCGGAGTGGCTTTGACGGGGGTTTAAAATCTATCCATGCAGTTGTATATGGGATCTGATCGGGATGGCCAGGGGTCCCATAAGCAATCTTCCTGACCCTCCCAGTAATGGTCACGTCAAATGTCCCTTCCGGGGGCCACCCAACCCCAAATGTAGGCCATTCTTGTTGACAAAATGTGGACAAATTTTCTTTGGTAACCTGAAACCCATATCCCTTGGCAATACACCGAAACTGTTTGAAATTCTGTAGGACAACTGAGAGAGGGGTCCCCGGTGTGGGGCTTGACGGCCCCTGACCCATCACGGACGGGAAGAGGCGAATCAATTAGGACAATCACAGACGGATAAAACATATAAGACAGACATAAACAGTTAAGACAACACTCCAGACATTAACATGCGGCGCCAGACTGCAGATAATCAGGACTCTCACACGGCGTCCCGTGGAGGTCAGTAAGGGCGTTACAGCTGCGTCCAGCCAGGCCACTTACTTCTGTTGAGTACTCACCGATCAGACTGAGACCAGAGCGCTCGGTGCCCAATTAAGAAATTTAGAGGAAGAATACGGGGCGGGCTGGTTCGCACGGGATAAGTCAGTGTTCGGGGCCGGGGCACATCTTCCCTGTGGCCATCCCCTGAACACGTCCCACCCCAGCCTTCCAGCAACGCCGAAGCAGCTGGCCCAAAGGGCGATCTCGGTGGGACCTCCAAATGAACTGGACGCCCGAGAGAAATCAGAACATCACACCCAATTGACATTAATTGAGAGCGCGTTTATTTGAGCCGGCCGGCGACAGACCCCAGGCGTGCATCCCAGGGGCCGTGCCGCCGAGGGTTTCATCTGAAATATTTATACTGTCCGGTTACAAAACAGGGTCCGGTGGGGTGCCGTGAAGAGAACAGGGTCCGGTGGGGTGCCGGGAAGCCAGATCAGGTTATTTACAGAACAGGATGTTGCACCCCACCCTTGAGGATTTCACCCAGGCTGTTGCAACGGCCGTTAGGGGAAGCTGAGCCAGAGGCCCCGGGGCGTGGTGCCCCTGGGTCCCTAACGGAGGGTCTATCACAGGTCATGCCGATAGGAGAGACTTGGGCTGGCTAGGGGTAAAGGCAAGAGAGGAAACTCTTGTAATTCTCCAGGTGAGCAAGAGTTCAAGGTCAAGATGGTGGTTCTAGCTCAGGCTGGGTCGAGACAGGAAGATACAGAGTCCAACATCCATGAGCTTAATAATAATAATTGTTATTATTATTACAGAAGTTAATATTGGACTTTAAGGCTTGCAAAGCTTGTTACTCATAATCTCTAATTTGAGCCCCACAACATCACTGCTATTATTACCACCCCCATTTTACAGACAGGGAAACTGAGGCTCAGAGAGGGTGAGTGACTTGCCTAGCATCACATAGCTAGTAACTGTCTGAGGTAGGAATGAACCCCAGGTCCCTCCTGACTCCAAGTCCAGTGCTCCAGTTACCATACTACATTCCAATGCAAAGAAGCAGAGAATAGATTTGACCTCTAAACTGTGTCCTATATTATGTGCTTTAGGCTTGCATCGGGATCAGGGCAGCCCTTGGCCTATGAGTATCAGGTACAGGCAGAAATTCAAGCACCTGCCAGCGAATCTTGCCCTTGCCATGAGGTGTTGGGACAGCGGGAAGCCCTGCTGATACCACCATAGGGAGGCCGCCATCTTCTCTGGGGCTCCGATGATCAGAATGGTTCTAGAACTTGGTGGGTCAGAAGCAGCTGAGTCCTGGACACGCTGAAGGTGGTGGGGAAACATTGTGGATAATGGAGGACGGCTGTCAGGGTGTTACTCGCTAGCATTTAGAGAACACTTCAACGATTGCAAAATATTCTCTATCCATTCCTCTATTTGGTTCTCACCACAGCCCTGCGATACAGGTGCTCCTACAATCCCCATTTTACAGATGAGAAAACTGAAGCTGAGAAAGGTGAAGGGATTTGCCCAGGGCCACACAGTTAGTTAGGTCTTCCAGAGACCAAGCTCAAGGTGCTACCCGCTGCACCAACTCAACCCTCTCCACGTACAGAGGAAGAAATGGAAGCTTAAAGGGGTGAAAGGACTTATGTGTGGGCCAGAAGATGGGTTCCTGGCTGCTTCAGACAAGGTTCGGCCCCCGGCCATCCTCTCTCCTGATCAGAGCAGCCTCTTCCAGGACAGGGGAGGCCAGAAGGGACGGGTGGAGCCAGATCTCCTGGGCAGCCTCTGACCCCTGTGGCTGGGGTGCAGTGGGATGGGTCAGGATGGCACTTCAGGACCCATACTGCCTTAGACAACCCTTTGGCCAGGCTGGGCCATACTCCCCTACCCCGACCCCCGCCACCCGCCTCCTGTCCCATAGCACCCACCCAGGCCTCTTCCTAAAAAGTGATGTACTGCTCCTGCAGACTGTGGGCACTCAAGAACTCTCAGTGTTCTCTAAGACCCCTCGAAGGCAGGCAAAGCACTCACGGGGACATGTTTTGTTTCTATTCTACACAAAGGCAATGGACATTACTCTCTTTTCTGAATTCTGCGATCTAGTCAACCTGGCCTTCTCTCTGTTTCTCACTCATGATCTGCCATCTTCCACCTTGCCCTGGCTGTCCCATACACACATGGCACATGAGGAGATTAGACCAGATGTACTCTAAAGCCTCTCCTAGCTCTCTGTCTACTTCTAGGCTAGGTTCCAACCATGCTTTTCTTTACTCACTGGACCATCTCCTTGCCAACCACAAACCCAGCCACACTAGAAACCAAGACCTATGGAACTTAACTCATATCTCTAGAAATTCTGCCTTGGGGACATGTTGTCCTGATTGGTGGTTGCTTTAGTCTTCTACTAACTACATCTAGGCCAAGCTCCCATGCTTGGGCCTACACCCAAGAGTTCCTTGAGGGCAGAGAGTAGCTTCAATTTTGTATCCCCAACACGGTATTTAGTACACAGTAAGCACTTAATAAATGCTTTTTCATTCATTTACTCAGTTTATGTCTCTATGAATCCTTGAGGGGGTAGGCTATGGCAAGCCATATAGAACTTCCATCTAAGCACAGATTTCATAGAAAATGATGTCTTTTCACATATTGTATTATTTCTCTCTTCACTAGGCCCAGCAGGTTAGTTGTAGGTTCTTGCATGGACCCCATTGACCTATTGAAGCAAAACTATAGGTCATGAGGATACAAACGTCATTCTTTGACATCTTGGCCTAGGTTTTCTCCTAAAATGCTTTGGCTTTTGACCTGCTAATATGTCCTTATGTCAGGATTTATGTGAAAAAATCAACTCCCTGGGTGGCTCTGAGATCATTAGATGTCAGTAAGGGTTATGGACATTGGGTCCTTCTCTCCATTCAGGGATAAGGAATTATTTTGGGGTCCCTGATGATACATCACTACAGAGTCTATTCATGCCCCTAACAAGGCCCCTGGAACTGGCAGATTTCTGAGATATTTTGCAAATTGGAGTTACTCCAGGTTTCAATGATGACGTGAACTGGGTACTGTGGGTCTTCCAACAGATGTTTCCACCTTCCAAAGTGACTTTTCCTGCCAAAAGCTTCCTGATTTGGCACTACAGTTCTGTTTCATAGTGATCACTTGACAAGAATAGGAGGCATATTGATAGATCCATTCTAGGGCTCTTGACTTTAGGACAAGAGAATTCTGATGGCCTGGTTGGAGGCATTGGTCTTAATGGTAAATGGCCGTGTGGATTCAGAGCAAGTCAAAACAAGGGCCAATGTGAAAGTAACCTAGGTTGGGTAAAAGCAGTTTGAGTCACTAGAGTACACTGAGAACGGGCAACTTCAAGTAGGAAAGAAACATTCCATATATACAGATGCTATTCCTAACAGCACTTTTTGTGGTAGCAAAACATTGAAAGCAAAGCGGGTGCCTCAAAATTGGAGACTGGCTGACCAAATTGTGGTGTAGTAATATAATAGAATATTATTATTTGGTAAGAAAGGACAGGTATGAAGAATTCAGAGAAGCACAGGAAGACCTCTATGAACTGATACAGGGAGGAGGAAGTAGAACTAGGAAGCAATACAGACAATCACTGTCATAGCTTCAACAAAAAGCAACAATGGAAGGTAGTTAAACTGTCTACTCTTGGTCCCAGAGGATGGATGATAAAACGTGTTTCTCACATCTCAGCGGATAAATAAGGGACTATGGATGCAGAACGTTGTATACGCTATCAAGTATGGTCACTTGGAGAAGGAAATGGCAAACCACTCCAGTATCTTTGCCAAGAAAATCCCAAATGGGATCACAAAGAGTCAGATACAACTGAAATGATTGAACAACGACAAATGGTCACTGCCAATGGTTAGTTATGGTTACCTGATTTTTGCTCTGTTATAAGGGAGGGTTCAATCGCAGGAGACTGGCACTTGCGGAAATAGTTGTGATATAAAAATAAAAAGTATAAATAAATCTTATTTGAATGCATGATTTTCTTCAATAACTCCACCCTCAATTTCTACCTCCTTTTTATCTGCTGTCTTCCTTCATTAGACCATAATGCCCCGAGGGAAAGGTCTAGCTTTTTTGCTTGCATTTGTATTCCCAGAATCTAACACAATGCCTGGAACATAGTAGACAATTAATAAATGTCTATCTAACTATCTATCTGTCTATAATGGCCATCACTGTTCTAGAAAAGAATCTTGAGTGAAATTAATGAGATCTCTCCACCCTTATATTGGATGGTAAATGATGGAAGACCCAAAAAGTGTTTTTTAATTAAATGCATATTTTCCAAGCCAAGGGCATAGCTAATATCCTTAGAGGAGCTGCAGAATAGCTTATGGAACTGGATGTACCATTGTAAATCTGATAGAAAAGATCAAAATGTCATCTAGATGGGTCATGGCAAAGCCACTGAGCAAATTCCTTAGTTAATTGCTAACAAAGTACTCAAAGCTTGAAAAAAAATTGCATAACCCAAATACATTTATATAGTATATATGTATGTATATGTATATGTATATATATATGTATGTATGTATATATGTATGTGTGTGTGTGTGTGTGTGTGTGTATGTATAAAATGTCCACATCTGCTCTCCACTCATGATCCAAGAGGTATCTGGCCCAGGTTGTAGTCTCCTTAGCAATAATCTCATTGAGAGGTTCCCCCCATTAGCTCGATAAGATTTTCTCCTAGGCTTTTGAAAGCATGTTCCTATGGAAGGTATGGACATACCCTTTGGCACTTTGTTGGGGAAATTAAAGACAATTCCTGATTAAGTCTCAGTGACTAAGGCTATGTCTGAAGAGTTAGAAATCAGTATCATATGAAGGGTAATGGAGAGGCACATGGTGGGCACAAGCCGCACTACAGAGTCAATGACGAATTCCAAAGAAGAGTAGGAATAAATAGTATCATCAAGGAAAGGTAGGAAAAGAAGAGCAAATCTACTTCTTTGGAGTCTATGAGTTGCAGCCATCTAGCATATCTAGAAGAAAGATTAGATTAAAAAGATGGTACTCTGGAGAAGACATGAAGCAGTGAATCTCTCTTTTTCTTAAAGAAGTGGGAAACTGAGTGTGCAATATTAAATATTCTGTCAGATGAAGCTGCTATGTTGATGGAATTTGCTCAGTTGGTTTACGTAGTTACAAAGGGAAGTGAGTAATATGTGATGTCAAAGCAAGTCGTCCATAAAACCTGTTTGAAAAGTAGGATTTACCTGAGGTTAAGGAGATCAATTTAAATCCCAATCTTAAAGACAGGCAATGCCAAGGAATGTTCAAATTACTGAATGATTGTACTCATTTCATACTCCAGCAAGGTTGTGCTTAAGATTGTGCAAGCTAGGCTTACCAAAGGGGCAGACAAACTAGAGACCAAATTGCCAACATTCTCTGGATTATGCAGAAAGCAAGGGAGTCCCAGAAAAACATTTGCTACTACTTCGTCAACTACACTAAAAAGTCTTTGACTGTGTGGATCATCACAAGATGTGCTAAGTCCTCAAAGAGATGGGAGTACCAGATCATCTTGCTTGTCTCCTGAGGAATCTGTATGCCAGCCAAGGAGCAACAGTTAGAAGCGAACATGGAACAATTGATTGGTTTAAATTGGGAAAGGAGTACAAGGCTGTATATTGACACCTTATTTATTTAACTTAAATGTAGAGTACCTCATGCAAAATACCAGGCTGAATGAATCAAACATTGGAATTAAGGTTGCCAGAAGAAATTTAACAATCTCATATAGGCAGACAATACCACTCTGATGGCAGAAAGGGAAGAGGAATTAAGAAGCCTCTTGATGAGGGTGAAAGAGGAGAATATAAAAGCTGGCTTGAAGCTTAACATGAAAACAACAACAACTAAGCTCCTGGTAACTGGCCTCATCACTTCCTGGCAAATAGAGGGAGAAGAAATGGAAGCAGCATCAGATTTTACATTCTTGGGCTCAAAGATCACTGTGGACAGTGACTACAGACATGAAATTAAAAGACACTTTCTCCTTGGAAGGAAAGCTATAGTAAATCTGGACAATATACTAAGAAGCAGAGACTCTCCTTGCCAACAATGGTCCAGATAGGCTAAGCTATAGTTTTTACAGTAGCAATGTTTGACTATGAGAGCTGGAATATAAGGAAAACTGAACCCTGCAAAATCAATGCTTTCAAATTGTGGTGCTGGAGAAGATTTTTGAGATCCCCTTGGACAACAAGGAGATCAAATCAGTCAATACTTAAATTAATTTAGGCAGTTCACTGAAAGGCCAAATACTGAAGTTGAAGGTTAAATACTTTGGCCATATAATGAGAAGACAGGATTTATTGGAAAAGTCCCTGATGTTGGGAAAAATTGAAGGCAAAAGGAAAAGGGGACAGCAGAGGATGAGATGGATGGATGGTGTCATGGAAACAGTGAACGTGAACCTGGACAGATTTTGGAAGATAGAGTAGAGGACAGAAAGGGTGGCATGCTATGGTCCATTGGGTCACAAAAAGTCTGACATGACTGAAAAACAACAACAACAAAGAGAATTATGTTGGTTGTTTATGGGCTACTGAGAGTCATTTGTGTTCTTTCTGCTCTTGTTTGGGGGATCTTTGTATTTTCTGTATTTTCTTTAAGGTAAAGGTCATTCTGTATCCAGGTCTCCCCTGCCTAATCCTTTCCCCACTCCCAGGGCAAAAAATACAAAGACATTTCAGAGAAAAGCCTGAGGTCATTAAAAACATGATCCACTTTCGCAAATACAATCCAGCTCACTCTTCTGCTTGTCAATTCTGAGGCCAGTATATTGTCAGTCTGCTGATGGGTAAATAGGTAGATAGACAAACAGACAGATGTATCAGAGCCCTTTTCTGGACTTCTCCCACCACCCCCAAATTGGGTCCCAAAGTGCCTCAGAATCAAAATACACTTAGTTATGGTCCCTGATCAATAGCTGGTGTTATTACATCTTTGAAGTAAATATTCCTTTGTAAAAGCTAATTTGATTATTGTGATTAAGTGGAACTGGGGTGCAGAGGACCCCTAAAATTGGGGGACCATTGGTCCCCTACCACTGATTGGGACGACAGTTAATAGCAAAGAGACTGGACAATCCCCAAATCCCGTTAAGGGTATCAGAGAACCCTAGGGGTGGGATGAAATGTACCATACTGGCCTTTAGGTAGTGGGGACCAAGGTAATCACTGTTACATTTATATAAGCCCCCTGTGTATGTATAATGTGTGTTTACATATATTCATGAAGGACACCCTCCATATGTGTAGATATTTTAATATTTTCTAAAGATGAAAAAGTAAGCATAAGGGCTAGAGAGACTAATGTCTTTTTGATCACCTTGCTTTTTCACTAGTAATAAGATCACTGAGTTTTTCTAAATGTTGGGTATCTTCCTATATTTCAGATACCTTATGAACCGATCCCTCCATACCCTGAAGATTGTGTTGCCCTCAGTAAGGGTCTTCTCTGCATATACTTGGTTTGGTCCATCTGTTTTTCCTGTCATTTAGTACAATTTTTACGTCCTCAAGCTACATGTGGTGACTCCGCTGAAAACAATTTGTGATAGAAATCCTGACAGATTCTTTTCATTTCTTGCTCCTTTTTTCTCCATCTACCTTCATTATTTGTGTCTTTGGGATGACCTAGGTTAGTTGAACTTCATACCAAGCTTTATGCAAAGTTCCTTTTCCCTTCAAAGCTTCTCAGTTTTAGTCAGTGAGGTCAGTCAGCAAACATTTGTTATGTGCCTAGTACGAGCCAGTCACCGTACTAAGAGTTGGGGATACAAGGAAAGGCAAAAGACAATCTCAGCTCTCAAGGAACTGATGGTCTAATGGGGGAGATAACCCGCAAGCAACTTTGTACTGCACAAATAAGCTAGATCCAAGATAAAATGGAAATAGTGAACAGTGAGAAGTTTCTAAAACTTTGCAAATGATTTTATATTTTAAACCGATTTTATTCTTGGTTGCCACATCATAACAAGGAGAAATATTTGCTGCCTGAGCCTGTTTTGGGCTTCTCAACATGGTGATTTCTTTATATCAACTTCCGTAGGAAATGGTAATAGTTTATAATGATGTCTGTTCCTTTATCCACTTCCCATTTGGAGGGCTCAATAGCTTGTTTAAATAGATCAGATCAGAGACACAATTAAGGTGGGACCAGGCCCCAAAACTGAAATTTGTAAGACATAAAAATTGTAAATAATGATCTCAAAAGATTTTCCAATTTTTTACATTTATATTTGACAGTCCTTGACTCTTTTAGAAGCCCCAAAACAATTGAGCCTCACATCTTCGTGATGCTGATTGCACAAAACTCTAAAACATTGCAAAGTCTCCCTAAACGAGATCCACAATTGCCCAAAAGAGTTTGGTCCAGCTTTTATTGTTGTCATTCAGTCGTTTTAGTCATGTCCAACTCTTCATGACCTCATTTGAGGTTTTCTTGGCGAAGATACTGGAGTAGTTTGCTATTTTCTTCTCCAGCTCCTTTTATAGATGAGGAACTGAAGCAAACAGAGTTGCCCAGGTGTCACACAGCTAGTAAGTGTCTGAGGTCAGATTTGAACTCAGGAAAATGAATTTTCCTGACTCCAGGCCCAGTGCTTTATTCACTGCAATACCTACCTGCCATTGGTTTAACTACGCACATAGGGAAAAAAACCAAGCTGATGAAAGATGCCCACATGACATCCTAACATTAATTCTGAGCTTAGTTTAGCACCAATTAAATAAAATAAGAAACTTCCAGATGGAATGACTTCCTCTCAATTCCAGTTGCAATCTCTGCTGCTCAGGCCTACCCTGCTCCCTCCAGCTACCAGGCAATGTCCCCAGGAACAGCTGTGCGGTGTTGTGGGTTGCAACCAGACAGGGTCGTTGTCCTAGAATTCTCCCTTCAGGTTCAGCTGAAATTGTCTTACTTCTTATATTCCTTTGACTTCATTAATTTTAGTGTTGCTTTGGCAGTTATTTTGCGCTGCTCGCTCTGGGGTGCCAATATTGCTTGTTACAGTTCTGGATCAGCTTAGAGTTATTATAATTGTGTGCTCATAGCTTCTCATCTTCATTCTTTTTCCTAATTGGGTATGAATTTTTTATTTTTGCTATAACAAGCCAATGATTTAATAGGCCACAGTCAGATAATTTGGAAATAACGTGGGTAACTGGTCAATTTCTGTCAAGCTATAGCAATTTCACTTTTTTGTGACTTATTTTGGGAGTTCACCTTGTCTAATCTCTTCTTGAAGAAGACATTTCTGATAAATAGACTTGAGACTTCTGTCCTATCCCATTCTAGCAATATGGCACAGTGCAGGGGTGGGAACCTGCATCCTTAAGCCCACATGTGGCCTTCTAGGTCCTTAAGTGCCACCCCTGGCATAGTGGATAGAGTTGAGCTGGCCTCAGAGGCAGAAAGACTTGGGTTTGTGCCCCTAAACCATGTTAGGTGGTCAAATCACTTACCTTCTCAATGTCCTCAGCACCTCTTTAAGACAAAGGTTCTCAACCTGGAATGTGTAAACTTCTTTTTCTTTTTTTTTTAATTAATTTATTTTGATTAATCAACAATCACTTCCATACGCTTTTGAGTTTAAAATTTTTCTCCCCCTCCTTCCCCATCACCCTCCCCAAGATGGCATACAATCTGATATAGGCTATACATATACATTCCTATTAAACATATTTTCACATTAGTGATGTTGTAAGTAAGAATTAGAACCAATTGGAGGAACCACCAGAAAGAGGAAATAAAACTCAACAGAAGAAAAAAAATAGTAAATAGTATGCTTCAATCTGCATTCAAACTCCATAGTTCTTTCTTTGGTTGTGGTTAGCATTTTCCATCACGAGGCCTTTGGAGATGTCTTAGATCCTTGTATTGCTGGGAAGGGTTAAGTTTATCAATATTAGTCATCGTACAACGTGGCTGTTATCGTAAACTTATTCCAAAAAAATAAACTATTTTTGAACATAATTGGTTTTCTTTGTAATTCTACATATTTTATTTTATGAATTTAAAAATATGATTCTGAAAAGGGATCCATAACTTTCATCTGCTTGCCAGAAGGGTCCATGACACAAAAAAGGTTATGAACTTCATCAGCTGCCAGGGAAGTGCTGACTTTCATTAGTACAGGGAGTGTCCTCACCTGGAAGTTCCCTATACCAATAAAATCACAGGTCCCATCCCTATCCCCATCTTGAGTAATATTATTTTATAAAAAGGGTCTCTAGTTTCATCCATGAGGTAACGCCATCTGCTGATGCAGATTACAATTCCTCTATGCTTGGGCAGACAGCCTTGGTGAAGTGATGCATCTGAAAAATGTGTCTCCTGGGGGGGCAGAGCCAAGATGGTGGAGTGAAAGCAGTGACTTGCTTGAGCTCTCCCCCAAACCCCTCCAAATACCTCTAAAAAATGGCTCTAAACAAATTCTAAAGCAGCAGAACCCACAAAAAGACAGAGTGAAACAAACTTCCAGCCCAAGACAACCTGGATGGTTGATCAGAAAGGTATATCATGCCAGGCAGGGAGAAAAGCGCAGTGTGGCATGGGCGCGCAGGCCACAGCAAACCTGGGGCAGGCCTTAGAGGACTGAATCACAGGCAGCTGCGGCGGTTTCCAGACTTCTCAACCCATGAACACCACAGGCAACTAAGAAGGTCAGTGGGAAAAGTCTGTGACTGCAGTGAGAGAAGGAGCTAGGTCTCAGCTGCAAGTCCCCTGCGTCTTGAGCTTCCAGCCCACAGACTGAGGGGGAATCGAGTGGCTGATCAGAGGGGGATTGCAGGGATCTCTTTGCCAGTGCTGAGGCAGGAATCCCTTGCTTTACCAGTGCTTGGATCTGGGTCACAGTTCTGATGGGAGGTCCTGGGGCGAGGAGGAGTGCTGGTGTGGTGGAGCTTGTTGTGGCTGTGGAGAGGAAATACCTTGCCCCTTATCATATCACCTTGGAAGAACTGAAAATTTACAGGTCCCTAGAACTATCTCTGAAAACAGCTGTACAAACCCCCAAAGCCTGGGACAGTACATTCTCCATATTGAAAACAGACTCTTACCTTAACAAAGAGTTTAAAACTCAAGTAATTGGCCGGGATCATGAGTAAGCAGTGCAAAAAGAGTCAGACTATATTATCTTACTTTGGTGACAAAGAAGATCAAAACATACAACCAGAAGAAGACAACAAAGTCAAAGCTCCTATGTCCAAAGCCTCCAAGAAAAATATGAATCAGTCCCAGGCCTTGGAAGAGCTCAAAAGGGATTTTGAGAAGCAAGTAAGAGAAGTAGAGGAAAAACTGAGACTGATGCAAGAAAATCATGAAAAACAAGTCAACAGCTTGCTAAAGGAGACCCAAAAAAATACTGATGAAAATAACACCTTAAAAAATAGCCTAACCCTAATGGCAAAAGAGGTCCAAAAAGCCAATGAGGAGAAGAATGCCCTAAAAAGCAAAATTGGCCAAATGGAAAAGGAAGTCCAAAAGCTGAAGAAAATACTTCCTTAAAAATTAGAATAGAACAATTGGAAATTAGTGACTTTATGAGAAATCAAGACACTGTAAAAGAAATCCAAAAGAATGAAAAATTAGAAAACAATGTGAAATATCTCATTGGAAAAACAACTGACCTGGAAAATAGATCCAGGAGAGAGAATTTAAAAATTATTGGACTATCTGAAAGCCACGATCAAAAAAAGAGCCTAGACATCATCTTTCAAGAAATCGTCAAGGAAAACTGCCCTGATATTTTGGAACCAGAGGGCAAAATAGAAATTGAAAGAATCCACTGATCTCCTCCTGAAAGAGATCCCCAAAGGAAAACTCCTAGGAATATTGTAGCCAAATTCCAGAGTTCCCAGGTCAAAGAGAAAATATTGCAAGCAGCCAGAAAGAAACAATTCAAGTATTGTGGAAACACAATCAGGATAACACAAGATTTAGCAGCTGCTACATTAAGGGACCACAGGGCATGGAATATGATATTCCAGGGGGTGAAGGAGATAGGATTACAACCAAGAATCACCTGCCCAGAAAAACTGAGTATAATCCTTCAGGGGGAGAAATGGCCATTCACTGAAATAGAGGACTTTCAAGCATTCTTGATGAAAAGACCAGAGCTGAATAGAAAATTTGACTTTCAAATACAAGACTCAAGAGGAACATGAAGAGGGAAACAGGAAAGAGAAATCATAAGAGACTTATTAACGTTGAACTGTTTACATTCCTGCATGGAAAGATATTTGTAAGTCGAGACCTTTGTCAGTATTAGGGTAGTTGGAGGGAAAAAATTATATGTATGTATAGAGATAGATGATAGATAGATAGATAGATAGATAGATAGAGGGCACAGAGTGAGTTGAAGATGAAGGGGTCATATCTGGAGAATAAAATTAAGGGGTGAGAGAGGATTACACTAGGAGAAGGAGAAAGGAAGAGGTAGAACAGGGTAAATTATCTCACAAAAAAAAAAACAGGAAAAAAAAGGCTCTTACAGTGGAGGGGGAATGGGGGAAGGTGAGAGGGAATGAGTGAATCTTATTCTCATAGGATTTGACTTAAAGAGGGTATAACATACATACTCAATTGGGCATGGAAATCTGTCTTACCCTACAGGAAAATAGGGGGGAAAGGGGACAAGAGAGTAAGGGGATGATAGAGAGGAGGGCAGATTGGGAAAGGGGGTAATCAGAAGCAAATACTTCTGAGGAGGGACAGGGTCAAAAGAAAGAATAGAATAAATGGGGGAAGGCATGATAGGATTAAGGGAAATAGAGTTAGTTTTTCACAGCATGTCTACTATGGAAGTGTTTTGCATAACTGCACATGTATAACCTATATTGAGTTGCTTGTCTTTTCAATCAGGGTGGGTGGGGAGGGAGGAAGGGAGAAAATTTGGAACCCAAAGTTTTAAAAACACATGTTTAAAAAAAATGTTTTCACATGTAACTGGGAAATTAGAAATACAGGAAATGGGGTACAGAAATCTTTCCTGCCCTATGGGAAAATAGAAGGGGAAGGGAATAAGACAAGCAGGGGGGAGAGATAGAAGGGAAGGCAGACTAAGGGAAGGGGTATTCAGAATGCATGCCATCTTGGGATGGGGGAGGGGCAAGATGGGGTGAAAATTTGGAACTCAAAATCTTGTGGAAGTAAATGTTGAAAACTAAAAATAAATAAATTTATTAATGAAAAAAAAATGTCTCCTGGCAGCCACAGCACCCTTAATGAGCCTCTCTGAATTTAGGGGAGGTGGTTCTCAGAAAATGTTGCCAGGCCTGGAAACCTTACAAGCGTGTTAGGTCCTACCAGCTCTGGTCCTCCCCTGGCATGGCCTGGAAAACCCAGCTTAAGTCAGTTATCATTATCATCATCATCATCATCGTCATCATCATCATCATCATCATCATTATTATTATTATAGTTCCTTACTACGTATAGATTGGGTCAAAGTCCCTAGGCTAGTGTTTTAAGACTTTCTGAAAACTAATATACCCATCCAGCTTTTTCTCCCATTATTGCTTCCCCCCCGCCCTCCCAAGACAGGTGGGACAAGGGCTTTTATTTCTGCTTCCACTGTGGCATAGAAGCAAGCTGACCTCCAAGCCAGCAAGGCCTGGCTTCAAGTCCTACCTCTGATACTCTGTGGCCCTGGACCAGTCCCTTCATCTCAGTGCCCCAGGCAGCTCCCTAAGACTTTTAAGTTGGGGAGAAGGTAGAGAGAGGTTTCCATAACCCAGAGTTCTTCAGGCCAATGAAATCACAGATCCATTCCCTACCCCATCCCTATGGCACTGGCTGTCCATACCACGTAACGTGGCATCTAATGTTATACATATTGCTTTGTTCTTGTTCTCTACTTATCCCATTCATGTAGGTCTTTATACGGGCAGCTAAATGGTGCAGTGGATAGAGCCTAGGCCCTGGAATCAGGACGACCTTAGTTCAAACCTAACCTCAGACAATTACTAGCTGTGTGACCCTGGACAAGTCGCTTAACTCTGTTCACCTCAGTTTCCTCACCTGTAAAATGATCTGGAGAAGGAATGGCAAGCCACTCCAGTATCTCTGCCAAGAAAACCCCAAATGGGGTCACCAAAGGTTGTACGTGACTGAAATAACTAAACAATAACAAAAAGGTCTTAACATTCCTCGAAGGTCACTGTTCTGCCTCATGACTAGTTACTCAGTAGTGAGAATCAGGGGCAAAGTTTGAACCTATATGTTTGCTGACTAAAGGTTTAATGAGCTCTTTCTCCTTCCTTCCTTCCTTCCTTTCTTCTTTCCTCCCTTCCTTTCTCTTTCATTCTTTCTTTCTTTCCTTCCTTCCTTCTTTTCTTTCTTCTTTCCTCCCTTCCTTCCTCCTTATTTCTTTCTTTCCCTCCTTCCTTCTTTTCTTTCTTTCCTGCTGCTTCTGTATCACTAAAAGATGTGAGTCTAAACGATGGTGTTCTGTTGGCCTGCTATCACCGAAGTTGTGTGTTCTCGTTTTTTTTTTTTTTTTCCCAGGGTGAAGAATAGACTTTGTTCCCTTTCTTGGGCATGCTGGGGTGTGGCGCTTTGGTTGGGAACAAAGCCGCACCTTTTCCCCTTTCTGATGTCCCCGTATTGTGCACTGACACATTAAGCTCTTTGCCTTCCTTTCCACTATCCAAGGCTCAAATTTCCTCTTTTTGTGATTGAAGAATGGAACCTTCTCTTATCTCCTACCCCTCAAAGGTCGTATTTCTGGAGTGTAAAAAAAGCTACTGTGTGCAGATGTAAGGCCAAATGAGGATACGAAGGACATGCAAAGAGGACTTCATCCCTTTCTTCCTGAATGTCTGAAGCACTTTTTGCTGGGGCTCTCCGCCTTCAAGTTCTATCCATCTGTGCTGCTCTGCATGGCCAGATTAGTCTTCTTAAAGCATTGCTTTGATCCTACTCCTGCTCTGCTCAAAGCCATTCCAAGGCCCTCTACAAGCTCACCTCGGACTCCTCTCCAATGGGAAACGGGGGCTCCAACCCAGTTGTTCAGACCATTACCCCACAAGCTCATGGTTCACTCTCCTTATCTGTGAACTTCTGCAGTTCTTGGTCCCCATCCTCCCCATCCAATGATAGCATATTACCTCTCAGGTAACCCCAGGGTGGCCGTGGCTGTTGGGGAATAATGATCTGAGACCCAGTCTAATCATCTAATCATTTATTCTATGGTTAGGCCATATGACCAACACATAAACCCAATGGCAAAAAATTTAATTGAGTCATGAAAGAATAAAAATAATAAGAAAGGAACTCAACTAGAAAAGACATTCTCTGCACCCATATAAGAGTGGGTTTAACCTTTTACACCTTTAAGGAAGTAAAAGTCTAATTTCACTTTAACTTGCTTGATTTGGCAGCATAACAATGGTGGGCTGGGGAACAAAGTCCCTCTTCAGGACCCGTAGTCCTGGTATTGGAGATCTAAGGTTTGAGACCATCTGTCTCTCCAGTAACTTTCCTGGGATTCCCTAGGAAGGCCAGCCAGTGCAGAAGCTCTTGCCTTGGCCCAGTGGTAGCCATAGTTCAGGCTGACCACTGTTCTGAGACATTCTGACCCCTGCCTCACATACTCCTCCTCCTCCTCCTCCTCTCTCTACCATCTCTCTTTCTCTTCATCTCTCTTTCTCTTTTTCTCTCTCTTCTCTCCTCTCTCCCTTTCTCCCTCCTTTTCTATCTTCTCTCTCTTTCTTCTCTCTCTTTTTCTCTCTCTTCTCTCCTCTCTCTCCCTGCTTTTCTATCTTCTCTCTCTTCATCTCTCTCCCTCTTTCTCTCTCTTCTTTTTATTTCTGTGTGTCTCTGTCTCCTCCCTTTTCTCTCCTCCTCCTTTATTCTCCCCCTTTCTCCCCTCCTCCCCAACCACAGCTCCATGTCTTGCCTCTCCTCCTGGTCCCACTCTTCCCATGTCTGCTCAACTCAGCTTTTAGACTTTCCAACTTATTAGAGCACTGTCCACCACTCAGAGTCCCCCCCTGGAAATGTCACCATGTTGCAGACTAGCACCATCTCTCTGGAAAACTTAGTCTGCAGAATATTTCCCAATGGGCAAAGCTCTTTCAGCCCCCAGCACTGTGGGGAAAATCCCCAGTGACTGACCTACTGTGATCATATCTTGCAAGTCACACTTATCCTTCAAGACCCAGCTCGCCTCCTTTCTTAAGTTCATCTGGCAATCTTTCCCTGTCTTGTGGCCTGTCTTTTATGGATGGCTTAAACGTTGAGATCTTTTATTATTATTTTATTTGTTACAGGTTTCTCTCTTAGAGGGCAAGTAAAATGTTTTAGACTTCTTTTTATTTCCCAAAGCACAAGAGTTCCCTGCTCATTACTCAGTAAATGTGTAGAATGGATACCACTGGGTCCAGCTGGGGAGCTTAAATCTGGCTCCTGTTGGGACCCTCCCACATTATCCTACCATTAACGGGAAGAGTATAAGATGCATGGAAGAACAGATGTGTAGGGAGCATGCATGGCCAGGGAGCATTTGCAGAAGGGTGACTCCTAACTCTCTCACCAAAAGGTCACCGATGTCTTATAGATATCTCAGACAATCAATCCATATTAAGTGCTTCCTACATATTGACTCTATTGGAAGGGCTGTGAAGAACTATGTAGTACAACCCCTTCCATTACTGGGCTGACCATCTACATTGGGCATTTTAGGAGTCCAGAGACTGAAGAGATCCTTGTTGGTTCTCTGTAAGTTTCATATATGTGTCTATGTGTGCATCTGTCTGGGGATGTACATCTATACAGGAACATGGTGATAAAAGTTCACACGGGTGGGGTATTTGTAGAGCCCAGGAGAGCCAAAGCTAGAGTGTGGCCTCAACCACCAATAACCGGTCTAGTCTTTAACTCTCTGGACCTTTATATCTATTGGGTCTTAGCAGGAACCAAGAGAAGTCTTTAACCCAGGACAACAGTGACTTTCCTGCTTAGTAGTTAGAGTACTACAACTGGAACCAAGAAAAGCTGGGTTCAAGTCTCACTCACTAGCAATGTGACCCTAGGCAAGTCACTTAAGCTCCCTTAGCCTCAGTTCCCTCTTCTGTCAAATGAGAATATTGATACCCTTAGTAACTATCTCACAGGGAACATTTTTTAAAATGAGGTAACATATGTAAAGGGATTTCTAAACCTTAAAGTACTATTTAGATAACACTCTGGGAGAAAAGGGTAAGGGAAAGAGCCAGACCAAAAGTCAAAAAGAGGCTCAGTATTTCTGGGGCAGCTAGGTGGCACAGTGGATACAGTGCTGGGCACGAAGTCAGGAAGACTCGTCTTCCTGAGTTCAAATCTGACCGCAGACACTTACTAGCTGTGTGATCCTGGGCAAGTCACTTAACCCTGTTTGCCTCAGTTTCCTCTTCTGTCAAATGAGCTGGAGAAGGAAATGGCAAACCAGTATCTTTGCCAAGAAAACCCCAAATAGGGTCATGAAGAGTTGGACATGACTGAAAAAACTGAACAACAGCAACTTTCCTGACCAATTCTATAGGTGCTATTTCTTGGGTCTACCCAAGGTCTCTTCCAAGGCCATCCACAGAACAAAGGACCCAGGCCACCAGGAGAAGGCAAAAATGGAGCCCAATGGAATTATCCATTCCTACCCAACGTTCCCTTAGGTGTGGGCTAAGTGATGGAGTCAGCAGATTTGGTGAGTGGAAGCTAAACTACAGGTAGGAGCTTGTCCTAACCCACCACCCATTCTGGCTTCCCACTGGCTCATAATGGGTCAGATAGATGAGGAATCTTCTCCTCTTTGGATATGGTCCACTGGCAAGAAGCATGGCAGCCTGGAATTTACTACCCTGGGTTCAATAAAAATTAATTACCATAATACCATAATTGTTTCCTCTGGGGTAAAATACAAACTTCTCCAATTTGACATTTAAAGCCTTTCACAGTCTGGATCCAAGCTACCTTTCCAGCCTGGTTGCACCAGACTCGAGGCTCCATCCATGTTGGCTTACGTTCTACTTCCATGGCCATGCCTTTGCCCAGATGGTCCCACATGCCTTTGCACTTCTGCCTCTCTCCCTTCAAGGCTCAGCTTATAAGGAAGAAGTCTCTGTTAGTGACATCCCTCTCCCCAAATTACTTTGAATTTATTTTATATGTTTTAAAATTTTATTTGTATACATGTTGTTTTCTCCCAGTAGAATGTAAACTCCTTGAGGGCAGATTATTTCCCTTTTGTCTTTGTATGTCAGGCACCCAGCACACTGCTTATCATGCAGTATAAACTGAACAAATCATTCTTGAATTTAATTTAATTCTTCACCAAGTACTCTCCTGGATCTCACGTTGCCTCTCATGCCTAAAGGTGACTATCTATAAGTCCTTTCCACTGATATCAGCTGATAGATGCTCAAGAGATATGTACTGGGTTGTTGGTCTGGACTGCATCAGTTGTGAGGCAGCAAGACCCCAGAAAGAGCACTGCATGTGAAGTCAGATCTCCAGGAAGATTCAGTGGGCTCAAATCCTTGTTTAACTCTGCATAGTTGTGTGATTCAGACCATGTCCCTTCATCTCTATGGGCCTGTTTCTTTCTCTTCAGAATACTGGCTTGGACTGGCACCTATGAGGTACCTTCCCACTCTAAATCTATGATTCCATGATCTCCAAGGTCTTTTGCAGATCTAATGGTCTACGACTCTACATTAGCCCTCTGATCTAACACATAACAGGGCAGGTCGTAAGCATGAGTGGGACAGAACTGGCCATATTGTGATGTTATTTGAAAGAATCACATAATCACAGAATGTTAGGGTTGGAAGGGACCTTGGTGACCATCCAGTACAACCCATACCTAAGGAAGAATCACCTCTCCAACATAGGAGACAAGCAGTCATCTAGCTTTTGTTCAAAGAATACCAACAAGGGACACTCATGCCATCTTGCTGCCCCCCTCAATCTTTGGCAGCCACACCAAGGTTTCAAAAATGCATGGAAAAATGCTAGAGCTTGAAAAATATCTCAAGGGTCCCAGTTAGCCAACCGAGGGTATTGTCTACTAACCATATGAGTCATGATCTTAGAAGATAATTAGGGAAAGAAGTCAAGAAACCTATGCCAAGATTACTAATTCACAGCTCTCTGAGCCAGATGGATCTTGTGCCAACTCTTCCACTCCTCTGCCAGAGGGTCTGGGTGGTTGAGTCAGCAGATCTGGGAGGCATTCTGGCTATAGCCACATCCTGAGTTGCCTTCCAAAATATTTCTTCAAGTGACTTTCTGGTTTTATCTCTTGACATACTCTCCCCTAGAGATCTCATTGACTCTCATGGCCGTTTCCACCTCTAAAACACCTCTTAAATCTGACCCTTTGGGTTAGGTCTTTGCTAAAACTCCAGTTCCAGCCTCTCTCTGGATCTCTCTCTTTGTAATGTCCATGTTCTCAGTGGACATTTGACTTGGACATATTGTCTTTGCCTTACATTCAACATGTGTAAAACCAAACTCATCATCTTCTGCCCCAAATCAACTCTTCATCCTAATTTCCACAGTGGACAGAATGCTGATGTGGAATCAGGATGATCTGGGTTCCATCCCACTCCTCCCTTATTAGATATGAGACCATGGACACATCAAGTCTCATCTATAAAATGGTGACAGTAAAATCTATAGCATCTACAGGATTGTTGTAGGGTCAAATGAGATCATGTGGAAGGTGCTTTGAAAACCTTAAAGCTCCAAGTAAAAGTCAGTTATTATTGTACCATCTCTGCCAAAGACACCATAATTCTCTCACTCAGTCCCATGTTCATCTGGACTCCTCTTTCTTTTTTTGTGTAAATAGTACCTTATTTTTCCAATTACATGTAAAGATAGTTTTCAACATTCTTTTTTTTTATAAGATTTTGAATTCCAAATTTTTCCCTCTCCCTCTCTTCCCTCACTCCCCAAGACAGCAAGCAATCTGATAAAGGTTATACAAGCATAATCACGTTAGACATATTTCCACCACTCCCCTTTCACCCACCATAGCCAATAAATCACCAAATTCTGCCCATGTTCCACAAGGATATCTCTCCCATCTCTGCCTTCTTTTCCAACTTCACTACCACCCTCCTCAGTCAGACCCTCATTACGTCATGCCTGAAATATTGGAAAAGACTCCTGATTGGAGACACTCACTCTAGTTTCTCCCTCCTAAAATCCACCCACCAATCAATAGGCCTTTATTAATTGTCTACAATATATCAAGCACTAGCTAGATACTAGGAAGACAAAGACAAAAATGAAACAATCCCTGCCTTCAAGGAGCTTACATTCCATTGTGGGAGACAACCTGTACATATATAAATAGAGACAGAATAAACACAAAGTAATTAAAAATAAGGCAGTTAGGGAGTGAGGGCACCAACAGTGAGGGGGATTGGAAAGCATTATATAGGAGATGGTCGTTAGCTGGGTCTTGAAAGTAGTTAGGGATTCAATGAAGTGCAGGTGACGAGGGAATTTATTCCAGGTATGGGGGATGACAGGTGCAAAGCCAGAGACAGGAGATGGAGAGAAGTCCAGGAAGACTGGAACTTCCAGGGCAGGAAGGGGCAGAATGAGGCTGGAAAGATAGGCTGGGGCCAAACTGTGGAAAGTTTGGAAAGCTGAACAGAGAAGTTTGTATTGGATCCTCTGGACCAGTTTATCAGGTCAAGGAGTGAGGTGGTCAGACCTGTCCTTACGGCTGGGAGACCACTTAGAAGGCCATTATAGCTGTCCAGAGCAGAGGGGCATCAGGGTGCTGGTCGTGTGAAGAGTGAGAAACAGTTGGATTTAAGAGACGTTTGGGAGGTAGAAAAGCCAAGATTCAGCAACTAATTAAATACATTGTGTAAGAGAAAGTGAGAAGTTGAGGATAACCATTGCAAAATTAATTTTCCAAAACACTGCTTTAATCAAGTCATATGCTTGAAAAACATCAAGAGTTTCCTGGTTTTTTTTAATGTCATCTATGTCTTTCAATTCTGCCTCTCTTTTTTTTGTGACAATAAAACATTTTTTAATTAAGTTATATACATTGGGTGTTTTTCTAGTAGTAATACTACTGCACACTTAATAGGCTGTAATCTATTTATTAAGTATTATTTTACTAAGTTGCATAGTGTAAAAACTTTTATATGCACTGGGAAACCAAAAAATTCATGTGGCTCACTTTATTGCAATATTCACTTTACTGTGGCAGTCTGGGACTGAACCCACAATATCTCCAAGGTATGCTTGTATAATTATGTATACTTGTTTTCTCTTCCTGTTAGATCTAGTGAACACAGCCCTGCTCAACTTTTCTTCATTCTTTCCACTGGCAATTAATTTTATTCCCAAGGCCTCAAGAGCTACCTTTATGCAAATGGCTCCCAAATTTATTTCCCCGGTCCTGACTTCTCCAGGTATGCATACTATCTCACTTTCAAGCACCCTCCTGTTGGATTTCTCTCTGCTCTAGTCAAGTCAGTTGCTTCACAGAGCTGCCCACCTCTTCCATGAAGTCTTCCCTTAATAAGATCATAGATTTAGATCTGGAGGGGCTGAGAGAGGCCAATGGGCATAATTCCCTCATTTTATATGTCTCAGGGGTTGGATTGGAGAATATCTCATTGGAGCTAAGAGACCAGCCTAGGTGTTACTCAACACGGAAGGACTTGATGCTTTGGAATAATTTCTCTTGATCCCCAACCTTGTGACAGCTGAAGAAGTAGGTAGGCTGAATCAAAGCTGTATTATAGAGAACTGGCCATTAAACCAAGAGAGAGGCCCCACTAGGTGGATCTTAATGGGGGTGACTCCACTACGAGACCCAGAGAGGCAGATGACTTGTCCAAGGTCACACATTAAGATGGGATTCAAGGCCAAGCCTTAGGGTTCCCAATGCATGTTGTCTCTCCTTCAGCCTTCTTTGAGATCCTTTTTCTCTGAACTCCTAAATCACTTATCAAGTGTATCCCACAATTCAGCAGTTAATTATATACCATCTCATTTTGTTTGATGATTCAGAATTTTCTCCTCATCTGTACTGTAAACTCCTTCAGAAAAGGGATCATGTCTCATACTTGGATATCCTTCACAGAGTCTAGTACAGGCCCTTGCACATAGAGGAAACTCTAAGGAAATTTCTGTTTTCTGAAGAATAGGGTCTAGCCCTTCATTACATATGAGAAACTGAAACCCAGGGGACTCATGTGTCTTGCCCAAGGGTGCCCCCCTACCTTGTGGCAGGGCTAGGCTTAGAAGCCAGCTTTCTGGACTCCCAGACTGGCACTCTTCCCAAAATACACTATGGTGTTATCCCAGCATATGGTAGGAGCTTGGAAATGTATGCATATTTCTGATGGGTTGATTAAGAATAAGTGTACTGAATTATAGCATTTTAAAGAATGCATTCAGGACTTCTTGGGTCAGAGAAATGTTTTACTTCTGAATGTAAATTCATTAGGTCCCTACAGTAGTGAACAAGAAAGATAGAGAAAAGAGGTGAGGTCTTCCATAGATTTAATTCAGAATCATATTTGCACACAAATAGCTCTGAAAAAAAAAGAAAACAATTTAAAATTCAAACTTTGTGTGCAAACATTAACCCCCTGAGGAATAGGTGAAAAGAGGAAAGTTTAAAAAATAACAAAATGAAGCTCCAGGAAACTATGATGATTTTTTCCCCCAATGTCAATGGTTTACCAAGTTTGCAGATGACAGAAAGCTGAGTTGGACTACTGAATGACAGTCCTGATTCCCAAAAAAGCTTTGATGTTAAGCCAAATTTAATAAGACGAACTGTAATAAGCATGAATGTAAAACTTTATATTTGGGCATAATCGTCTTCACAGGTACAAAATAGATGTGGCTTGATAGAGTTTGTGTAAAAAAGAAGAGTCATGAGATGTCAGGTTGTTCAGGAAACAGCAAGGAATCTTATCGGATTGCAGAGTCCACGGAGGAGAGTGAGATATAATAAGACCGGAAAGGTGAAAGGGGTCAGGTATGAAGGACTTCAAAAGTCAAACAGAGGGTTTTATATTTGATCCCAGAGATGATTAGGGAGCCACTGGAATTGAATGAAGAGTGGGTTGAGATGCTCAGGATTTCAGGATTTCAGGAAAATCAGTTAGCTGAGCAGATGCTGGACTGGAGAGGGGAGAGGCTTGAAGCAGGAAAACCAATGAGCAGCTATTACCCTACTCTAGGAACAAGGCAATGAGGGCCTGCGCCAGGGTGACAACTATAGAGACAACAGGAGAGAAGGGAGTGTATAGGATAAATATTACAAAGGTAAATCTGCAGCTTGGTGGCCCAGTGGATAGAGCACTGGATTTGGAATCAGGAAGACTCATCTTCCTGAGTTCAAATCTGGCCTCAGACACTTACTAGCTGTGTGACCCTGGGCAAGTCACTTAATCCGATTTGCCGTGGTTTCCTCATCTGTAAAAATGAGCCAGAGAAGGAAATAGCAAACCACTCCAGTATCTTGGCCAAGAAAAAGTTGGATACGCCTGAAACGACTGAACAACAACAAAAATCCTAGGACTCAGCAACCGATTAGATATGGAAGGTGAGAGAGAGTGTGAGGGGTTGAGGATGATATCAAGGTTGCAAGCTACAGTACCCTCTCCATAACAGGGAAATTAGGAATAGGGAAAGGTTTTTTGGAGGGCTTAATGAGTTCAATTTTGGACATGTTGATTTTCAAGTGTCTACAGGACATCCAGTTTAAGACGTCTACAAGATGTTGAAGCTGCAAGACCAGAAGTTGGAAAGTTAGGGTGGAACGAGTAGATCTGAGAATTGTCTGCATAGAGACAATCATTGAAACCGTAAGAGCTGATGAGATCACCTAGTGAAACAGTATAGAGGGAGAAGAGAAGAGGAGCCAGGACAGAGCCATGGGTAACCCCTGCTTTTAGCAGGCTCAACCTGGATGAAGATCCAGCAAAAGGGACTGAGAAGAAGCAGTCAGACAGATGGGATGAGAACCAGAGGAAAACAGCATCCCAAAAACCCAGAGAAAAGAAGGTATCAAGAAGAGGGCAAAGACAATAAAAGAGGAAAATGACAAACGTTGGCAGGGACTTCAGGGAAAGACACATTCATGCCCTGTTGATCAAGTTGTGAACTGTTCCAGCCAATCTGGGAAGCAATTTGGAATTATACTACAAAAGTCACTAAATTGAGCATACCCTTTAACCTAGCAATACAGTGACTAGGTCTTTACCTGGATCAAAAAGAGATCAAAGGACCTGCAGGCACAGAATTATGCATAGCATTTGTTCAAAGTAGCTCAAAACTAGAAACTAAGGGGGTGCCCCCCTACTGGGGAATGGCTAAACAAATTGTGATCCATAGATGTAATGGAGTATTATTGGGCCATTAGAAATGACAAAACGAACACTTTCAGAGGAAACTGAGGAGACTTCTATGAACTGATTCAATGAATTGAGCAGTACTAGGAGAACAACTTATATGATACCATTATAAAGAAAAAACAACCATGAAAGACTTTAGAATGCAGATCAATGCAGTGACAAACAATGAGTCCAGAGGACCAAAGATAAAACAAATTGCCCACCTCTTGCCAGAGAAATGATGGACTTAAAATACAGAGTGGGAGATGTATTTTTGAAAAAAAAAAACCCAGTGTGGGAATTTGTCTTGTGGGACTATATATGTTTCTTATGGGAATTTTCTTTCTTTTTTAAAAAATTGTTCAATTGGGAAGTGAGGAATGGGAGAAAGAAAGAGAAAGAAAGAAAGAAAGAAAGAAAGAAAGAAAGAAAGAAAGAAAGAAAGAAAGAAAGAAAGAAAGAAAGAAAGTTGTAAGCAGCTGTGGAAGAGGGCCTTTCATCCTCACCTAAGAGAACAACCCAAGTCCAAACTCCTGGCAATGGCCAGGAAATTCAAAGGCAGAACTCTTAGGGAAAATTCATACCCATATGAATTGGCTATACTTCCATTGTTTTAATTCCTCCTCACTTTCTTTTGCTTTTACCCTAAAATCAGCAAAGCTTTCCCTCATCTCCCCAATTGTAACTTCTAATGGCGTCCACCTGGACCCAAACAGCCACCTAACAATTGGCATCATGGATATGACCCTTCCTTCACATTCCAACACAAGCCAATGTGCTGTATGTTGAGGAACATTCCAATCCTTTGATTTTCTCATCCCTCTCCCCCCAATTATGGGACTCAAAGATCCCAAAGCATAGATCTGGAAACAGAAGGAACAGAGAACACCAAACACCAATCTGGAATGCTCTCAAATGAGGGAATGCCTCTAATATAGGTTAGAGATAGGACTTTTCCTAGATAAAAGGGGGAAGCTGGGAAGTCATCTTGGAATGCTCCACCCCACCAACCTAGTCTGGACAGAGATTTCGAGAAACACAATGTCCCCCTCCCCTCCAATTTCCAGACATCCTGAGACCCAGGTTTTCTGTACCGAATATCTTTTAATCTGTCTCATTTGGAAATGTAAACCTCATATGTGTATTTTTCTCCTTTTCACTTCTCTAGTGTGGAAACCAAATTATCACAAAATCACTCACCGTGAAAGGTCTTTCCCAAACATAAGCACTGAAATGAGTGAGAGAAATTGTTCAGGTCTCCACATTTTAAAACCAGAACTTACAGACAGCCTTCTTTCAAATTGCTGCAATGACTGACCCAGATTCACTAGGTTGAGGCAGCTAAGTGACACAGAAGACTTGGAATCAAGAAGATCTCAGTTCAAATCCAGCTTCAGACACTTAACGTACTTAGCTGTGTGACCATGACAAATCACTTAACTTCTCAGTTTCAACAAAATTGTGACTCATCATTGTGTTGATCAGAATTACTAAGGCTTTCAAAGTTGATTGTGTCTTTATGATACCGTTGTTATTATATAATTCGTCTTCCTGTTACTGTACAGATTGTTTTCTTGGTTCTGCTCACTTAACTCCGCATCAGCTCTTATATGTCTTCGTGGGTTTCTCCAAAACCATCCCCTTCATTGTTTCCCTTCAACACAATAGTATTGTCACATTCATAAGCCATAATTTGTCTAGCCATTCCCCAATTGACAGTCATCCTTTCAGTTTCCAATTCTTTGCCACCACAAAAAGAGCTACTGTAAATATTTTTGTACAAATAGGTCCTTTTCCTCTTTCTTTGATCTCTTTGAGGGTACAGAACTACTACGAATATTGCTAGGTAACAGGGTATGCAGTTCAATAGCTTCGGTGGCATATTTCCAAATTGCTTTCCAGTATGGCTGAACCAACTTAGTTCTTAATTAATTAGTTCTTAATTAATTCATTAATGTCTGTTTTCCTAGATCCTGTTTTTGTCATTTTCCTCTCTTGTCAACTTTGCCAATTTGATGGGTGTGAGGTAGAACCTCAGAGTTATTTTAACTTGCATTTCTCTAATTATTAATTATCTAGAGCACTTTGTCATATGGTTGTTGATAGCTTGGATTTTTTACCTCTAAAAACTGCCTATTAATATCTTCTGACCATTTATCAATTGGGAAATGGCTCTTTTTCTTTTAAATTTGGATCATTCTGTACACATCTTAGAACTGACAACTTTATCAAAGAATCTTGCTACAAAGACCTCCCTTCTCCACTTACTTGCTTCTCTTCTAATTTTAACTATATTAGTTTTCTTTGCACAAAAGCTTTTAAGTTTATTGTAGTTAAAACTGTCCATTTTGCATTCCATGATTTTATCTCGTTTGGTCATGAACTCTTCCCATTATCTCTTGATCTGATGGTTAATTTCTTCCTTGCTCCTTTAATTTAATTATGACATAGGATCTAAGTCATATACCCATTTAGAGCTTATATTGGCATATAGTGTGAGATGTTGATCTATATCTAGTTTCTGCCAGACTGCTTTCCAATTTTCCTAATAGCTTTTGTCAGTAGGTTCTTGCTCCAATAGCTGGGCTCTTTGGTTTATCAAATACCAGGCTACTGTGCATCTTTGCTTCTACATAGTATGTACCTAATCTGTGCCACTGATCAGCCTCTCTATTTCTTACCCAGTACAAAACTGTTTTAATGATTATGGCTTTGTAGTACAGTTTAAGATGTAATACTACTAGGCTTTTTCTTTTCCTTTTAAAAATTAATTTCCTTGAAATTCTTGACATTTTTTCCTCTAGACAAATTGTTATTTTTCTCTAGCTCTATAATTTGGTAGCTTCAGTCATGTGGCACTAAGTAAATTAATTTAGATAGTATCATCATTTTTATGATATTGGCTCAGCCTACCCATGAGCAATTAATATTTTGCCAATTATTTAGATCTGTCTTTATTTGTGAAAAGAGTGTTTCATAGTTGTGTTCATATAGTTTCAGTGTATGTTTTGACAGGTGGATTTCCAAGTATTTTATACTGTCTACAGTTATTTTTAATGGAATTTCTCTATCTCTTCATGCTGTATTTTGTTGTAATATATCAAAACACTGATGATTTATGTGGATTTATTTTATATACTACAATTTTGCTTAAGTTGTTAATTATTTTAATTACCTTTTTAGTTGACTCTCTAGAGTTCTCTAAATAAATTATCCTATCACCTGAAAAACGTGATAATTGTGTTCTTCTTTGCTTATTTTCTCAATTTTGTTTTCTTATCTTATTGTTATAGCTAGCATTCTTAGTACTTTTATTGATAGTAATGGTGATAGTGGACATCCTTGCTTTACTGTTGATCCTAATGGAAAGGCCTCTAGTTTATCCCCATTACAGATAATGCCAGCTCTTGGTTTTAGACAGATACTATATATCAGGAAAAATCCATTTATTCTTGTGTTATTCAATCTTTTTTTTTTAAAACAGGAACAAATGTCATATCTTGTCAAAAGCTTTTTCTACATCTATTGATAGAATCATATTTTTGTTATTAATAAGATCAATTATGTTTATGTTTTTCCTAATATTGAACCTGCCCTGTACTCCTGGTGTAAATCCAATCTGGTCATAGTATATAATCTTTGTGATGTGTTGCTTGCTTCTATATTTCTTAATCTGGGCTATGAAGTTTTTTTCTTCCTGTGTGTCTTATCCCAGTCAGACATTGAACCATTCCACTTCCTTACATTCTAACTCAACAAGCACCTAGGATTCACAATGGGCATTCAGGCATGGTTGTTGATTGGCTCTTTTCTAGGCAATTCCTTGGTGTTTAATAAGCTTGCAAAAAAAAGAGAATTCTATAGCCTTGTCACCAAGTTCTATCATGGAACATATCTGACTAGCCCTGTTGGTTAGAATTTTCCCTCATCCAATGTTTTTGGGCCTCTTACATATATGTAAGTCATTTTGGGAGATAATGAAATAAGGCATAAACCCTCTAATCTAGTAGGGGAGAAAAGATAAGTACACAAATCACTGTTAACTACAAGACAGAGAGTGAAAAATGGCCTAAGAGAACCAGATAGTGTTTGGGGGTTCATGGAAGGACAAATCAAGGAAGCCTTCATGGGAGAGCACTTATTTTAGCTGGACTTTGAAGGATGAATAGGATTCTCAACATGTTGGTAATGAAACAAAGCTCATGGTTACTTCCTAGTATAGGCCAATTAGCTTAACCTTTTCCCTTAACCATAGAGCCTAACACTAGCCATGCCTGCCATTTGTCCAGAGGGAGATAGGATGAAAGAGTATGAATGGATCAGTACAAAAACATCCCTATTACTAGAATTAAATAATTAATAAAAAGGTATTTATAAAGGACTTACTTTGGGCTAGGCACTATGCTAAGTGCTAAGGATACAAATTCAAGAAAGTCAGTCAGCACCTATCCTTAAGGAGCTTACATTCTAATGGAAGAAGACTACATATAAAGGGGAATAAGAAAAGGGAGGGAGGATATGTTGCTTCCATCCCTGCTGTCATCCTATTTCTTTTCTGCCCCTTATAGATAAACTCCTCAAAAAAGTCTTCACTAAGTGCCTCCACTTTCTCTCCTCTCATTGTCCTTTTAACCCCTTACAATCTGGCTTTTGATTTTATCATTCTATTGAAACTTCTCTCTCTAACATTACCTACCAATGATCTCTTAGTTGCCAAATCCAATGGCCTTTTTTCTCAATCCTCATTCTCCTCATCCTCCTCTGTAGCCTTTGGCACTGTTGATCACTCTCTCCTCCTTGACACTCTTTTCCCTAGGTTTTCTGGACATCCCTCTCTCCTGTTTCTCTTCCTACTAATCTGACTGCTCCTTCTCAGTCCTCTTTGCTAAACCCTCCTCCAGATCATGCCCTCTAACTGCAGGTGTGCCACAGGTTCTTTCCTGTGCCCTCTCCTCTTCTCCCTCTAAACTACTCTTTAGCTCCCATGAATTTAATTACCAACTCTATTCTGATGATTCTCAAATCTAACTACCCTGCCCTAATCTCTCTGCTGAGCTCCAATTTCACATCTCCAACTGCCTTTCAGGCATCTCCAAGTAGATGTCCAGTAGAAATCTTAAACTCAATATGTCCAAAACAGAACCCATTATCTTTCCCCCTAAACCCTTCCCCCTCCGATTTTCCCTATGACTGTAAAGGGGTACCACCCTTCTCCAAGTCTCTCAGGCTTCTACCTAGGAGTTATCCTTGACTCCTCACTGTCTCCTCCTCCCACCCCCTGCCAAATCCAAGCTGTTGCCAAGATCTGCTGATTTCTTCTCTGCAACATCTCTTGAATATGCCCCCTCTGACATGGCTCCTCATCACTTCATGCCTGGACTATTGCAATAGCTACTGGTGGGTCTGCTTGCCTTCTGTCTCTCTCCACTCCAGTATATCCTCCATTCAGACACTAAAGTGATTTTCCTAAGGTTCAGCTATGCCCCACCCCACCCCACCACACACATTCAATAAACCCCAGTGGTTCTCTATCATCTCCAGGATCAAGTACAAAATGTTCTGTTTGGCATTCAAAGCCCTTCCTACCTTTCCAGTCTTCTTATGCCTTACTCCCTGACAGGTACTCTTGGATCCAGTTACATTGGCCTCCTGGCTGTTCCACAAACAAGACATCCCATCTCTGGGCTCCAGGCATCTTCTCTGTCTGTCCCCCATGCCTGGAATACTCTTCTTCCTCTGTTCCAACTACTGACCTCCCAGGATTCCTTTAAGTCCCAACTAAAAGCCCACCTTCTGCAGGAATCCTTCCCCAACCCCTCTTAATTCCAATGTTTTCCCTCTGTTAAGTATTTCCTATTGATCCTGCATGTAGCTTGCTTTGTTTGTATTTATGTGCATGTTGTCTCTTCCATTAGATTGTAAACTCCTTGAGGGCAAGGTTTCGTCTTTTTTTTTCATCCTCAGTGCTTAGCACAGTGCCTGGCATGTGGTAGGTGCTTTAAAAAAATGTTTATTGAATTGAATCAAAAATTTAATTGGCGGAGACCTGGATCCTGACTAGACAAAAACTCACCAGAGCCTTGGGTCCCTATCTCTGAAAAGATAAATACACAAGTTAACTCTAAGATAAAACCAAATTAGGGGTTTATTTGAAAGAGTCTGAGTTCTAGTGGGAGATAAGGAAGATGAATAGAATTTAGGCTTCATGGATTAGAGAGAGCAGGAAAGAGGTATCAGCTGTAAGACCAACATAATTTTTAGCATTTCCTCTCTTGAAATATTTTGTATGTAGTTTGAATTTACTCACTGATGTAGCCCCAATCCCTGTGCCCCCACCCTCCAATCTCCTAGAGGGCTGGGACTTTCTATCTCCAGCACCTAACACAGAATCTTACACATAGTAAGCATTTCATAAATGCTTACTGGATTGAATTGAAGCCAATACTTGATGAAGGTCAGTAGTGTTATCTGTGTAAATGAAACAAAGCTTTTATCAGGTTTGTGGGCATTGCTTCCAGCTAGCCAGAAGGCTAGGGGGGCTGGGTGGAAGTGTCCTAGCCAGTGTAAACACTCAGATCATAAACTGCTAGGACTTCAGCTGCATTTATCTTTACACAACCTTGCTAGGGCAGGAACAAAACACTCTTTCCCTGTCTGTAACCTCTGTGTGAGTTTGGATTCTTATGAGAATGTAAAGCTTAGGCTTTCTCATTACATGGCCTCATTGGCCTTTCCACAGCTCCCATGTTTGGGGATTATTATTGTTCTTATAACTGATATATTAGTTTACCCTATAGCCTTGAGGCTGTGCCGAACTGGGAGAAATGAGGATCAAGAACTCAACGCCCTAAGATGACTCCCTACCATAAAATCAGAGATCTCACACCCAGCAAGTTACATAAAGACAAAGCCCAGATAATTGAGGGCAACCCGAGTAAGCACAAACAATACCCTTTGTTTCAGCCTTTCTGGCAAGTTACTGAAATGGCCCGATGCAAGAGATGGTTGGGGAGGACCCTTTACCAGCTGTGGCCAGGATAGCAGCACTGAGTGCTAGGGTGAGGACATTGGCACACTCTCTGTTCAGGCCCACTGGTCCAGGGGCCAGGGATAATGTCAGGGTATCCCTCTCCTTTTTGCCAGCTCTGCCATCTTGCCCTGGCATAGGCAAGCTACCTGATTCAAGTTAATTTCCAGCTCCCATAGAATGTGATTTTCAAAGTTTCTCAGGTTTCTGAGTAGTGATGGTTGTTCTCTGGAAAGAAGAGACTAGAAATACACAAAAAGGCATTGTTACTCTTTTATGTCAAAATACATTTGCTGTCCTCTTATACATTGAAAAACTTTTAAAAATATTTATTTTTGACTCAAAGTTTTGCAAAGGATGTCATCAGAGAGGAGAAATGGGTTGATTTAATACTTTACTCTGTACACCTATGTCTCAAAACCTCATCGATGGACATTTATGACCTCATTTGGGGTTTTCTTGGCAAAGATACTACAGTGCTTTGCCATTTCCTACTCCAGCTCATTTTATAGGTGAGGAAACTGAGGAAAACAGGGTTAAGTAACTTGCCCAGGATCACACAGCTAGTAAGTATCTGAGATCACTTTTGAACTCAAGTCCTCCTGACTCCAGGGCCGGTGCTCTATCTGCTGTGCCTGATTATGCAACACCAATAGATACAGTACTGAGGCTATCTGTCAGCATATGCAACAGGCAGCATTCATAGTCTTCCTTATCTCTATAGAGAATAGGGAGGTGTGTTTCTCATCTGTTCTCTGGAACTAAGACTGATCTTTGCCTTTAATCTGAATTTAGCTACCTTTCAGTATTATTTCCACTTATGTTACTGTAGACATTATTCTCCTGGTTCTGAATTCTTCGTTTTGCATCCGTTTGTATAAGTTTTCTCAAGTTTCTCTAGATTTTAATGACCTCTTTTTTTTTTGGAGGGGAAAAGATGGTCCCTTAAAGTCTATATATTTTTAGATTTGGCTTTCATTTAATGTTACATAATGGTACAAGGTTGAATTTACATACTATAGTCAATGCTTAGTTTGACAAAGCAACATACTGGGAATCTTTATTATAGTATGTTATTTCCTTAGCATAAAAGTATTACCAACTTTCAAAACAATATATAATAAAACACACTTGCCAGTAGTGAACATAATTTAGTCTTTCTTTGATTCTCAAACACCTTGAGCTTTTTAAAAAGATTTATATTGATGCCTTTTGTTTCGTATAACAAGCATTTCCTTATATACTATCCCAGCCCCAACCAAACCCTCTATTTTAACCAAAAAAAAAAAAAATCATCAAAACTAGTGGGACAAAAATAACCTTATCTGACAACATGATTGACTGTCTACATCTGAAATGGGTTAGCCAGTGGCACAGTGGATATAATGTTGGGCCTGGAGTCAGAAAGACTCATCTTCCTAAGTTCAAATCTAGCCTCAGACACTTACTAGCTTAGCTGTGTGACCCTGGGCAAGTCACTTAACCCTGTATGCCTCAGTTTCCTCATCTATAAAATGAGTTAGAGAAGGAAATAGTAAACCACTCCAATATCTTAGCCAAGAAAACCCTAAACTAGGTCACAGGAAATTGGACATGAATGAAAGAACTAAATAACAACAGCTACATCTGAAATCTTCTACATCTCTATGAATGGTGAAATGTTTCATCATCTCTACCTCTTGCAATTATTCTCTATTATTTTGCATTTGCTTACCTATTTACACGTTACATATACCCAGTAAGCTCTTTTAGGACATGGATTATTTTTTATTTTATGCCTTTATGTCCTAAGATCCTTGCACATACAATGCTTTGAACATAATAGATGCTTTGGTGTAGTAGGATATGGAGTCATAAAGACCTGAGTTCAAACGCTGCCTCAGACATTTACTAGTCCCATGACCCTGGGCGTAACTCTGTCTGCTTCAGTTTCATCTGTAAAATGAGCGTGATAATAGCACCTACTGCCCAGAGTTGTGGTGAGGATCAAATGAGGCGTTCATTAAGCACTACATAAACCTTATGTGGTCTATAAATGCAAGCTATACATGTTTGCTAAATTGTGAATTGAATGGCTCTTCAGGCCCTCGTTTTGACCTGTGCTTAAAGAAACCTTGTTGATTCTTTGTGGTCACCTCTCCTTTTCTGGATGTTCACTAGCCATCCCTACAGTAACACATGCTAGAGTGTTGCTTGGAATCCAAATTAGGCTCCATGGCATATGGTTTGCCAACTCTATTCTCTCCCTTTATTTGAAAATTAGATATTTGCCTTTCTCCGGTTATACAGTACCTTTCCTGTTCACCACGCTCTTTCATAAATCACTGACGGGCTCAGCAATCCTACTTGCTGGTTCTCTTGGGATGTAATTTATTTGGGTCAGGTGACTTAAACTCATCAAGGGCAAGCTAGATGTTCTTTTACTATCTTCCTACATATCTCAGGTACCTACTTGCTATTAGCCATTTTTGTTTTGTCCTTTCCAGTCTAGTGATCATCCTTCTTGGCAGAAAAAACTAGAAAATGAGGCAAGTTGAGGCAGCTCTGCATTTTCCCTCTCTTCAGTTAGCATTATTCCATTCACCATGCGCAGGTACACACAACACTTGTGTAACAGCGTAAGCAGCAGACGTCACTGCTTGCTTCCCCCTAACAATTCGTTAGCTTAGCACCTGGCTATGTGGGGGGCCTGAGGAAGCTCCTGCTCCCTCTCAACTAGCCATGGGTGATTCTGTACTTTGAGGATGATGAAGCAATTCATTCATTCATTTATTCATTGAGTTGGAAGAGATGCTGACTCAGGAGAACTTCTAAATCTGCCCTCAGTTGTTTTTTTCTTACCAGCTTCACATCGCGTCAGGATCATTTGAGACTTTCCCATGAAGGGATGGGAGAGGGCCCTCCCTTAACCCCTTTCTGGCCACACGTCAATTAATTCCTCATGACAGTTGTGGCAGGTCCTAAGTGCAGGACCTATTACGCTTGGGCTTTGTAAGCACAGGCTACATTTTTTCTCATTTGTTATGTCCTTTCTTGAGTACAGGTGACCAAAGCATGATTCTGAAATGGACAAGTCTAGCCTTAGAAACAGCCTTGTGAATCAAGACTATCTGGTACTGGCTAAGAAATGGAGTGATGGATCAATGGAATAGCTTGGGTGCACGGGACACAGTGGTTAATGACACAGTGGTCAAATGGAGTTGTGAACTGATCTAACTGTTCTGGAGAGCAATTTGGAACTAAACCCAAAGGACAACCAAACTGTGCGTACCCTTTGATCCAGCAATACCACTACTAGGTTTGTATCCCAAAGAGATCATAAAAAACGGAAAAGGACCTTCGTGTGCAAAAATATTTATAGCAGCCCTTTTCATGGTGGCAAAATACTGGAAACTGAGGGAACTGGTTCATCAATTGGGGAATGGCTGAACAAGTTGCGGCATATGAACGTAATAGAATACTATCACACAATGATGAACAGGCACATTTCAGAAAAACTTGGAAAGACTTGTACAAACTGATGCAAACTATGACTGAAATGACTCTGCTCTTCTCAGCAACACAATGATCCAAGACAAGTACAAAGAACTCATGAAGGAAAATGCTATCTGTATCCAGATAAATAACTGATAGACTCTGAATGCAGACCAAATCATGTTTCTTTTCCACTTACTTTATTCTTTCTCATGGGTTTTTTTAATGTTGTTGATTGTTCTTTCACGACTGTGACTAATATGGAACTATTTTTACATGATAGCACATGTATATACTATTATCAAGCTGCCTACCATTTTCAGAAGAGGGAAAGGGAGAAAGGGAGGGAGAAAAATTTGGAACTCAAAATCCTATAAATTTAAATGCTAAAAAATTTTCTTGATATGTAATTGGGAAAAAAAGTAAAATGTTATAAAAAATAAATAACCCCATTGAGTTCAAGAAGTTGAAGATCTTGAAACCATAGGTTGGAGCTTAGGGGCATTAAAGGAGATTTCACCCTTGAAGAAGTTAATCACTAGCCAGAGGATGTGCCAAATCCCTGGCCTGGTTTGCTAGAAGACATGAATTTTGAGGGAGACCATAGAGATAAGGTGAAATTTAAAATGTCTAATCGGCAATCTTTAAAATTGCTTTGTGTTCTGAGGTTTAAGTCTCAAACTCTAGGGAGATTATAACATGATTATTATTGCTGCTTGTTTAAGTATCTGGCAATGTGCACTGAATAAAATAGTAGTTATAAGTTAATGAATCCTTCTTTAAGTCTGTCAATGTGTACTTGTGGGCTTTGTATGTGTTACTCACCTCTTTTGTGTAGAGGAAATAGATAAAAGCCTATACCTGATTCATTCTCTACATTGAGGATCTCTGTATTCCACCCCCTCTTTTTGGAACCCTAGAAATGTGTCAAATATAATCTTTAAGCAATTTTTCTTGGGTCACCAGGGTAGAATGATGAGTGGGCCTAGAGCAGATGGCCCCTTAGAAGAGAGAAAGAGGATAGAGTAATCTAGCTTCTGGGACCCAAGTCAAATCAACAAGCATTCATTAATTTCTTACATGCCAGGCACTGTCCCGAGTGCTGGGAATACAAATACAAGCAAAAAGAAAGACAGTCCCTGTCATCAAGACATTTATGACAACACATAAAAGAAAGTAAAAAAGACAGGGGGAGAAGGAATGGGAAAGGTACCCACTGAGGTCATGGTGGGGGAAGAAGTCTTAAGAGTAGAACTCAGAGAGGAATGAAGGAGTGAACACGGCAGGCCTGCACCCTTCCTTTAAAATGGAGCTTCTGGAAGGACCTGACTAATCAGAGGAAGAGGCAAAAGGGGAAGAAGAATTTTCCAGGGGTAGTGAGATCCTCCAAGGCGCAAAGGCTTCTGCAACATGGTGGATAAAGAAATCCAGATTGTCAAATGTAGAACCAAGAGAGGAGTAAAAAAGGAAGGCCCAAGGACAGCAGTTCTAATTGCTTGGGCTGTTTACTCCACAATCTGTTGCCACTAGCAGCAAATGGTTTCTGTTCACAAATTGCTATGGATACACTTTCCAGAGCTGTTTCTTACACAGGATAGAATAGTTTTGATAAATATGTATACAAAAGTTTTTAACAGTAATTTTAACGGATTTCTTTATACCTCCCATTCTCCATAACTTACTTCTATCACAAGCTGGGAATGTGCTTTGAGACAGCTATGACTATGCCACCACTATTTGGCCTGCAGAATTTGCCAGACTTCTTCAGAAAATCTTCATAGTTATGAAGAATCCAAAGGAAAGATAAGGGCAGATCCTACCTCAGGAGGCCATGATGGATTAACTATCTGGTATCTTCCTTCCCAATAATATATTAGCCCCTTGGAATACAACCCAGTCTACCACACCAGACAAGAGAACAGAGAGATTTGTGAAACCTCTGGATCAAGTCATCTCCTCTTGCCCCTGGAGGCAAGTCTTTCATGTTACATGCTAACAAGCATACCAACAACTCTTGGAACTAGTTTTATCCTACATTTTCCTGGGATATAAGTGTAATATAAGCTACAGATCATAAAGCTTCATTTTAGATTCCAAGAACTTGAGACTTTCTTCCATTTTCTTTCTTCCTTTCTTTTTTCTTTCTCTGTGTGTATGTATAGGTGTGCATATATGTAATATAAGAAACAATATGTTAGACATATATACAAATATAAACAAATGTATATAAGAACCAAATGTATATAATAGGCAAATATATTCCATCCATCCATTCATTTAACAAATATTGAGTCTCTCTATGGATGATTCAAGTATACAAAGATTAATAAACCACATTCTCTACCTTCATGGAACTCTTTGGAAGCCTGAACATGTACAAATAAGGATAATATAAAATTTGAAAGTGCAACAAGAATTGTAAAAGAGAAACAGCCTGGCAGTTTAGAGGAAGAAACTACCTCTAGCCCGGAAGAAGAGAAAAAGCTGGGGACTCCTCTTTCTGGAGAGCCACAGAGTCCTTTAAGGATCACTTATTCTAGCAACAAATGTGTAGTTGCTTTGTTTCGTTCCATAAAGGACCCACCTAAATAAGATCATTCCCTGCTTTATTGCCAGGGCTGAGATTGGGGGAAAAGGGAAAAGAGGCAGTGATGGGGAGGGGACAGGTCAGTCCACATGGTCACTTTTACAAAGCCAATCACATATAACCAGGTCCAGATACTGAGAGTTTCTAAAAGACCTTGGCAACAGCTGTCAGGGCTCCTGGGAAAATTCTATCTAGCCAGGATTCCTGCTGTCTTGGCAG
The DNA here is from genome assembly GCF_900497805.2 of Vombatus ursinus. Lineage (NCBI taxonomy): Eukaryota > Metazoa > Chordata > Mammalia > Diprotodontia > Vombatidae > Vombatus > Vombatus ursinus. The sequence continues at coordinate 236,567 of NW_020953959.1, forward strand.
CCCCTCTGTCCCCTAGCCGCTGCTTGTTCTTCAAACGGACCCTTGTATCAATCAAGAACAAGAACTTAAAATACAACTTCGCAAACAGCTGGCAAGCTATTATGAGAATCTAATTAAAAATTGCATCTGTGTAAGCCGTGATGGATTTCCCTGGGGAATTCTCCCTCTTGAGCTTAACATTCAATTTTTTCTTTAATCAAGAAAGGTAATCTCTATTTATGAGTCCCATCAAGTTAAGGGGGGATGTCACAGTGTGAAGAAGGAGTTGTTCTTCAGACTTGTGGCTAATCCAAGTAAACAGAAGGGAGCATTGTCTTAGTAGTCAGAGTGGCTTAGTAACCATACTGGAAGGTCAAGATTCCTAATACTAATGTTCAACTGTAAAAAAAATTATATAAATGTGTGCTACATCAACACTTTCCGGTACTTGTCCTTTGGCTTGAGAAGTGACAAGAGGCACGGGCTGTCGCTTCTGGGACAGAGGATTGAAAAGATTATGGGGCAACATTTGCACCATCTACCTCATGGTTATGAGGAAATCACTTTGTAAATTTTTAAGTGCTACAGAAATATGAATTGTTATTATTGTAGTTTACCCTCCCTGTCCATAAATTCTGTTTGGACACAGTGTCACCAAGTATGCATTCTGATGGGTATAGAATGTTCTGAAAAACAGGGCTGTAAGAGGGAACCCTACATTGCATGCAAGATTTCACTGGAATGAGGCGGGGAGGGGATGGAAGAGGAAGGTGGAATTCTATCAAAATAGAATATTTTTTTTAAATAAGTTCATGGACCACAAGTTAAGAACTCGTACATTAAAGGAATGAGGGAGCTTCTGCCTGAACAAGTGAAGAGTTAGAGTGAACGTGAAAGAAGTTTTCAGCTATTTGATGGGATCTCGTTAGTTGTGTGCTTTGGTTTTTTTCTGCTGAGCCTCAGGACAGAACTAAGACCAATGGGCAGAAGCTGCACGAATACAGAACTCAGTTCAATATAGTGAGGGGGGTGGGTGTGGGGGTGGAGGTGGGAAACCTTCTTTACAATTAGAATAATATAAAAATGAAATTGACTGCCTAGGAGTGGTGAGGTCAGTTCACTGTTACTATCAGGTAAATGGAGGTGAGATGAACATTTGGCAGGATCTTATAGATGGGATATATCCTACGGCTGGAGTTCAACTAGATGATCTCTAAGGAACTGATTGTAATGTTCTATGACTCAGTGAACTGGTCCTCTTGCCCTCTTGCACCTCTCCTAGAAGTGACAACAAGAACATTGCTTATTTACCTGTTACTAACCTAGTAACAATGACCTTCTAATGCGTTTATAAACATATATATGCAAAACAATTAAGTCTAGGGGACCTCAATGTTGACACCACGATAATAGTTAAAGTTTCTCATACTTAGGGGCTTTGTGGTGGAGTAGAATGAGGGATTTATCATAGGCAAGCTCTCTAGAGACCCCTCTAGGGGATTCCGTGATTCAGGTGAAGTTTCTGCCTCTACGGCACTGACCCCTACAGAAGCAACATTAGGGGGCTGATTCAATGTCCAATATCTTTTGAGGAACCACGGAATAGATCGGAATAGATTGTGCAGCAGTCCCATAGAGGATGAAATAAAGGGGGTAAAAGGTTGTTGCAGTCTTTGTGGCAATTTTATTGCATCATAACTCGAAGAGAGGGGCCAGGCATGACACCTGCCAAGACCAATGGTGAGCATAACTGTAAAGGAAGTGAAGCTGTTCTTTTTAGTCGTTCTCTTCCTTCTCCTTCCTCCCCATTATCCTGGTTCACTTTTTGTAGAGCTATCAAGTATTAAAGACCTAGGGCGGATAATTTCTAGGAGCAGAATTTCAGGCCAGTAGGAAAGGTGAAGGGGTAGTAATAACCAATCCCATTTAAATTATATCATCTAGTTAGCCTCCAACTCTACCTGCTTGTAAGGGCAGCTTGGTGGCAGCACACAGAGTATCCCATAGAATCAGGGGAAAATAAGCATAGCCTCTTCCTCTTCTTTTCATACCCTCAGCTGTTCCTCCTGATCTATCCTTCACACCCTGGTTGTTACACAATGGCAACCCCATTGCTTTCCATTCTGGGACACAATACAGCTAAAAACAAGCTTCAAGTTTTGTTTTTTTTTTCTGAAAGCAAGACCAATTGTAACCAAATTCTACATCTGAACAAGTAATATTTTCTTTACACTTTAAGCCTTTTCTTTGCTCTAGGTGGTATAGTAGATAGAGTATGGGGTCTGGAGTAAGGATGACCTGAGTTCAAATGTGCCCTCAAATATTTACTACTTATATGACACCCTGGACAAGTCACTTAACCTCTGTCTGCCTCAGTTTCCTCAACTGTATAATGGAGATAATAATAGCACCTACCTCACAGGGCTGTTGCGAGAATCAAATTAAGTGATGTTTATAAAACACTTAGCACAAAGCCTAGCACACAGTAGGTATTTAATATTAATTTTTCTTTCATACAAAATAAATTTTATATAAGCAATTCTAAGACAAGTCAGAATAACCATCCAAAGCTCCACAACAAATTTAACAAACATTCATTAAGGACTTGCAAAGAACAAAACATAGAGCTATATGCTAAGGGGTTACAAAGATAAATAGGGCACGGTGGCTTGCCATTCTAGAATCTAATAGTTGATAAGAAATATATAGGTACAGAGAAATATAATACAAAAGATACATTACTGTGACTCATTACCTTACCTCTGGATTCACATGGACACAGGCTCAACCTGTCAGATTATCAACAGTTAAGAATATTTTCTATGATCTGTGGCTTCCCTAATCCTTCCCCTGCCTCCAATACTCTCTTTGGGGAAACCATAATATGGCTTATATTAACTTTTCCCTTCAGGTAATAGACTTGACTCCTTCAAACTACTTGAAATTTCCAATCAGCATTTAAAGAGAATATTTATTCAAGATAGTAAAGAAGGGACTAGAATGCCAATCCATTTAGTGGAACAGCAGGAAATGTATCTCACGTCCAGATGGCCACCATTTCTTACCACCCTTCCCCCAACAGGAAGGTTCACTCTCAGTCTTCACAAACTCTCAATAGTAATTGGCAAAGCCTGCAGAAGTCTCAGTACTTGGGAACATTGGTAAACCAATCCTGGGCAGTTCCATTTCACTTGTCTCTATCCTGGTTCTTGGCCTTCGCCATGGCTGCTGCCACTACCCTTAGGGTTGGAGTCCCACCACACCTAAATTCTATAGCTCCCAATTTGATTTCTTTCAACATAGCCAGGCAGCTCCCTGTACTGGCTCAGGTCCTTCTAGCTGCTTGTATGTCAACCATAGCCATTGTCATTTGCTGCTAAGTAGAATTCCTGTAGCTCCTAGCTTGGTGCAGGAGCTCTTCACTACCACCACATTACCCAGCATCCATTGCCTCTGTCACCACCACTGATCTTACTTCCCTTTTCAGCACTCTATAATGATTCCTCAACACAAAAACCTCCCTCAAGGACTTCCTATTTCCAGCAAGAACTATGTTGTTTTCTGGAGGCCTGCATACAGGTCCTAATGCATATTTCTGCATTTGACTGTCAGTCTGAGTTTCCATATGGTGTTTAATGGTCCCTCCGAGAACACGGATCCTCGGAAGGTTGCATAGTTCCTTAGATTATATGGATGCTTAAGCCTCTCTTCAAGGACCTAAACCTGTGCAATTTCTCTCCCTCCAACTCCCTCCCTGAAAATGTGTCTCAAAGGCCAAGTCCAAGGGTGTAAGTGAGGTACATAAATTAGTCATGAACTTGAATTAGAACCAGAAGGAAGTCTACATCAGAGGAGGAACCCAGAACAAAAGCAATGTACACCTTGCCCAAGGAATTCACAAAGAGCCTTGGTAAATGTCAACATTTAGGAAGTGGGAGGACAAAGAAGTCATGGAAGGAAACAGAAAAAGTAGTCAGAGTAGCAAGAAGAGAATCACAAAACAGTTTTCACCAGAATCATGAGGAATTCTTTCACCTGGGGCAAAAAAGATTGTTGGTGGAAAGGCACAGTGAGGCAGTCTAACAGCAAAGTGATGTTCAGGGAGGAGAGAGGAGTGGCCAGCCACCCAGAGTACTGCATGGCTATACATCCACAAGGATGGGGAGGGACTCACATAGCAAAGGCTGGGGGGATGGTAGTCACTAAACCCCCCCAGGTAAAAAGCACATCTCCCAGATACAGGTCCTTGGGGACAAAGCACTGGTCAACCTGCTCAACTTATTATTCTAATTGTCACAATAATAACAGGAGGAGAGGATTTCAAGGCCAAAAGGTATCAGCTGCAGAACAGGGGTCAAGGAACATTAGTGCTAAGAAAAGCACTTAATTTGGTGATTAGTAACCTCTGAAAGAGCAGTTGTACTTTAGAGTTGGGGGGGCAGCAATCAGATAACAAGTGATAATAATAATAATAATAGCATTTATATAACGCCTTAAAGTTTGCAAAGCACTTTGCATATGTTACCTCATTTGATCCTCATTAAAATCCTGGGAGGTAGGTATCCCTATATGCCCATTTTATAGATGAGCAAATTGAGGCAGAGCAGCTCACCCAGGATCACACAGCTCAAGCAGGAGCTGAACTCTAGTCTTCTTGACTCTTAGGTCCAGCACTTTATCCTCTGCATCACCTAGCTACCTACTTTTTGGAGGAATCTGTCAGTAAAAAGGAAGGAAATTAGTAGGATTAAAGCAAAGGTGGAATAAATGAAAATTCTATCAATCTTATTGAAAGAAGATACAATATAAGACAAGGTCAGCTGTTGAGTTTGAAGGACAGAAGGAGAACTAGCAGTTTAAGGAAAATTACGAGTGTTAGAAATGCTGCTATATGAAATGTGTAATTGACACTGGAAAGGAGTTAAGACCTAAGGTTCTGTTGTCCAGGCCCTAGGACACACTGGAGAGGTGGAGAACATGGAACGTCACTGGAAGTATTCATGTTTTGAGGTGTTGAGAATCTATAGGCTCTGGATGACTGACAGCCGATTGTGATGGAGAAAAAGAGAGGCCTATCAAGCTCATGGTTAACCAACAGGTTATCACTTAGTACACATTTGTATCTTGTGTCTAACATGGATTTCAAAGAGGCTCTTATCTTAAACATGCATATAATTTTATCTGGCCAGATCATATACAGTGAAGCCTCATATAAATTTCAGGAATATAAAAAGCAAAAGCAAAAGCAAAAGTGTCACAATATACTCTACCTAATAATCTATTAACATTTATATTTACCTAGGGTTTCTTCTACAGGGCTACATTCTTGCAGTTTATAGCACACATAAGCAAAACTCTGCTGACTTTCTTGGCTTGATTCTGCCCTCAACAGAAAGGATACCAGGATTTTATTATGGAATCATCTCTGACATACTGTGCCCATAACTGATGAACAATGTGTACACCCTACTGGTATCGCAATAACAAAGGAAGGCAAGCAAGACTCACAGTATGTTGGATGGATTTGCTGTGGCCACCTTAGAGGAGGGCAAAGACCAGGGGTCCAAAGGCAGGCAGGCAGGCAGGCAGGCCTGGATCAGTTACAATCTATATCATCAGAGGGAATTAATTCCTCTTTCAATGAGATCGCAGGATCACAGATCCATTAGTGTTTTGAGTCCAGTTTCTGGTTTCATACACCAAATTATATCTGGTCAATCTAAAAACAGTATAGGTTTCACAGCTGAAAGTTCTCAAATCAAAATATGAGGTGAGGACTGGAGATATTAAAACTGGCCAAATGACTGGTGGACATCTTTCCCTGACTGGGAGCACTGACCAATTTGGTAAGGCCTGTTCCTCTTTCATTCTCCTTTAGTATTATTTTTTTCTCCTAAGGAGAAGGAAAATCTCTCTCTGTATTATGGGTTTTGGGGAAGAGGAAATAAAACAGCATGGGAACTAGGCCTTTCTCCATAAATATACTCTTATAGCAGGGCAAAGGGAGTCAACTAGAGATGAATAAAAGGATTGTTGAGCAATAGAGAGGACCCAGCTGTTCAGATAGCATGAATTTGTATTGAAAGCAATCAGCACAATTATGGGACTTTTCCAGCTACCAGGGATGGGGAGTGGAAAAAGATGCTGGGTCCCATCCAGGGTTAGAGATTGGTAGTTCAGGTACAGCAGGTCAAGGGGGGCTTGACAGGATTCTTTTCCAAAAGCCATATGCTTGTTCAATCCAATTTTAGAAAATGAGTACACTTTGACATGTCTTTGTCTTATAACATAGTTAATTATTAAAACATAAATATCAACTAGTAACCTTTCTTTTCTGCTTCTCATTTGCTTTCCTCTTCTTTACTTTGGTTCATCTTATTTTTCCTTCATTTATTTTCTTTACTCTCAATTCACATATTCTTCCACATGATATTTCCATATCTAAAACCATCTTCCTCTGCTCACGTGCTAAATCAACCATTTCTCCACCTTAAGAGGAAAAAAATGCCTCTTCTCATTTCTTTCAGAAAGGCTTTCCGGGACCACCAGTGTGATGGGACCTGGTGCTAGCCTATCATTGTTAGCTACACCATCTCTGCCTCCCACATTAAGAACAGCTTGATACTTTGTGTCCTGGCTGTTTTCTAGAAGAGAATGGGAGCCTCCAGCCAGTGATCCAATCTTCTCTTCTTTTCATCATTTAGCATGCGTCAGCACCCATTAAATGTTAAATAACATGATTATAACTTACCCTGGATGGCCTATCAGACACAACTGGCACAGTCCTAATGAGGTTAGCAATCTTTTTTTCCTTAATAAAAGACAGTCATTTACTCTCAGAGTCAAACTCTTCAGTTTATGGTATCCTATAACCGAGACAATCAGGACATGTTTTCTGTGATTTTACTTTAGTCACGTCTCTTCCTTTTTCTACTTTCCCTATCTTTTCACATAATTTTCCAAACTCAGTCCACCCATTATATCATTTCTTTTTGGCATTATCCAGCTCTCTCTAAAACTTACTGCAAGTGAAATAACCCTCAAAAATCCAGTATCAGTGTTATATATCAATTAAGTAAATGCATTTGCACGGAGGTGACTATCTTTTTTGTTTGAAAAACCAAAACACAATATACTACATCCATTTTGTAAAGACCCTTTGTTGCTGTTCTCTTTTGTGTATCAGCAGCAATGTGTCAGCGTAGGAAAAGTATGAGAGCAAGAAATGTATCTATTCTTTGTTTAACCTGTTTCCAAACCCCCAATCCAGCACTATGCATAAAGGAATTGTCGCTAAACCTTAACTAAGGTCGCTGGTGTTTTACAGTTAACTATCATGGCACAGGCAGAGATTATGATGCGCAATCCATCTTTTTCCTCTTTGGTCAGCTTCGATACTGAGAGGATTACTTCTCAGAATTCACCTAAACCTCTGGATCATGTGGAGCAGGGAGGATGCCAGGCATCCCATTCATCTCCCTGGCCTATTAATGGAACCAGCATGATTCAGCTCAAAAGAGAGATTGGGGCCATTCTTACTTTATTTCTGTGTAAGGAGTTTCTGTTCCTCATGTGGCTCTGAGTATGGGCATAAGATGAACCATTCAGGCCCAATGTCTCCCGGGACCCCTCTACTTAGCCTCGGCTGCCCCCCTCCTAAAGCGATTCATAAAACAAACCGGCTCAAGAGCCACCCGGGGCTGCCCATTACCGCCTACCCCAACCTTCCCTCCCTCTCTATCTACCCAAGATCTTTTCCCCTCATTCTCTCTCTGTAACTCCTCAAAATGGGGCACACTGGGCGTTTTAATGGTAAAGTCCTGTGCAGCAGCCCACGATCCCAAGCAGGTTATGGGCACAGGCCGTCAGGAAACTTGCTTAGGCAGAAGGACCACGGTGTGCACAGCTCTGGCGCCTCTTCGTGCCCTCTCCCAAGGGCACGGCCGTGCCTCGGCTGGCAAGGCTTCGGAGGCTGCGACCCCCGCCACGACGCCCGGGGCTGCCCCTCCAGGGGCATGGCCCGTCCTCCGGCCCCAGCCTAGCTAATGCTGCACTAAAGAAATCCGGCCAGCACTAATTGAGCGCCTACTGTGTGCGAGGCTCCGGGGACTGGGACAAAAGTAGCCAGCGGCCGCGCGCGGGCGCCTCCGTCTGGTCCTAACCTTAATCCCTGAACAAAGGAGGAGGAGGCCACCGGAAACCAGGTGCTAAGGTCCGGAGCTAATGTCGACGCCGCAGGCGCGGATTAATCCGCTTTTCCCACTGCTGGTCCACCCTCAGGCCAGGCCCCGGCTCAACAGATTAATTGATTAATTAGGGAAAGAAAAGGGAGGTGGGCAGGGCTCTCCAGGCGGTTTCCATTCTCCTCCGCTACGTCAACGACTTCAGGCGCCGGCCGGGGGCGGCCCCACGTCACGCGAGGCCCTGGAGAGCGAGGATCCAGGCCAGGACTCTGCCCACGCAGCCCAGAGCTAAACGTGACCACGCACACCCCCCCCCCGCGGCCCGGGAGCCAGGCCCAGCCCGGCTAGGGGGCTCGCAGAACGAGGTTTGGACTGAAACGACCCCAAAGAGGACGAGCGACTACGACAAAAACCGCCCGGCTGGAAGGCCTCCGGCGTGACGTAACAGGACGCACGGCGGCGCCAGGAGCGAGGGCTCCGCTAACCGCCAGCAGCGCAGTCCAACTCTCCAGAATGGGGGGGAGAGGCGGCGGTGAAGCTGATGAGTCTCTCCCTTCCGTCGCCTCCCCTCCTGGACTCTTGGAGCGGAGAAGCGCTGTCGAGTTTCCATCCCTCACTTGCTTTACGTCGGGGGAGAAAAGCTACCCAAGGAGACGGGGGAAGAGAATGGTTCAATTTCCCTCCTCCCCCCCGTTTCGCCGAGTGGTTTTGTCCGCGGCCCCGCTCCCCTGCCCCCTCCCCCGGTGGCGCATTGGCGCGCGGCGGAAGGGGGCGAGGCCGAGGAGGAGCTCGAGCCGCAGCGCGACTATAAATAGGGCGGAGCACCGCCCGGCGCCTTGTTCCGCCTGCGCCACGGAGAGGATCCTCTAGTTCGAATCTTCAGGCTCGCGCTAGCTCATTCTCCCGCTCGCGTCCTCGCCGCCCTCTTCGCACCCTCCGTCTTCTCTGTCTCCCATTGCCTGGCGCCCCTTTCCCTGTCACAGCCATGAACGGACAACTCAACGGCTTCGATGAGACCTTCATCGAGGAAGGCACCTTCCTCTTCACCTCAGAGTCTGTGGGCGAAGGGCACCCCGGTGAGTTGTAGGGGACAAGTGGAGTCGGGCGCCCGGCGGGCGGGGTTCAGTCAGGATGGTGGAGGCGCTCGTAACCGGCGTTGCCCCCCACCCCGGGTCTGGCGGGAAGAGCCGGGCGCCGCGGCTGCCGGTGCGAGCGCGTGGCCGCCCCTCCCCCACTCCGCCGGAGCCCCTCCCCCGCAGCCCTGCCCCGCCCCAGCCGCGCGCCCCGGTATTCGGAAAATTCCAGAAACCCTGAAGAGGGCGGGGGGGGGGGGCTGGCGGGCGAGGGTACTCGTGGTGTCCAGACCCAATGTCCTCGGCCCGGCAGGAAACCCACGGAGCGGGAGCACCCGCCCGCCCGCGGCGGAGGCGCGTGCCCACCCCGCGGGGGCGCGCGCCCCGCATTGCAGCCGCAACCACGTGCCCGCCGCGTGTGGCGCCGCGGGAGGGGGGAGGGGGGCAGAGCGCGTGGGGGGTCCTCCAGACCCACGGACGGACGGACTGACAGCGATCTCTCTAAATATAGCCCCGCCGGGAGAGCGCCCCTTTTTTGGAGGGAGGCTCCTTCCTGTCCAGCGGAGACGCCCCACTCCCCGAGTGGTGCCCGGCCGGTCCGCGCCCCTCCTCGCCAGGGCTTTGTCAGGGCGCCATGATTGGGGGAGAACCCGGGGAACAAAAGCCCATCCAGGAGGGACAGCCGGCCCAGGCCCGCAGGCGCTGCCCCTGGGCCCTTTTGTTAGGGGATCCGAGAAAGCGGGCCCGACACGTGCCCTTTAGGGCTCAGCTAAGCCTGTGTGTGCGGGGGCCGTGGAGAATCCCCTGGGACCCCCGAGCACGCCCATCCGCCGGTGTGCCATCAGCGCCACCTCTACCTGTCACCTGAGTTTGAATTAGAATTGGCCTAGAGCTGGGGCCCCTCCCTTTCTGGGCATCACAGGACGGGATCATAGTCTTAGGAAACCTCAACTCTCATGTTTAAGGGGGTTCTAAGCTTTACTATCACACAGCCTTTTAAAAAAAATTGTACACACTGGGAAAAAGTCTTGGTTATGATTTAACTTGGGTTTTTCTTCTTTTCAGCACTCCAGTAAACCACACTACCTAGACTGTTTTGAGGTTGAGTAGCTAAACTAGATGAGTAGATATTATTCCTTAAGGATAGAACTGACTTGTACCCCAGGTGCTGCCGCAAGGGTGGCAGTGCTGAGCACGTTAAACAAATTTAATTCAATTAATGAAATTGAAATAATTCTTTAGAGAATCAAATCATAACAGATTGAGAGCTTAAACACATGCTAACAGGAGAATAGTTGTCATTTTTTAATACAGTTGTGGGGAAAAAATGAAAGAAATGAAGTTGAAAACTATCTTTTAAATATTTTCAAAGCAACCTTCAAATTTGAGGCTAAAATGGAAACAGAGCTATTGTGTCTAGTACAAACTAATACTAAATAACTATTGAAATTTTTGTAACTTAAGTAACAGTGTACTTTTTTTCAGTTGTGCGTTTAGATACTGTCACTTTGTTTCTGAAATTTAAAAATAACCTCTTCTTCATCCTCCTCCCAAAGAAGCACATTTTGGACTTTTGTGATGATAATTACTCCGAGGAACTTGGTTTAGTATTCTGTGAACTAGAAGAAAATAGTTACTATGTTAGCTGTGGGATTAAAACTTGAATATCGAAAATATTCCTTTTAAGGCATTTCAAAGGTGTATAAATAGGTTATATTCTTTTGAGGTAGAGCTATATTCAGATCATGGTGTCAGGTTTTCAAATTTTGAGTACCAATCAGTTTCACTTCAGGCAAATGACTTTTTGGTAGATCATAGATCTGATGACAAATTTTATTGGGCTTTTTTTCTTATATTAAATGCCCTGTGGAGATTAAAAGTAGTAATAAGTTGGGTGTTTTAATAAGGTCTGAATTATTTTTTCTAGATAAGATTTGTGATCAGATTAGTGATGCAGTCCTTGATGCTCACCTTCAGCAGGACCCTGATGCCAAAGTTGCTTGTGGTAAGTGATCTGGATATCAGTTGCTAAGCTTACATTGCAGTGTGAATTTGTTTATTGGAGATTAATGTTTGAATTTTTTTTTTTTTTTCCAATTAGAAACAGTTGCTAAGACTGGAATGATACTGCTTGCTGGTGAAATCACATCCAGAGCTGCTGTTGACTATCAGAAAGTGGTTAGGGAAACAATTAAGCATGTAGGCTATGATGATTCTTCTAAAGGTGGGTTTTATGAGTTGTTGTCTTGAGCCACTAAAACCATTCCTTCTCCCATTCCTTGATAATTAGCTTTGATCTTTGTACTTTTAGCTTTGAATTTCTTTGCTTATTTATGTTATAAATATGCCATTTTTTGTTGTTTTCCAAGCTTTTACTGTATGGCATTTACTCTCAAATATCTCTGAACTTGTACTCCCCTTCTCCCCGGAACCTCTAAAATAGTTCTACCATATATACATGTAATGCTCTTAGATGAGTTTGCATTTTATTAATCAGGACAACATCTGCATAAAAAAATAGTAATGACATTCTTATATTGAGTGACTGGCTCAACAAGATGGGGACCACTTGACTGCTTTCTTCCCTGTTGTACCGAGTTTAAATGTGTATTTAACTGTTTACAGGGTTTGATTACAAGACTTGCAATGTTTTGGTAGCCTTAGAGCAGCAGTCACCAGACATTGCTCAAGGGGTTCACCTAGATCGAAATGAAGAAGATATTGGTGCAGGAGACCAGGTATTTTGCTTATATGGTGGTGTGTTTGGTTTTTTTAATCTTTTTAAAATGCAGTGTAATTTTTGAGCAGTTCCGTTCAGATTTCATTTTTTTCCACAGGGATTGATGTTTGGTTATGCTACTGATGAAACTGAAGAATGCATGCCCTTAACTATCGTGTTAGCTCACAAGCTCAATGCCAAACTTGCTGAATTGCGGCGCAATGGAACTTTGCCTTGGTTACGCCCAGATTCCAAAACTCAAGTAAGTAATGGTCTGGGTGCCATGTAAAGTCAATGATGAAAAGCAAAACTATTAAAATTAACATTACAGGTAGATATATAAAGGGGGGGAGTAGCTGGCAACCAAATAGAAAAATGAGAGTGTTGTTGTCTTAGGTATATTCAGATTTACTAGTTGATTTGTCTGCTATATGCAGAGTACTCTGGATAGAGGCTAGTGGGAAATGTGTTTGCTTCCTCTCTGGTGTCCTCATGTCTATGTTGTACCTCTTAGGTCACTGTGCAGTATATGCAAGATCGTGGTGCTGTTCTCCCTATAAGGGTCCATACAATTGTGATATCTGTTCAACATGATGAAGATGTATGTGTTGATGAAATGAGGGATGCTCTAAAAGAAAAGGTGATCAAAGCTGTCGTACCTGCAAAATACTTGGATGAAGATACAATTTATCATCTGCAACCTAGTGGCAGATTTGTCATTGGTGGGCCTCAGGTAAGACATTTCTAGGATTTTGTCTGGTCGTTGTATGTTCTCCAACAAGAGATGAGTTCATCAGTATGGGTTCTGTCCTCTTACCAGTTGATTAAGGTCTTTGGGTCTTTATATTTTCTTTGTCAACCAACGGATCTAAAAGAAGCTGTACTTGCAGGGTGATGCTGGTCTAACTGGACGGAAGATCATTGTGGATACCTATGGTGGTTGGGGTGCTCATGGAGGTGGTGCTTTCTCAGGAAAAGATTATACTAAGGTGGACCGTTCAGCTGCTTATGCTGCCCGTTGGGTGGCAAAATCCCTGGTTAAAGGTGGTCTTTGTCGCAGGGTACTTGTTCAGGTATGTATTCTTGCAACTGCGAGTAGGTTTTCCCAGGCCTAATATATCAAGTGGTTACGGGGATTAAAAAATCCACGCTCATCAGGCACTGTATAGAGTGGTATGAGTGACAGTTACTGAACAAACCAGAATTTTGATTACTGATTATTCGATTGTTGTTGCTTCTAGGTTTCTTATGCTATTGGTGTTTCCCATCCATTGTCCATCTCCATTTTCCATTATGGCACCTCTCAGAAGAGTGAAAGAGAGCTCCTGGATATTGTGAAGAAGAACTTTGACCTCCGCCCTGGGGTCATTGTCAGGTAAAGATGGTAATGCATGTCACTAGCCAGAATTAAATGGGGGGGGGGGTGTTTCACACTCTTTAAGCATAAAAACCTATGGTCTAAGTATGGAGACAGATGAGAAAAAACACAAGCAGCCCTTCCATCCTGATAGCTTTTTCTAAGTTGTCATCAATCATAATAGGTTTAAAAGACTATTAAAGGTTAGAGGTTTCCTCTTTTAATTTCCAAAATTGTTACCGATGAAAATCAGTGCAGAACCTGGTTGGCTGACTTGAGCCCAAGAAATCCTGGATTTGAGTTGGAGTTGCTGTGTCCATTTGTAGCTGCCTTCCTCAGCCTTTGGGGGGAACAAGGCTTAATTAAAGAGCAGAAAACCATTAATGCTTCCAGCCAAGTGGAGCGCTGGGATGGCGCCTGTCTGTACCTTAAGGGGGGTGGTAAGTATTGGATTCTCAAATGAGCTTTGACCCTTGAAGTTTCTCAGGATGGTGACAAGCTTTCAGATCTGTTGAGCCAGTGACTGGAACGAGATTTGTAGTTACTTTTAATCTGAAAGCTGGAAAGTAAGTGCCTCTCCTTAACAAGGTGCCAGGAGATTGGACATCAGGGTTGTGATGCTTCTTCCCTACATTTTCTTCTAGCTTTCCCCAGAGAACTGAACTTCTCATTTGCCAGAACTCTTGAAAATGAGTCTTACTAATTATATTGCTTTTATTTAATTGAATGCTACATATTAAGTTATGGACTTGTATATTCCAGGGATCTGGATCTGAAGAAGCCCATTTATCAGAGGACTGCAGCCTATGGCCACTTTGGTAGGGACAGCTTCCCATGGGAAGTGCCCAGAAAGCTTAAATATTGAAAGTGTTAGGCTTTTTTCCCCAGACTTGTTGGCGTAGGTTACAGAGAAGCCTTCAAGCTCTGAGGGAAAGGGCCCTTCTCCCTAAACTTCTCCTGTCCTCTTTCAGCTCTTGATCAGTTGCAGTCACTCTTGTCCAATGATCTGATTTAGTTTTTGTGGGGACTGTAAGTTGGGCTCTGCTATTCTGTCCCTGGTGTTTTGCTCACCGTTACAATGGATTTAGTGAGCATAGGTGATCCATGTAACTGCCTAGAGATAAGCAGACAGCACTGTCTAGTAAATGATGCTTTAAGATTGAACCTTTGTGTCCCACCACCCAACCCCAAAATCTTAACTGCATTGACTCTCCCATCAAATGCTGAAAAATGTCCTTGTAATGTGCACGTCAAGTACTTGTAGTTCCATTTATAGCCTCTATCCAACAATGCCACCGCCCTGTCAGCATGATTTTGTAATGTCTTGAGCTCTATTATGAATGTGAAGCCTTCCCCCATCCTCCCTGTAACCTGACCCACTTCTAATTATGTAGCTTTTTGTCAGGGAGTGTTCCCTACCAGATCAATCTTGCATGTAACGCAAGTTCCAGTTGGAGCTCTAGCCTGACTTCATGAAAAAGGCAGTTACTAGTTGAACCACCTTCTGGTGCTTATGCTCTTAATGACCATCTCTTAACGGCACCAAATCTTAAAATCTCTCCACTTGGCTGTCTTTTGGAGGACGTACGTAATAAGGTTTTTATTTAGTAAACCAATCCTATGCATGGTTTCAGCACTAGCCAAACCTCACCAACTCCTAGCTCTAGTTAAGCGGGCACTTGGCAGCCTTGTGATGTCATACAGAGAAGTCACAGGGCGGTATCTGAGGGTCTGTAGGTTGCACACTTTGGTACCGGTTAACTTTTTCTTTATAAGAAAGACTGAGTATTCCACACTGCACAAGAACTCCTCCCAGGGTTTTTAACTTTGTTTTATTTTCAAAACCAGGTCCAATGAGCTTTCTGAGCAGCTGGTGTAGATACAGAGAAACCAGCTTCCTTCAGAGAGCAATGCTTTTGGCGGGGAGGAGAAGGAAATCCCTTCATACTTGAACATTTTCTAATTGCTTATTTATTGTATTCTGGGGTGTGGCGTGAGTACAGAGAAGCTATCGCCTCAGAGGGCAGCTTTTAAAAAAAAAATCCTTGACACCATGATTCCTTTGACATGTTTCCAGCATTCCCAGGTAGGCCAAGGTGTCCTACAGAAGAACCTTGGGTTACACCTACAAGGGGGTCTGGCTGGTGTTAACAGAAGGGAGGGCAGAGCTGGAGCAGTTGGCCATGAAGGAGGCTGACTTGGCTGGTGTGGTACAGAGAAGCCAGCTTGTTTACATGCCTAGTCCATGGCTGCTGCCCTCAGCAGAAAGTGCCTTTCGGGATCTATTTTTTGGAGGTTTATTACGTATGTCTGGTTCTCAATTCCAACAGTTTAATGAAGATCTAAATAAAATGCTAGGTTCTACCTTACAACTGTGTCCATTCACTGCTGAGAAGATGGGGCATTCTTTGATGCTTAGAAGCAACATTTGGTCTGACTACAGCTGACAGCGCCAAGCTGCCCTGCTTATTTTTTTATCTATAAGTGGACAAACCAGTTAATACCCTGCAGCAAATTCTAGGGAAGGAAGTGGGTGGCTGGTTCCTGTGCTTATTAGGTATTGGAAGAGCTGGGTTCTGTAGAGTCAGGGACGAGATGGTAAGGAGCCTTGGAAGATGGACACGTCTTTATCTGCAAGGTGCATCTCAGACTATGTGAAGAGGAAATTGAGCAAAAGGCCCGCTCAGATACCTCGGACCAAAAGGTAAAGGTGGGAAGCTTTTTACTTGAGATCTGAATATGGCAGTTTGTGTCCTTGTGGAACAGTTCCATATAGCCAAAAAGAACTGTTGTCCTTCTCTCTACCCCTTTAGAAAGAGATGCTAGGGTTAAACTTTTATTATAATGGATAGTTAATTGGGCCTTAGGCATAAAAAAAGGAAAGGTCAACCTGGTAAACCTGAGAGCAAGTATCACATAGTGACTAGTGTGTGAAGATTCTTTGTTCTGTCCATTGGAAACTACAGATAGGCGTAAACCTGTGCACCTGGAGCTACATACAGGTGAGGCACATTATACGAGTACAGGCAAAATCATTGAGACTCCTTTGCTTTTCCTTGCCTTACAACATGGAGGTATGAAATGGCTAGGTCATTCCAAACTGTTAGACCATTAAGGTATATTTGATCTGAATGTTATTGAGGACTTCACAAGAGTCTGAATTGACAGGAAAACTGGGAGGGGGGTTTAAAGTAATTGAACCCCCAGTAACGTTGAAGGCAACTCCCTGAAATGTGGGAATGTCTCAGGAAGAGCTATCCAAGTCTTCATTTTCTTCCACCTCTTCAAGGACCAGCGGAAGCAGAAAGTAACCCCTAAAAGGACAAAGACCCTAGGGCTTGCTTGCTTTTTTTTTTTCTTTTTTCTTTCAGCGAAAGACAAGGTTTATTAAAGATCTGCCATATTAGCCAGACTCTTAAGCAATCTGAGCACCTATGAGCTATTGGCTAGATTATAACAATCTGTGCCTACTTTGGGCATTTTCACTGGCTGCCTCCCATGCCTGGAATGCTTTCTCTCATGTTTTCTTACTGGTTTCCCTTATTTCCTTCAAGTCCCAGATAAAATTCTACCTTCTGCAGGAAGACTTTCCCAATTCTCCTTTATGCTGTGTTTACCGCCCCCTTTCTCTTTTGTGTGACTAGGGAGGGAGAGGCAGGAGAAGGAAGGCCTGTAGCAGCCAGGCGGTCAGAGATAATAGCTGCAGCTGGTTCCTTTAAAACCTGGCTGCTGAAGCTGTGGTAGAGCCCACCCTGCACCACCCCACCACTCTCCCTTAGACCAGGTTTTATCTCTTGATGTGACGGCTTCCTCAGCCAACAGTAGACAAGGGCAAAGACACTGTTCTATTTATCCCTAAATTTTACTGCACATCTGCTTGGCCATACTGGGGAAGACATGCATTTAAGACCCCAGGTCTGCTTTTTGTTAAGGGCAAGAAAGTTCAGACTTTTACAAAGGACTAATGTTTCTGATGGGGCAGGGATGTTGCAGTGGACAGTGAGTGCTGGATTGCTGAGAGTTCTCTGATAAATTCTGATGTTGATACACTGGTTGGGGCACTACATTCCTGGGGAAAATGATAAGAGGAAATAATCAAATTTATATAGTACTTACTATGTACCAGGCTCTGTGCTTGCTATGCGCTTTACAAAATATCCTCACAAGTCCAGGATGTAGGTTTTTTCCCCATTTTTCAGCTGAGGGCACTGGCAGATGGCAGTTGTAACTTGCCCAGTCACACTGCTAGCAAGGCTCTAAGCTGGCTTTGAACTTGGCTGTTCTGACTCCAGACCCAACTCTATCCAGGGCACCTCCTAGCTGTCTCTAGATAGAGAAACAATACCTGTCAGGGCCTCATCCAATCCGCAAGCAAAGGCCGTGGAGAGGCAGTGGTTCAGATTACTGGGAAGCACAACTTGATTTCCATTCCTCCCAAGTGCTAGGTATTTTAACTGCTTTCTAGCAATATTCCGTGCTGGCCCCTTTTCTCGAAGCTCAACTAAACAATTCAGGTGCCTCTTAGAGAGGAAGGCAATAAGGTTCCTGCTGGGCTTGTCTGCAGTGAATCCCAAAATCTTGTGCAAAGAAGGGAGGATTGACGTCTGCTCTAATTTTCTTTGTTCATTCTGTAGACTTCCCTGGACAGAACCTAAATTTCTTGAGGGACAGGATGGGGTTTTTGGCTTTGTATCCCCAGTGTGCAACAGATATACTGGTAGGGAGACAGGTGTTTATAAATTCCTGTTCACTTAAAATTGGGAGCTAAAATGCACCAGACCACCTTCGAGTGCCACA
The DNA here is from genome assembly GCF_900497805.2 of Vombatus ursinus. Classification (NCBI taxonomy): domain Eukaryota; kingdom Metazoa; phylum Chordata; class Mammalia; order Diprotodontia; family Vombatidae; genus Vombatus; species Vombatus ursinus. The sequence continues at coordinate 254,675 of NW_020953959.1, forward strand.
GACACAGGTATAGGTGATCCAGGTGATGTGATTAAGCCAAATTACTGGTTTAAAGTTAGACTGTGGTGTAGGGACCTTTATGATACAGCTTCTCATATCCTCACTTCCCCAATATAAAGGGATCAGTTAATGCAAGAAGTGGGGTGCTGATGTAGGACTTTTAAAACCTTCCCCATCTCCAGATTATCTGGTTGGTATGGGGAAGAATGTCAGCCTGTGGGATACCTCTAAAATTAGTAAAGACAGTGAGAAGTTACTTCCTGCAGTTGGGATAAGGCTCTTCTACTGGGCACTAGAGAAGACAGGCTTCAGCCGTTGATGTCACTGACTGGGTCAGGGTCAGGCCTTTCTAGAGCCACCCCGGGACCCCTGGGAAAACATGAGACAGAGACAGGTGAGTTCAGTGGGTTGAAGATTGGCTCCAACTGCCAATAGAGCTGTCTTAACACTGCTGCTTTCTGAACCCGTCCTATGAAGCAGAACAGGAGAAAAATAATCAGTAACACATTAGTCTCCTCACCAAACTTCTAGAACCCTCCACTGAGAAGGAATGGCAGATTAGTGGCACATAGAGACTGCCTGGAGCCGTCTGAGTTACCATCCGTGCTATCTAATTTGAATAAATCGGCATGGGCAAGAGAGTTTTAAAAAAAAAATGACTTGGAAAAATTATCCTATACAAATTTCTCTTGAGTGTGTAAATTGTTCTGTGATTGGTCCTCATCAAAACCCAGGGGCCGTGACAACTCAGAGTTCTGAGCGTATGGGTGTATGGCTCGACTCAGTAGGATCAGCATTAGTATCCAAGGCATCAGACGTTGCAGGGGTGGATTCTGCTGGTGACTCAAAGGGTCGCAGGTTTGCATAGGTCACTTCCTGGGCCAGCTGTTCCAAGGAGGGGCGACCCAGGATCAGATTTCGAAGAGAGATACAGGTCATCAGGAAGCTGAGAAGAGAGATAGAGGGTAGAGTGAGTCACTCTATGTCCATGAAACCCTTGGGAGTAAGTAGCCCATGGCATCCATGACCACAACAAACATGTCTAAATTACACAAGAATCCTCTCTCTGCTCTAGCTCTTAAGTCCAGTTGAGTGGGGAAGCTTGTACCACAGCACCTCAGAAGGCTTAGGAGGCCTCGGAACAGGTTGTGAATAATTTTTAGAGTTCGAGGAAAAGACCCACTTGCCACATTAAAGGTTCTGATCCCACTCCCACACTTCTCCCTCAAACTGAAGGGAAGAAAGAAGATCACTAGACTCAGGTTCTCCCCTTCCATGGGAGTACCATCCCATGACTACTCAACTAGACAACACAGAGATCATAGGGCAGAAACTCGGGACAAGGTGAGATGATGGGGGTGGTAGTAACCTTCGGCGGAAGATGTAGAGTTTGCGAAGCAGGAAGCGGGATAGCCTTTCATAAAAAGGGGAACTGCGCCGCCTCTGGATTTCCTGGAGACGCTGTTGTCTACGCAAGAAGGTCTGGACCAGAGGAGTTAACTCGGGTCCACCTTTCACTTCCCCCTCCAGCAAGGGGCGAAGCTCTGGAGGCAGTGGTCCAGATTCTGCCCAGGGAACAGGAAACAAGAACATCACTGGTATGGACAGGACAGCTGTCCCCTTCAAATTTATCTTCCGGCAGCTGGAAATAAAATCAGTCCCTCAATAGCCAGAGTTATTATCACCCTGTCATCTTGCAGCACTGTCCAGAGTCTGGGATACTGAAAAAAGACCTCAGTTCGCATCCTGGCTGTGTGACCCTGGGTGAGTCACCTCTGCCTCAGTTTCCTCAAGTATAAAATGAGGATAATAGCACCTTTCTCGCAGGATAGTTTTCAGGGTCAAATGAGACAGTATCTATAAAGTGCTTAGCACAGTGCCTGGCATGCTATATAAACGCTATCTATTACTCATTAACATCATCAGGTGCCCCTGTGCGCCGGGCACTCACTGTGCTAGGTGCTGGCAATTACAAAAAAAATAAAAACAGCCCTTGCTCCCTAAAGAGCTCATCATCCAATATTCTGTGGTGCTTAAACAGTAAACCCCTTTTAAACATGCCAAGAAGGGATCCAAGAAGGGATCCCCTCCACTGCTGCCAACCCCAGATCACACAGAAGCGATGGCAGTTTTATACCTGAAGGGGGCCCCAATGAGCTAACCCCTGGTAGAGAAAGCCTCACGGCAGCCTTGGATCTCAGGGGTCTAATGACTCACCACTCCCATTCTCTACTTTCTCCTTGAGTTCCTGTAACCGAGCCAAGTCTCGCTCCAACGCCAGCTCTGTGGTGTTGACAAAGATGTACATGTAACAAGACGGACTCTGGGACATCGTGTGCACCTTGTGATATTCACCAGCCGGCAACTGCCAAGGAGGAAGAGTGAGTGGCGGGGCATGCGTCCATCCTCCCCCTGCCCGCTCCTCAGAGCTTCTGCTTGGCTCTTGCTCTGGCCCCCCGTCACACCTCAAAGGTGGTGTGCTCAGCGCTCAGAATGCTGCTGCACACGCTCTTCCCTTGGGTCCAAGCTTCGTCTGGCCCTTCTGTCTGAGGGGACCTACCTGGACTCTGTCCCCTTCCTGAAGGGAGAGATTCCTCTGCTCCGCCACCAGCTCTACGGTCACTTGCCCCCGCAGGAGCTCGATGCTAGTATTGCCCAAGTCTTCACTCACAAAATTCTCCAGGTGTAACCCTGTCAGAGGCAGAGTTGATCATGCCCACCCCAGCCCTGGTCACCTGGGCCCCCACCCTGCCCCTCTCCCACACAAGAGCGGCACAAACTCTGCCCCCCACCCCCCACCTTCTCCATACCAGGGAAGTCAGCAATGAAGACCACCTCAGTGTGGTTGTCCAGGGTGCTCTCGATCTCCTGAAACTTCTCCCTCCAGGGAGATAAATCCAGCAACAAGGGCTGCAGCCAGGGCGTTGGGCGGAAGGGAGACCAGGCAGCTTGCACAATGTCCACTCGAGGGTCAAAAAGCCTGTGGGCAGAAAGGGTTACCTTCCAAAAGCCCATCCCCCATCCCACAGAGAAGCCCTGCCTCCTGGCCCTGTGTGGCTCCGGTGGGGAGGGAGGTCAGGGCCAGCCCTCGAGGGATGCTCCGTCTCTCCCTAGGTGCCCCCTGGAGGTGACACTGGACCACTCTGGCAGAGGCGAGCCCACGGAGCCACAGCCTTCCCTCCCATCCCCCTCTGCTGGCTGGCTGGCAGCCAGCCCACACACCTCTGCTGGAAGCGGTCATTGATGGAGACCCAGACGTCGAAGTAGATCTGGGGCTCGGAGACGTTGTAGCTGGGCAGCAGGCGATTCAGGCACAGGGCATACTGTTTCAGCATGTCCGCGTGGTCCTTCCATCGGCGACTCTGTGTGAACACCTGCCCCCGGCCCCCACGTTAATCTGGCAGCGAGGAGAAGAGTCATACTGCACGAAGAGGAAAGAACGACGAGAACCCAAGCTGTCCGCTTGGCCGAAGGGCCACCCCATCTGGGATGGAATGTTAAAGCTGGAAAGAAAGGGCCTGAGGGGTCCCCTGATTGAACCTGGACCTGAAATAGGAATTTAGCACCTGCTTGGACGACTCTGAGGAGAATTCACATCTCACAAAGTACCCCTGTCATTTCTGGACAAATCTGCTTATTAGGAATGTCTCATATTCCGAGCCAAAATCTACCTCCCCACAATTCCCACCTCTGTATTCTGCTTCTGCCCTTTGGAGACAAGAACATTAACCCCATCCCTTTTTCCATGTGAAAGGCCTTAAAATAGTTGAAAACAGTGGTTGTATTCCACCTAAATCTTATCTCTTACAGGGTAAACCTCCCCCGTTCCCTCACAACTGATGGTCCCATGCCATGATTTCACGTTCCCTCATCCTTCTGGTCCCTTCCTCTGGACATGCTCCAAGTGATCAAAGCCCTTCCTACAAGGTGGTGTTTGAGTTTCCCATCACTCCAGGTACAAGCAAACAAATGAGCACAGAGTACACTGGGACGATCAATTCCCTGGAAATAATCTGGACGCCAGATGATGTGAAGGAAGCCTGTACTGCACTAGCTTTACTTTGTGTCCACAACCCATTACTGGCTCACTAAGCCCACAGGTAGGTCCTTTCAGTGATCTGCTTTCCAGCCACATCTCCATGCTCCACCCCTGCCCCTCCCACCATCCCCATACCCTAATCTTGTGCAATTTTAAGATCCCAAATACTTTTCCCTTCATGGGGCGGGGTGGGCTGAGGCGCCAGACCAGGAAGGGAAGGATGTTAGGATTCAGGGGCTGTCTCTCACCCCAGGATTAAGGTAGCCTAATTCCCCAGTGCGGCCATCTCTATAGGTGATCTTGACGTGCTGGTGGGAGCGAGAGTGCACCATCATGTCCCAGGAGTAGCCATAGAGGCCATTGGTCCAGTTGTTGTAACCCTGCAAAGCGATTACAGGGAAATCACTCCTGTAGCGGGAGATGTGTGATGGGAATGGCTCTCCTGAGCCAAGGAGGGAGAGAGGCCGACTGACTCCCTTAGCACGCACGGCCTTCTCCGACCCAGCCAGGATGAGCTGGGGCCCATGATTCTTCCTGACATCACCACCCCCACCTGCCGGCCCTGTACCTGGGTAATAAAGTGGGAGTAGGGCAGGAAGAGCTGCTCCAGCAGATAGAGCAGCGTGAAGACAGCTCCCAGCCGATGCCGCAACCGGGCCCGGGAGCTGCCTTTGGCTCGGCCTCTCTTATAGATGCAGGACAAACTGGGCTGGGCGTCAGCTGTGCTTGGCAGCAGGCCTCGGAGCCACCGAGGACAGCAGGACACCCATCTCCGAGGCCAGTCGGGGGAGCAGAAGAGGGGGCTGCTGGCTAACATGACGAAGGGGAACATACCTAGCAGAACAAAGAAGAGTTCCGTCTGACACCTCTCCCCCCAACGTGCCAAGTCACTCCCCACAAAGCTCTGGACCTGGATCCAACTCAAAACCAGCCCAGACCCTGCCCAGGACCTTCATGTCCTCATGCCCAGTTCAGTCCCTCTCCATACCTGCTGCCTTTCTGTCTCTGCCCCCAGCACAGCCCTTCCACCCCCAAATGATGCCTCGGCATCACTGTGTCTGTTCCCACGGCCCCTGGTTTCCTTCAGACCCCAAGCACTAACCAATGCTGAAGAGCTGGGAATTCATACAGTGGAAGTAGGAGACAAACAGAAGGCCAATGGATCTTGAAGCATCAAAAAAGAGCAGGAAGCCGGCCAAGAGGTCTAACAGCAGCCCACACCAATGGACCACAAGCAGGCTGGTCATTCCCTCGGAGAGCACCAGCCTGTTGACACAGAGAGCAGGCTCCAGGCCACTGAGGGCAGAAGGGGCTCTGCCTTCTGCCCCCTAAGGAGAAAGGTCAAGTCACTAAGTACCCAGCGATGGGCAGAGGAGCTTGTGAAGAAACCCGCCTGCCCACCAAGACCGCCTCTGGGCCTGCTTTCTAGGCTACTCTCATTCCATGATACAACAGACATCCAAGAGCTCAATGCGGTGCCACCGACTGGCAGCGCGGGATGTCAAAATCAGAACAAAGTCTGATGAACGGAATCCAGGGTGTTCTGGAGGCTGGGAGGGAAGAGAGAGGGGCTTCTAAGGGAAATGACGGCTGGGACACCGAGGAGACACAGAACAGGGGGAGCGAGAAAAACAAGTTTGGAAAACAACGGAGCCGGGAACAAAAATGCAGAAGGAAAAATACGCAGAAGGAAAAATATGGATGAACCCTGACTCTGCTTTACAATCTATCTCTAGAGACAAGCAGCTCATAGAGAGCTGATGGGGTTCACCCACATGGCTGTGGAGGGCTGAGCAACCCGGGGACAGGAGGCCATTGTTTGAGACCTACTCTTTCTCCATTTCTCTCTCTCTTCTCTTCTCTCTCACTTTCTGCTCTCCTCCCCTCCCTTTCTTCTTTCTCTCCCTCTCTTCTTTCTCTCCCTCTCCTTCCTTCCTCTTCCTCCTCCTCTCCTTTTTCTTCTCTCTCCTTCCTTCCCTCTCCCCCCTTCTCTCCTCCCCTCCTTCCTCCTCTTTCTTCTCCCTTCCTCTCTCCTCCTCCTTCCCTTCTTCTTTCTTCTTTCTCTCCTTCCCTCCCTCCTTTTTCTCTCCCTTTTTCTCCCCCTTTTTCTCCCTCTTTTTCTCTCCCTTTTTCTTCTCTCTCTCCTCCCCGCCCTCCTTTGTCTCTACCACCCTATCTCCCTTCATTCTCTTCCTCATCTCTTTTTCTTTCTTCTTTTTATTTCCTTCCCTCCTCCCCGTGTCTCAGGCTTGCCAGTAGTGGCCACAGTCCTATCTGGTGGGCCCTACTGGTAACCCTCAGGAATAAAGATGGATGATTCTTGCCCTAGAGTGATTCCAAGGTCACAAAGAAGAGCAAGAGGAGACAAGGAAGCCAACGTGGAAAGCGGCAGTTATTTATCCCTGACTGGAGGGAAGCCAAAACGCCACCACCTCCCCCACAGCCGTGGCCCCTCCCCCAGCTCCCCACTCACTTGAAGGGGTCGAAGAGCCAGTGTCGGGACAGGGAGCCCATGGAATAGCCTCCAATCCAGTCTGCGTCGAGCTTTTTCACTCCCGCAATGAAATACACAATGAATATCTGCACAGGCAAAACCCAGGACTAAGGAACAAATGAGGACCTGACTCTGCCCTCGACAGTCAGTCAGGGGCTTCAAAGTTCACTGTCTGGGAGAGGATTGCCAGTTCTTCCTTTGAGATACACAAAACTTTCTCTTTTCCAGAGGAAGAAAGGAAGATTTCGGCAAGAGCTGAGTGGGCCGGCCAACCTACATTTGGTCTACCCTCCCTGCACAGGGAGAAAAGGCAGTCCCCTGGCTGGTCTCCATGTCTGTGGTCTCCTCTCTCCAGTCCATCTTTCACAGAGCGGCCAAACAGAGCCAAAGCCTGCATGGCCAGTCACGTGTCGGCTCCCCGGTGCCTCCGAGATGAAACGTGGGCTGCTCTGTTTGGCTCTTCCAGCCCGTCACAATCGGGGTCCAAGCCTTCCAGACTTGCAGTCCATTCCTCCTCATGCCGCAGGCCAGTCCAACTTGTCTGCCTGCCACCCCCGTGCAGGACCTTCCATCCCACACCTGTGCCCCACAAGCATTCCCTCTTTGCCTCTGCCTCCAGATTAAACTCAAGGGCCATCTCTGACAGGAAGGGGATCCCTGGAAACTACTTTGAACATTGTTAATGGACTTATCTGTGTATACATTCCAATGGAATGTAGCTCCTTGAGGGAAGGGACTGCTTTGCTTTATCTTTGTACCAATCAATCAGTATTTATGAAGCACCTACTGTGCGCCAGGCCCTGTGACAGATGCTGGAGACACAAGTCCAACAAATGAAAGAATCCCTTCTTGTTAGGAGCTTACTCTCCAGTTGTATATTTACATATCTGAACACACAAGTAAATAATACAAACATACACGCTGAATTTCTCTCCTATACACACACAAATCTGCTTCCATACATACATCTACAGTTAGGTGTGCATGTGTGGGGGTAGCGTGGCAGGTAAGGTGACCAGAAAAGGCTTCTGGCAGACAACGAGATGGCAGCTGGGACTTCGAGAGAGAGAGTCTACAAAGCAGAGATGAGAAGAGAGTGGATTCCAGCCACGTGGGCCAGACAGTACAAAGCAGGGAGGCCGGAGATGAAGCCTGAGGACCAGAGAGAAGCCAGTGTGGCTGCACTACAGAGCATGAGAAGAGATTAACCTTCTCTCAGCCTCCAGTGAGGCTGAGAAGAGGGGCTGGGGCCAGAACCTGGAGGGCTTTCAATGCTAAATGGAGCTTTCCTTTTATCCTGGATGGACCAAACTGCAGAGTCACATCCTTCCTCAGGCAACGAGCGGGCATGTACAGTGGCTGGAGTGGTGGAGATACTGGAGGCAGGGGGAGGAGGGAAGGGTTTTAAGGCCTGAACAAAGGGGATTAGGACAGAAGAGGCCAGATGCAGGAGGCGCTGGGAAGGGGGAGGAGCAAATGGCAGCTGATGGGAAGTGGGGGCTGAGGGATAGTACAGAGCCCAGGATAATGGAGAGGTTATGAACCTGGGAAACAAGAAGGGTAAGGAAGCCTTCGAAACAAACGGGGAACTCTGGAAGAGGGAAGGGCTTCGGCACAAAGAGGAGGAGTTCAATTTTGGACTCAGGTTTTATGGAGTTTAAGATGTCTCTGAAACATCCAGTCTGAAATGCCCAAAAGGCAGTTGGGGATGCAAGACTGAAGCTCAAGGACAGATTTGGGAGTCATCTGCCTAGAAATGACAGTTAAACCCATGGGAGGGATGATGTTAGAGAAAGAGAGAGAGACAGACAGAGACAGTGATGGGGTCTGTGGGGAGTGCGGACAGGGAGGGGAGGAGAGGACAGGATAGCAGAGGAGGAATAAGCAAAGAGGGCCCAGGATGGAACCTTTGTATCCCCAGGCACACACGATTCCCGGCCCAGAGAAGGTGATGAAATGGGCTCGTAGCGGGAGGGAGCAGCAGCAGCTGTGGTGGCCCCAGTGAGTCCAACGTACCTGTCCACGCAGCACTGTGTAGTTCCAAAGTGGAACGTGGGCGTTCCTCTTAGAGGGATTTCTGAAGCCATCCAGCGACCTGTGCTCAGAGGAAACCAGTAAAGGTGAGGGGATACCACGCTCTGTCCAGTTCTATACCTAGGATCTAATTCTCTCCCTTTCTCTGCCCTGCTTACTCCAAGGATGCCCCCATCTCCCCCTGTTTTCTCTGTGCTTGGGAACTTAGTATCCAAAGCCCCTTCATCAGGGGCAGCTAGGTGGTGCAGTAGATACAGCACCAGCCCTGAAGTTAGGAAGTCGTGAGTTCAAATCCGGCCTCAGATCAAACACTTGACACTTACTAGCTGTGTGACCCTGGGCAAATCACTTAACCCCAATTACCTAAAAAAAAAAAAGAAAAAACAAACCAAAAAAACCAAAGCCCTTTTATCATAAAATCGTAGACCTGGTCCCACCCAGTACATCAGCCTCTTAGACAAACAGTCACGTGGCTTCTTTTTGAAGACTTCCAGGGACAGAGAGCTCACTACCTCTTTAAAGACCTCATTCTATTGCTGAACAGCAATGTTCTCTCACATTGAGATGAAATCTGTCACTTCTGTGATCTAGAACAACCCTTAAAATATCTGAAGAGAGCAATCACGTCTACCCCCAGTCTCCTCTTGAGACGGAACTCCATAAAGCGACTAGAACAATGTCCCTGTGGGGCCCAGAGGGCAACTGGGAGGGAATGGAGCGTCTCTCTCCATTTCCAGGGACAGCCTTCGGAAGCCACTGAAACTACAGCTTGAATTTTCAAGTCTGTCCTGCACAGCAGAGTTAGAATTGTGCTTCAGATGCCTGGGCTGCCCGACCTGCCACCCCCAACCTATCCCGTTCCACCCACCCCCTGGACCACCTCGTACCAGTAGCGGTTGGCATCCATGAAGGACAGCTGGAAAGCCAACAGTCCATACAGGTAGGAATGGTTGTTCCACGAGGTCTTGTCCAGCAGAAACACGTACCAGTAGGGCAGCAGGAACAGTAGGCAGCTCAGGCGGTACCACAGCCCCAGCATCATGCCCAGTGCCCCTGGGGTTAAGTTGTGGGGGGAAGGATGTTAGGGAAGAGTCCTGGTATCAGACGGCCCCGCTCAGCTGCTCCCAGCATCAACCCCAAGGCCTGGCAGTGCCGGAGGTGAGTGCAAATTCAAGGAGAGGTCCCCCGAGGTCCAGCCACTCCCCGGCATGCTGCCTGGGTCCTATCTCTACCCAAGTTATTTTCTGCGGCTCTCCATCCCACCATTCTCCTCACCCAGAAACATGATGGTGTAGACCAGGTACATCCAGTCAAGCGGCAGTGGACGCAGAGCATCTATCAAGGGAAAGCGGCACACCTCAAGCCCGTCCAGGTATCTGTGGTCCAAGAAGCTAAGACCTCGCTCCTGGGGAATGTCCAGCACCATCAGCAGCCCTAGAAAGGTGGTGTTCAGGAGGGTCAATAATAACTACTGAGATTTATATAGCACCTACTATGTGCTAGGGGCAGCTAGGTAGTGTGGTGGATAGAGTGCCAGGAAGACCTGAGTTCAAATCAACCTTAGACGCTTACTAGCTGTGTGACCCTGGGCAAGTCACTTAACCCTGTTTGCCTCAGTTTGCTCACCTGTACAATGAGCTGGAGAAGCAAATGGCAAACCATTCTAGTATCTCTGCCCCAATAAAACCCAAATGGGGTCACAAACAGTCAGACACAACTGAACAACAATGTACCAAGTGATTGACAATTATTATCTCATTTGATCCACGCACCAACCTTGGAGGCAGGTTGTTTTTACAATTGAGTAAACTGTGGCAAAGAGAGGTTAAGTGACTTGCCCACGGTGACACAGCCAGTATGTGTCTGAAGCCAGAACTAAACACAGGTTTTTCTAACTCGGGGCCCTGCATTCCATTCACTGTACCATCTGGATGCTGTTCTTGTATTTTTACAAGGGGGTAAGTCATGGCTTGATGCATTTGGGAAACCTTCCTAGTCTGAACAAATGATGGTATGTGAAGTAATGCTTTACTATTGCGCTTTTAAGAAATGACAGGGGCAACTAGGTGGCACAGCAGATAAGAGTATCAGCCCTGGAGTCACGAGGACCTGAGTTCAAATCCGGCCTCAGACACTTGACATTTACCAGTTGTGCAACCTTAGGCAAGTCACATAACCCCATTGCCTAGCCAAAAAGAGTTACAAAAAGGATGGAGAGAGCTGGGAAGATTGGTATGAACTGATGCAGAGCAAAGTGAGCAGACCCAGGAGAACAACTTGTACCATAATAGCACGATAAAGAAAAACGGCTCTGAAAGAAAGACTCAAGACCTCTGATCAATGCAATGGCCAACTTCAATTCCTACAGACAGACTTGGTAAAGCACATTATCTACTCCTGGACAGACAGGGAAGGGACTCATGATGCAGAAGAAGGTGTATATTTTCAGATATCACAAATGTGGAAATTTATTTTGCTTGAATATGTATGTTCATCACAAGGTTTTAATTTTTTTCAGTGGGGGAGATGGAAGGAAGGAGGAGGCTTATGGAGCTAGAGTTACCAAAAAAGAAAGAAAAGGGAGAAAAGGGAAGGTAAGGATAGAAGGAAGAGGAAGAGAAGAGGGAGGGAAGAGGAAAGGGAAGGATGGAAGGAAAGGGGAAGGGGAGAGGAGGGAAAAAAGAGGGTCAATGAGGCAATTTTTTAAATGCGCAAAAGAGAACTGGGAGGCCAGAAAGAATCACATGACAAGCAGAACAGCTTTCAGAGTTATATGATGAATTTATTATATATTTTAAAAGAAAAAAGCTGTACATAATAAGAGATTTGGAGTCTCACATACAATGTTCTTTTTCTGTTCTATTATGTACATGAAAAAGCTCTTTTTATTTGGTACTTGTTAAGTGCAGAATAAAATAATAAAAAATCTGCTGAGTGTGATGGGACTCTTTCCCGCCTTCTCTGGGTAGGTCATTCCATGTGAGGTCCAGAGAAGAGTGGGCAGAATCTCAGCTAGGCTGCCATCCACCCAGTTACTTATTATTCTAGCTCAGAGAGAGAATCTTCCCAATACTCCCACTGTTTGCTTTCCTTGAGGTCAGAGTTCTCTTGGTCACCAAACTAGGGCACACTGGACACAGAGCCACCAAGGCTCCCACATGCCCTGGGAATCTCTCCATTACATGTAAAGGATGTAGGCAGAGGGAGGGTCAAGGCCACGCTCCCCTCCTTTCTACCCCCACGTGGACTCACCAAAGAGGAACCGGAAGACTCCAAGGCTTGCAGGGTCAGTTGGTCGATTCAGGAGGGTCACCAGCCTCTGCCAGCTCGACACGTGGGACCATTCAAAGCCAAACAGCTTAACCATTCGGCTGACCTGCTGGGGTCCCGGGGTCTGCCCAGCCTTGTTCTTCTGAGGAAGCCCTGCAGCCAGAGGAGTGGAAAAACAGCCCAAGGGGGTCTTTTCAGAAGGAGGGCTCCCCCTCAAACCACTGACCTCTTCCAGGCCGGGGGAGGTGGGGGAGGTCTTCCCCCAAACCCCTGGTGCCTCTCTCTGAGAAGGGAAACTCTCCCTTTAGAATACCAGTCTCCCTCCCAACCACCCCTCTTCTGCCCTAGGAGTTTCCCCCTCAAACCACTGGTCACTTCCAGACCAGGTGTCTCCTTTTCAAAGCACCTTTCTCTTTCACTCTGGGGCAGAACTCCCCTTCAAATCACTAGCCCCTCCAATGCAGGTGAGGCTCTCCCTCACCAAGGGTCCCCCCACCTCCTGAGGCTCCCAACCACTATTCCCCCTCCTGTAGACTTC
>NW_020953959.1:267149-283754 GCF_900497805.2 Vombatus ursinus
GCCACTGCCCCCCTCCTTTGTGTGGCTCCCCCCAAGCCACTGCCCCCTCTTCTCCTGGGGCTCCCCGACCCCTCCCTCACGGCCCCGCCTCCCCCGGGCTGGCAGGGGGCGCCACCTCTGGCTGGACGGGTTCGCGTTGCCGACGCCTCGGCCTCCATGCTCCCCCGCCGCCGCCGCTCTAGCCTCCGGTCTGGTCTCTTTGGTCCCTCGGGAATAGCTCTCAGCCGTCACCGCCGTCACCCGCCGTCGCAAACACAGCTGCAGCCCCGAGAGCCGCGCACGCGCAGTATAAGGGGTGAGGCCCGGGAACCCCGCCTCCTCCCGTTAAGACCTGAGACACGCCACCACTCTTCCCTCCCCCCCCCGGAGCCGCAAAACGAGGAGCGCCGGGAATGTCGCAAAGGGCCCCAGGGAGCGGGCTCCGCCCCCCGCCCCGAGCTGGCGTTCAGTGTCGGCGCTTTACGGCCTCCGGCAACCCCGCCCCCAAGCTCCCCCAGGCTCACCGAGGCTGAGACTCTTATTGTACAGATGGACTGAATGAAGGTCACCCAGCGAGTTCTGGGCAGAGCCGGGAATCAGCTCCCCCTAGCGGCCAAGGAGATTAGCTTAGGCTAGGCTAGGCTAGGCTAGGCTCGGCTCTACGGAGACATTCCCCTGCTCAAGAAGGCACTGTGGCTCCCCAGTGCCCCACGTTGACATGCAGACCCCTTTGTTTGGAATTTATCTTTCGTTTTTCCAGGCTCGTTAGCCATTACTTCCTTCAGCTACTCATCTGGGTCCGCCAGAGCCCACAGAACATTCTCCTTTCCCCAGTGCTTCGGCAGCTAGCTAGGTGCTTCGGAGATAGAGTGGGGGTCCTGGAGTCAGCCGCCCAGACTCGAGCTCATTTAGCCGCTGTCATCCTCAACTCCTTCATCGGCTAAAGGGGGTCAACAAGGTCACCCACCGGACCCCCTCTTCTCCTGGAGCTCCCCCAGCCACTGGCCCCTGCAGCGTAGTTGTGAGGATCAAATTAGACTGTAAGCTTCTTGAGGGCAGGCACTGTCTTTTGTCTCTTTCTGTATCCTCGGCGCTTAGCACGATGTCTAGCACGTAGTAAGCGCTTAGTAAGTGTTTATTAAAGGAATGAATGAAATGTGATCATGTGGGTAAAGTTCTTTGCAAACCTTAGCAACAGTTTTAAAGATCACTGAGTTCAGTGTTTGGCTCCCGATCTCACGTTCTGCACCAATTCATGTCTTCCCAATAGAAGGTTTCCACATACACCTGGATGATCCCCGCCATCTTCCTCAGTCTACTCAAGTCCCCAAACCCAGTACTCCACTCAGCTTCAGATTGGAGCAGAAGATACGCTTGACGTTGCCATCACCCACCTATGTTCCCTGTACATGATCTAGACATCTCTATGCCTTACTGCTCCTAAACCTGCTTTTCCTCCACACCACAACCTCCAGTCCCTCCACCCCTGGGTACTTTACCAGGCTGTCACCCCTTCTCTGTCTATGCTGTCCTCCCTTTTCAATCTGGATCTCATGGCGAATTGTGCTACCCTCCATTTTCCTTGTCCCTTAAATCTCTTTGCTCCCTTGTCCCAGGGACCAGTCATGCCTGGCTGGACCCAAATCCTGTGTTACTGCCTCCTCATACACTCACATTGTGGCTGAATGGACCGGGAGAAAGTCAAGCTACCAAACTGACTTCATCCACCACACATTTGTCATCTTAAAAAATGGTTTTTTTTTAATAACAAATTTTACAAAATTTACAATTGATTTAAACTTTCCCCTGAATCCTTCCCCCTCCTTTCTCCCAGAGACCCATCCCTTTTAACAAGGAACTTTTTCAAATTTGCCATCTAATCTCAACTGGGCTCTCACTGCAGCAAGGTAATCTTTTTACCCCTTCCTAATTGATTCTTTATCCTACTCCTCACAGAGGTTGTTCCAAACTTTCTCTGCTCTCCTGAAGTCTCCCACACCATCACCTCCCCCAAACTCTTTCTGTTAAACAGCTTGTCTCATTCTTCACCAAAATCCTAGCTGTTTTCCACAAGCTCCTTCTTCTCCTTTATTCCTTGCCTCACAATCCCTTGACATTACCCACCCAGAACATGCCACCTGCACTCACTCATTGGTCTCCACTTTCTCTCTGATTCTCCCAAATCCTCTGCAATGCCTCGACTGAAAGTGCTCTCTCCAAAGACACCCATGATCTCTTACTTGCCAAATCCAGTGGCCTGTTCCTGGTCTTCATGTTTCTTGACCTCTCTGCAGCCTTTGATGCTAGATGGCATTTCTCCTCTTGGACTTTGGGTTTTCACGGCATTTTCCTGCTTCTCCTCTTACCAGCCCAGCTACTTCTTCTCCGTCTCCTTGGCTAGATCTTTACCCGTGCCATACCCATTAACAGTAGGCACACACCAAGGTTCTCTCTAGACACTTTTTTATAACCTCCTCAGCTTTTCACAGGTTCAATTATCACCTCTATACAGATGATTCCAAGATCTAGGTAGATACAGCATTTATTAAGTGCTTACTATGTGGCAGGCCCAACTTTGCACTGGACATACAAATATAAACAAGCAAGCCAATCCCTGCCCTCAAGAAGCTTACATTGTAATGAGGGAAAACAACATATAGAAGGAAGGTAGAAAGGGAATGGGCTGGGAAGTGAGGTAGAAGGAAAGCAGAAAACAAGCATTTATTAAATGCCTACCAAATTTAAGCACCTTGCTAAGTGCTTTACAGACACTGAGCCTCACAACAACTCAGGGAAGTGGGTGCTATTATTATCCCCCATTTCACAGTTGAAAAAAACCAAAGCAGCTAAGTGATTCACCCAAGGTCACACAGCTAATAAATATCTGAGGTAGGATTCCAGGCCCAGCACACTATATACTGTACCGCCTAGCCGCCTCAAGGTGGTGGCTGGGTGTGGACCAAGGTGAGGGCACCTATCAGAGCCCAGGGTGGTTCCTGGGGTTGAGGCTTTGTAGCCTCAGTGCCTAAAACGGTCCTCTGTAAACAGTAGCTGTGCTTGGTAACTTTCATTGAACAGGATTGACAGTGAGAGTCTCCGGAGGCCCTCCTATGATGGTTTTGAAGGACAAAGTCTGGCCTGTGCTGCCCCTCAGTCTGCACTCTGATAAGTCAAATAATTTGGAAACCCTTTAAATGGCAACATTTGAGCAGGCAATGAACGCAGAGCAAGAGGTGAACCAAGCTGAGTTGGGGAATGAATTCACAGAGAAGGGGTTTGGAGTCGAATTTTAATAAAGAACCAAGAGAGAGAAGAACATCTCAGATGAAAAGAAAGCTGTGTAAGAATTATAGCCAGCACCTTAAGGTCTGCAAAGCGCTTTACATGCATGAACTCATTTGATCCTCACAGCAATCCTGGGACAGAGGTGCTATTATCCCCATTTTACAGATGGGGAAACTGAGGCTAGGATACTTACCCACAGCCACACAGCTAATAAGTGTCTGAGATAGGATTTGGACTCAGGTCTTACTGACTCCAAGTCTAGCAGACAATCCACAGCACCACCTAACTGCCTAGAATGTAGAAGCTATTATTATCCCCATTTTACAGATGAGGAAACTGAGGCAGACCTCGGTGAAGTGACTTGGCCAGTGTCACACAGCTCATAAGTATCTGATGTGAGATTTGAACTTGGGTCTCCCTGACCCCAAGTCCAGCAGTCTATTCAGGGCACTCCCCTACCCCACCCCATCCCTTGCTGCTTACAAAGATACCAAGGCAGAAAGAGGGTGAAAGGGAAAGAATTCTGACAACAGGGGTTGACAGCTTGCTCTTTGAATTTAACTCTGTGAAACCAATGGTTTGCAACCCTGCAAAGTGAATAGCACAGCTCCTCAAATGAAGGGGGGGGGAGGAAGGGGTCCACTGAAGGCAGAATAGCCTGGAACTAAGACAAGTGAAAACAATAGAGCCTGTTTAGAGTGTTAGGTGCAGGGCCAGCTCTAATCCACTTGAGTCGATTGTAAAAATTTTCAGTGTGAGCATTTATGTTGGAAATAGACAAAGCTACAAATCAGGGCTTAATTTGTTGCCTTAGTGATTGTCTAGACTTAAGAAAGTGATGGAGAAAATTATAATAATGCAAATTAAGTTAAAAGTATGTTATGTTTGCATTTTTATTCTTTGAAGAGCTGATTGTTAAACATTTACCAACGTAGTCCTGGATGTAATAAGTGGCCAGTCAAGTCAGCAAGCAATTATTAAGCACCTCCTGTGTACCACTGCTGAGGATACAAATGAAAGAAAAACACAGTTCCTGCCTTCAAGGAGCTTACATTCTGATGAAGGAGACAATATCAAATAGATAGATACAAGTTATATACAGAGTAGATGGAAAGCATTTTGGGAAAGGAAGGCATTAGCAGATGGGGGGACTGGGAAAAGCCTCCTGCTGAAGGTGGGATTTGAGCTGAGTCTGGAAGGAAGTCAGGAGGTTAAGAGGTAGATGTGAGGGTCGACAGAGCATTCTAAGGGGGAGGCACAAAGACATGAAGATAGGAGATGGGATGTCCCATTCTAGGGACTCCAAATAGAGCAGTATCGTTTGAATGTAGAATACTTGGAGGAGAGTTAAGGGCAAGAAATTTGAAAGAAAGGAAGGAGCCAGTGACGAGTCTTAAATGCAAGACAAAGGTGTTTCTATTTGGTCCTGAAGCTCACTGGGGATAACATGGTCAAGCTTTAGAAAAGTAATCTTGACAGATGCGTGAAGGCTGGATTGGCCCGGGCAGCAGATGCAGAAAGGTCAATGAGAAGGCTATTTATTATAAGAAGGGAAGAGGTGAAGAGGGTCTGAGAGTCCCCAAGCTTTGGACTCACATTCAGATCTTGGGGGGATATCTTAGAGGTCAATCAGTTTGGGGGCCCAGCCAAGGAAATCCCCAAATAAGTATAGCTGGAATCTAGGTTTCCATCTAGATAGCATAGTAGATAGAATGTTGGACTTAATCAGGAAGACATGAGTTTGAATCCTTGTCTCAGACACTTACTAGCTATGTGGCCCTAGATAAGTCACTTGATCTCTCTCAGTCTCAGTTTCCTCATCTGTAATAATAGCACTTACCTAATAGGGATATTGTGAGGATATGAGATCACATGCGTAGAACCCTTTGCAAACCTTAAAGTGATGGGAGCATCCCTGACTGTATCTCTCTGAAGAATGGAGAAGCTGGAGGGGTTGTGGGGGGGGGGGGGAAGAGCCTGCTTCTGGGAGAGCTGAGTTGATGGTAATTGGAAGGGTCTAATACAGCATGCATAAACATTCTGTAACCCATCCCAGGCAGCTAACATGTGGCGCAGGGGAGGGAGACTCTTTGATTATCTCCAGAAGCATTTATTAAAAGGCCTGAGTCAGCCTCTACCCTCAGCCTCTTCTGCTGCTCCATTCTTGGTTTGACTCCTTTACTCGTGGGACCTGATGAGAGACAATAATACAGTGAAAAAGGCCTCAGACCTTCTCTTGCAGGCCATGTGGATATTCAGCAAGGATAAGCACTTTGAGTTCTTCTGGCTGAGTGACCGTATGATCTTCAAGATCCACCAGCCAAGCACCTGAGAGCCTCCTCTGGTCCTCCTGGCTGCTTTGTACTCAGGTGATGAGAAATGACAACAATCTGATCCCTTAGTCCCCTGAGCCCCTGAGTTTCAAGAAATGTCTTAATAATTTCAAAGGAAAAATTAGCCTAACCTGCATGGAAAGAGAGATTAAGCTATTGCTCCTACCACATCCCACCCCTTGGTGGTAAGGTACTGATCTTCTAGAACTGTAGTGTCAAACTCAAACAGAAACAGGAGCCCCTAATCAGTACATAAAGATCCCTGCAGGCTGCATATGGACTTTATTTTGAGATGTAATTTTATCCTACAACATGACTAATGTGAATATAGACTCAATATGAATATATAGGTAGAGCCAATATCAAATTGTATGCCGTCCTGGGGTAGGGGGAAGGGAGAGATGGTGAGAAAATTTGGAACTCAAAATTTTATGGAAGTGACCAGCCCTGGAGTTAGGAGGATCTGAGTTCAAATCCAGTCTCAGACCAGACACTTGACACTAGCTGTGTGACCCTGGGCAAGTAACTTAACCCCAATTGCCTAGTTAAAAAAAAAAAAATCTTATAGAAGTGAATGTTGAAAACTAAAACTAAATAAATAAATTAAAAAAAATAAAAACCTCATAGCTTGGAAAAATATTATTCATGCTTTATTATATTTTTATTTATTTTGTTAAATATTTCCCACTTACATTTTAATCTGCTTGGGGCCCCACTTGGGAGTGCTCTGGACGTGCCTGCAGCTCTCAGGTCATATGTTTGACATGTGTTCTAGAGGACCCTCTATAACTTAAGTAACCTTAGGGCTATTACTGCCCTACCCTGACATCTGGGATTAAAAAAAACAACAACAACAACAACCTGAGACATGTAGAACTATGAAGAAAAAGAAAAACTACAACAGAAACTTAACAAAAACAACAGACGACGTAACCATCCCCTGAAAGACTGACTGAATCCGAGAGAACCCCAGGAAGGGCCGAGTCCTGGGTCTAAAGCATCAGCTCTAGGTGGTGCTTAGGGACAGAACTTTGTAGCTCACAGTAGGTGTCTCAATGTAAAAATGTGACCGCAAGCAGGAATGGCATCAGCCAGTATTACATTATAGTAATCAGCGGGCTCTAGTGGCCTGCCTTTTGTCACTACCCATGCTAGCGCCCACTCTTCTGCCACAAGGCTGCTGCTGCTGCTGCTGAGGCTGGGATCCGTGTTCTTGCTGATGCCACCTCTGCCGAGGTCAACGGCTACCCCTGTGCTGAGGCAGGACAACCCATACTACTAGGCCCAGATGCCCCAGCTGAGACTGAGTGTTGCTACAGACCTCAGTTCCACCACACTGCCCGGTCTTGCCCCTTTAGGGCAGGTTTGACTCTACCTCCCCATACAAACGGTTGCTGAGGGCTTGCATTGCCGATGACTGAACTCCGTTTCTGCGGCCTGACTCTGCCTTCCTGGGGTGGGGTGGGGACACAAAAGAACACAAAAAGCCACAAATCCAGGGAATCCTCTATACCAGCACACGAACTCTATTTCTCATACACATGCAATAGCTGTTTCTGCTCGGGTTGGGGAAATATTCCTGAGGCCTCTGCTCTGAGTTCTTCAGGGCCCCTCCCTGGAGGGAGTGACCATTAGTGTTCCCAGTTCTCTGTTCAGGGGTGAAAGGCGAATCTTTTTAAACTGACTCAGCTCCCCTGCTTGTCCTCAGCTAATTAAATGTGGTGCAATTGGTGGGTTTGTCCATATGCCCAATTTCAGAGCAAACTGGAGACCTGGCAAGGATTTAGCATTGTTCTTTCAAATGTCTCCTCTAGCAGTTTGCTCCAGAACCGTAACAGAATCCCTGTGGCCCCATTGTGGTCAGTCTCTCAAATTCCAAATTTCAAAAACAAAACAAAACCAACAACCCTCAAGCAGTTTCTTCATTGTAACTGTTCAACAATCTTAAAATTCCAGGGATTTGCCTTGGCTTTCTTCCTCTCATTGTTGGGATCCCAAGGGCTGCTGGTTTAGCTGTCTTATCAATTCCACAAAGCCAAATATTTACACAGATAGGAAGGACTCCCTTACAAGGTAAAAGGGGCCTTTCACCAGGAGGCCTCCACCAGGCAACTGGGCTAGGATCATCAGCAATCAAAGGTATCTAGGCCCAGCAAGGAAAGAATGCAAGTAATTCTTTTGAATTTCTCCCTTTCTTTCTACATCCCCTAAAATTCAGTCCTTCCAGGCTGCTTTGAAGAAAAACTGAGCTTTAAAGAGGTTCCCAAATAGAACTTAGAGAAAGCTTAAATTACCAGGCTGAGAGGCCCAGCAGTTTACTGCAATTATCTTCAAGGCTCACCTTTTAAGGACACAGGACATAGGAACAGAGTTGTGTTCTCGATGAATGACCACAGGCAGTTTACCCCCTAATCTCCCAGCAGACGGGGGAGTACAATCCTGAGATCACCTTCTCTAGGGATACTAGGGGGAAGGCCAACCTGCCTTCATCTTCCTCTGCACTGCCAGTCTCCAGTTTTAATGAACTCACATATGCTTCAGTCGTATAAGACTATACGCACTGTCCTGGGCTGGGCCTGATTTTGGCCAGTACTCTGTGGTTTAGGCTGGAAACTGGAACAAAATGAGATGGTCATAGGTCGTTCAACGGTTAACCAAAGATTTGCTTGGCCTTAGCAGGAGAAGGCTGTTCAACGGAGATAGGCATTTAGGACACTTCGAGGGGATTCAGCTGAGAAGCACCCATAAGGTCCATCAGCCAAGCACCCCTGGGCTCCGTCAGCTAAGCATCTCAGACCCACCCTCCTGTCCCCCACCAAGGTCCTCTTTACTGCTTTGTACTCAGGTGATGAGACACAATCTGAGCCTTTAGGCACCTGGACCAACCAAGATTCCTCCACTCCCACCTTTTAAGGTATAACTAGGCTAACCAGCATGAAAGAAGGGGTTAAGATCTTGCTCCTACCGCACACTGCCCATCCCAATCTTACTATCCCTAGTACCTCTGGGTAAGTCAACCTCTTTGGTCACCAAGTCAAGTGAACAAGGGTTCCCATCTGCCAATCCAGGAGTCCAAAGACATGCAGAAAGACAATCCATCCTGCCCTCAAGGACTTTATAGTCCATTGGGGGAAGACCCTGCATAAAAAAAAAAAAAAGCTGTAAAGGGTTGGGGGGGAGGTACCCTCAAGTTGGGGGCAGGGTAAAGAATGGTAAAGAAAGTCTGGAGATTCAGGATTACAGCCTGGAGAGGATCAAAGGCATAAGTGCCTTAGCCATCCTCCTCCAAATGGAAGGAGGCCATGAGAGAGAAGCTGTGGGCAGAAAGTACTTCCAGTGTGAGAAGTCCAGGGGCAGAGGGAACTTCCCCAGTGAAGAGGTTCCTGTGGCATGGTTCAGAGAGTCAGGAATGCAGCCTGATGCCTCAGTTTCCTTCTCTGTAAAATAAAAGGGAGGAAGAGAAGAGCTCTCAGGTTTTTCCAGCTCTTTCCAGCTCTAAATCTACGATCCTATTAGCCTGTGAATAAGCCAGTCATGAAAAAGAGCAGAATTGATTTCGAGGGTGAAAGCTACTAAAGCAAACGATCACCCCATCCATCCTGGGAGGGTCCAGGGCCTAGACTCTAGGCCAGGGGTGAGGAAATAAATAATAAAGGGATTTGTTCTGTGAAGTTTGGATTCAGTCAAAGGGCGGCACTTGAGGACCTAGGGGACCTGTGTGGCCTCAAGGCCTCAGGTTCCCCACCCTTGCTCTAGGCCATCTCTGTGTCATCTCAAAAGAGCAAGGAGGATGGCTACTTTGGGAGCTAGGGTGAGGTTTGGATCCCTTCTGGGGATTGATCTGGGGCTCCTTTGCCAAAGCCCTTGATTAATCTGGGCCATTAGAAGGCCTTGGGATCCATGGAAGATCAGGTCAGAGGGATATCTCTAGATCAGATCCTACCAGTGGGACAGTTTACAGAATAATGAAAACGCTGTTAAGATAAACAACTTTGAAAAACTTTAGATCTCTGATCTATACAACAACCGGCTGAGAATGAGTGATGAAGCTTGCTACCTACCTCCTGACTCCTAATGGAGAGTGGTAGAAAAATACATTTTCAGCCATGATCAATGTGGAAATTTGAAAAGATGTGGGAAAAGAGGGAATAGGGAAGAAAAGAGGGGCAAAGTTTGGTCAGATTCTATTTCCTAAGCCTATCTTGTATCTAGACCTGTATCCTTTGTGTTCCTGGGAACCAAACTTACCATTTACCCCAGGATCCTCCTGGCTGCTTCTGTGAATTGTCATACTATATACTGCCTTTTCTCATTGACTTTACTTTCACCTCCAAACCCACTGGGAGTCTTTATCTCCCTTCCCAAATGTCCTAAAGTGATCTTTCTTTCAGAGGGAGGTAACTTCCTTGACCATGGAGAAGTGGGCTTCAGATTTTCATGTTTGAAATGCACAAATTCCGAGAGTTCTTAGACTCTAAGAGTGTCTTGGCCATCTTAGCAATCAATCTAGCCAAGCCTATGGGCTCTTTCTCAGGGTAATGTTTTTAAATGCATCAGTTTTTCAAAATAGGATTATAATGAAACCAATTATTTTAAATACAGTTGTCAAAATATTTTTTTAAACCAAGTTTAAACCAAGTTTTTAAACCTGGGACACAGGTTAATAATCCCTACTAAGCAATGAAAATATTGACTCCCTTTTACTGCTCTCTGCCCTGTTACTGTGCTGAGGTCTCTGAACATTTAATTAGCATGTGTCTCTTATGATTTGGGTCAATGTCATTATCATCTGCCTTACACTTTAACCTCTGAGGGGCCTATGTTTTTATTTCCAGGACCATAATCACATTTGCACAGTGCCTGTCTGAAGGAAGATGAGGGTCATAATATTGGCGGGACAGGGCCTGGATGCAGGGAGTTTTGGGACCAGGCCAAATGTTCTCTTGACTGGGATACATGCCAGTCTTTGGCCTCTGCTCACATGTTGTAACTCACATGCCTGCTCTGGTATTCCCCTCCTCTAGCTTGCTGGCTCTCTGGCTGGGTAGAGCCGCCATTTCCTGTTATACCCCACCCCCACCCTGACACCTTTAAACTAAGCTGTCAAAAGTCCTACGGTGTGGGGTGGCCACCTTCATTCTAACTAAAGGTAGGTTAGCACATTCAGTCATTACCTTCTCCCGTCTGGGTGTCCCAACAACAAAAAGGGAAAAAAAGCTAATTAACCCTAGCATCAGGCTGGAATGTGTTTTTTCCTCAGCTGCAGAAATCATCCCGGAACTTTTTCTCTCTTCTGAGATAGGACAGGATGCTTTGCCTTTCATGACTTTTTGCTATTGTTCTCCCACCAAGATAAAGTCTAGGAAGGCTAGCGATCGCCTTTTCCCTGGTCCCTTCAGGGAACCAGGGTTGGGGGAAAAAAAATCCTTCCCTTGGGGCCCCTATCTTCCCGGGCACTGGGGACTCTCTGAAGGTGTTTCTGACAGGATTTCTTGTCACCTAGTGTAATCCTGGAGTGAGGTACAGAATTACTGTCATCTTCCTTTTAGGGTGCTACTGCTCTAAGCTAAGAGACAGAGAGAAAAAGAGTGGGAGACAGAGACAGAGAGAAAGAGAGCTCGGTGTGTCTGGCAGGAAGCTGCCCTCCTCCACCTGTCCCATTTCCAGCTCCATCAGGCTCGCTGTGTGGGCAGCCGCCCAGCCTCATTCTTGCTCTCCAGTCCTTTGGATCTGAAGCTGTCCTCCCTCACAGGGCAGCCTCCCTCCACTGGAGGTGTCCCTAACCGTTCAGCCCATGTTCCTTACTCTCAGCTCCCAGCAAACACAAAATCCCAGCTTCAGATTGCAGAAACAGAAATCATAATTTTAGAACTAAAAGTTGTCTTAGAGCTTATTTCAGTTTCCTCATCTCAAAACGAGGGGGTTAGACTAGGTGGTCTTTGAGCACTATGGTACTAACAATCTAGTTTCAACCTCAAACTGTTTTGCCACATGAGGAAACTGAGGCATAGAAGTGAATGCTGAGGTGAATGTTCAGCCCAGATCTCTGAACTCCCTAATCCAAGGTTTTTATTTTTTCCAGCTACCCTGCACTAAAAATAGAGATGCCTTAATTTTTTTAAGACCCTCAAGCAGAGTAAGGTATAGCAACATTTCTTGGACAAACAACCTAGTCAATTTCTGATTTTGGATTTGATTTTTTTTTTTTTTTTTTGGATTTTGATTTTTTTTTTTTGCCACTGTCTGGGCGACCTTGAATTTGAGAATTGGATTCCGTGACCTCCAAGAGTCCTTCCTGCTCTAAATATGTGATACATCCTGACTCTTGGAATCCTGCCTTCCTTCAAAATGCATCTTCCCATGACATCCTCCCTACACTACTCCTGTCCCACCCAAATCTACCTTATAAAGCTTATTTCTCCTCTCTAACTAAACCTATATACATATATCCGTGTTACCCCTTTAGAATACAAACTTCTATAGCCCAGGCTCTGTTT
Organism: Vombatus ursinus; assembly: GCF_900497805.2. Classification (NCBI taxonomy): domain Eukaryota; kingdom Metazoa; phylum Chordata; class Mammalia; order Diprotodontia; family Vombatidae; genus Vombatus; species Vombatus ursinus. Next base: position 279,244 of record NW_020953959.1, read on the forward strand.
TCCTTTTGTTTTTTTATCTCCAACGCTTAGCACACAGCAGGTGCTTAATAAGTGGTTCCAGGGATGGGGAACCTGCAGCCCCGAGGCCCAAAATATGTTCTCAAATTTGTTCTGTGAGGTTTGGAGTCAGTTAAAGAGCTGCACCTGAGGACCTAGAGGGCCACATGTGACCTCAAGGCCTCAGGTTGCCCATCCCTGGCCGTTAGGCATGTAGTAGGTGCTTAACAAATGTTGAATTTATACTATTTCATCAGAGTACAGTACTTCTGATGTGCAAATTCCTGCCATGGGTGCAGATGAGCAACTTATTTTTCATTTAAAGCCTCACTTTTTTGTGTCCTCTTTGCATGTTGGTGAAACTCTTATCAGAAGAATGTTTTTAAGTATTTGAAGGAAACATTAATTTTAGTTAAAGGCTAATGAAAATAAAACTGTAAGGATTTTCCCATTCAACTTCTGGGGAACTCCTGCCTTCGAACCTGGAGTTCCGAAGGATTAAGTGATTTGGCCAGGGTGTCAGAGGCTTCATTTAAGCCCAGGTCTTTCAAGGCCTCCTGGGACTGCTGCCAGCCTACCACATTCACATATTAATCTGCTAAAACAAAAATCATGGTTTTGATTATAGGGTAGAAAGGGAGAGAAGATGGTGGGTTCTGAGCCTAGTACTTATCTGGGCCTTAGAAAGTTGGCCCATATGGCCATTAACGTCCCTTCCGGCTCTAACTTGTAAATGTTTCCATGAAAAATGACCTGTGTGTGCTCTTTTCCCGGTAGTGGAAGCTGGAGCGGGGTAAGGGGCAGCCTAGAAGGCCTGGGGGGCAGGAGTCGTCTCCCCTGCAAAGGTAGCCGTTTCTCGATTTGCTCCCCCCAGGTTCTTAGGAGGTTCTGGGGAGCCTTGGACCTGGCCAGGGAGCCCTATTTCTTTAAGTAAGCTCCAGCCCTGCTGGAGGAAAGGCTGAGGGAGGCCCCGAGGCAGCCTGCCCCTCCTCCTCCTCCTCCTCAAAGTAACCTGTGGATCCAGGTGTGCCTCGGAGAGCCGCCCAGTCTGGGAAGGGTAGTATAGACCCACCGACGCGCGCTGCGGAGCTCAGCCTTTGGGGCGGGCTGAAAGTTGGAATAAGCAGGAAGTAGGCTGAGAGCACCCCGGGAGAAAAGTACCCGAGCCAGTTCCCTTGCAGCTATTGTCCCAGCTGTTGACGAGCCCCAGCTGGACGGGAGGCAGAGATGGTGAGTGAGGGCGGCCTGGAGTGGAAGAGGGGCTGGGAGGTGGGTCAGGAGCAGCAGGGAGGGGGAGGAGAGGGGCGATCCATCATCTGGAGGGTTTAGGGCAGAGAAGAGGCGGGGAAGGCCCCCAGGGGCCCCCGTCCTCTGACAAATACTCCGGGCCGTCCCAGTTGGGGGCTGGCTGGTCCCTTCTCAGATCACTCCCACCCTCCCCACTGCCGGCCTTCACTTCCCTGACCTCCTTGCTGGCCCCCAAAGGCTGGGAATTCTTCCTGGAATGTTTGGCCGAGTTCCTGTGGGGGTGGAGTTGTAGGAGGAGGACTCCCCAATCCAGGGAGCAGAAGAGCCTGGCCCGGCTGCCCACTTTCCCAGAGAGGCACCAAAGCTAGGCCGTGCCTCCAAGCCCAAGGGCCCCAGCTGCAACCATTCCCTGACTGGCTGGGTCGGCTGGGCAGAAATGCAGCTGCTAAGGGCTGGAGGTGGACTTCATCCCCCTTCTTCCTTCAGTTTTGATATGAATGCAAGAACCTTGTGGTTTTGAGGCTTGGGGCAGAAGCAGCTTGAGAGCAGCCTGAGTGGGTTGAGATGGAAGTAGTGTCCCTAGGCTTCCTCAAATGTGGAACTTGTGCTCGGTGTGTGATGTCATGATTTCAAACCCTACTTACCCAGGCTTTGGGGGTGGGGGGAGAAAGGTGGAGGACCAGGAATGGTTGGTTGCCTCTTCTGGGGAGGAGAGGGCCCCTTTAAGGCTCAATTTAAAGCATTGTCACGTAATCTCTCCAAGCCTCCAGCTACTCCAGCCACCAAGTTATTGTTCTACTAGCCTTGTGACCTTGGGGCGGTCCCTTAACTCGGAGCCTCAAACAATTTTCCCTTAGCTTTATCTACTTAGTTTTAGCCCTTCTAACCGCCTGAAAGGGGAGGAGGCAGGACACTTAACTAATAATAATAATACTATATAACACTTTGCTATTTGGAAAGCACTTTATATACATTGTTCCATTTGATTTTCACCCCCACCCTGTGAGGTAGCTATCCTTGTTATTCCCACTTTGTTTCTGAGTCATTTCAGTTGTGTCCAACTCTCCATGACCCTATTTGGGATTTTCTTGGCAGAGATACTGGAGTGGTTTGCCATTTCCTTCTCCAGCTCATTTTACAGATGAGGAAACTGAGGCAAACGGGTGAAGCGACTTGCCAAGGGTCACACACAGCTAGTAAGTGTCTGAGGCCGGCTTTGAATTCAGGTCCTGCTGGCGCCAGGGCCAGCGCTCTGTTTACTCTTATCCTCACTTTACAGATGTAGAAAAACGGAGGCTGACCAAATTGCCCAGGATTAGTGTCTGAAGCAGGGGCAGCTAGAGTGGATAGACAGAGTGGATAGAGTACAGGCCTGGGAATATCTGAGTTCAAAGTGACCTCAGACACTTAATAGCTGTGTGTGACCCTGAGTAAGTCACTTAACTATCAGCCTCAGTTTCCTCCTCTGTAAAAATGAGCATCATAATAGCACCTGTCTCATTGGGAGGTTGTGAGAAAGCCGGTAGAATCAGGGATGGAATTTGAACCCAAGGCCCATGACTGCCATGCCAGGGCTTGTTGCATACCACCAGGGGTATCATGAAGCCACAGGCTATACTTCAAGAAGACCTGCCCCCTCTGTCTCCCAAGACCCCCACAGTTTTATTAACTGTCATTACCAACCTCCTCAGTGGCCCCGAGCCCCCATCCCCGTGTCCTGGACCAATGCGGGGTGGGGGTAGAAAAAGCAGAAGTTTGTGGCTCAACGGCTGAAAATGGAAGGGGGCCGAGGAGTGGGGGAAGGTGGTAACTTAGAGCTGCTGGACCCGCTTCTAAGGAGCCGCACGGTCCAGCCGAACGGAGAGAGGCAATCACCCAGCCTACTCTTTTGTTGTTCAGTCTTTGTCAGTCATGTCTGTCTCTCCTTGACCCCATTTGGGGTTTTCTTGGCAGAGATACTGGAGTGGTTTGCCATTTCCTTCTCCAGTTCATTTTACAGATGAGGAAACTGAGACAAACAGGGTTAAGTGACTTGCCCAGGGTCACACAGCTAGCCGTATCTGAGGCTGGATTTGAACTCAGGAAGATGAGCTCAATAAATGTTGATTAATTGGTTGCACCTTGCTAAGCACTAAGGTTTACAAAAAGAAGCAAAAGACAACCCCTGCCCTCAAGGAGCTGCCAATCTAATGGAGGCAGGACTTTTCCTGTGGGAGATTTCTGAGATAAGGTGGGAGATGTGCTCACCAGGTCCAGTGCTACCTTCTCCCTGAGGCTTCTCAATGAGATCTCCCCAGTTATCAGCACCATCTCCCTTTGGAAATGACTTTGTACCATTTTTTATTTATTTACTATGTTTATGTGCTTTGTATTTACTGACCTGGATACTGGTTCTCTCCTCCTCTTCCTTTGAGGGTAGGAAGCAGCTCATTTTTCTAATCTTTTTTTTTTTTTTAACCTAGCACTGTACCTTGCATGTAGCAGGCACACGATCTTTGAAATGATTTTAATCAAAATCTATGAGAGAAGTGGTGTGTGTGTGTGTATTTTTATCCCCATTTTACAGAAGGGAAAACCTGGACTCTGACGAATTAGGAGCCTTGCCTACAATCACGTAGCTAATCAGTATTTGTGGCGTTTTCTATTTCATGGAGGAGTTGTCCTTGATCTGAAACTGCTCTTCAGAGCCTTAGCTGTAGCTAATGAAGGGAAGAGGCAGATGAGAAAGGGGAAAGGTGACCCTGATGTACCCCCGATCCCTCACCACTGACCCCCTACAGGATCTGGGGAAGCTGACCCCTTCTGGGTAGGGTGGTTCTATCTTCTGAGGCTTCAGAGACTTTTCTACTTGGCCCCCTTAACTCCTTGTGTTGTTTACCAGGAGGAAGCCAGCGGTGGAGGTGGAAGCGATCGGGTGAGGAGCCTCCAGAGTGAGGTAGAGGGGGTAAAGAACATCATGACCCAAAATGTGGAGCGGATTCTGGCTCGAGGAGAAAACTTGGACCATCTTCGGAACAAGACGGAAGACCTGGAGGCCACGGTGAGATGGGCTGGGGATGAGGACATTGGAGAGAGAGTGACAGGAGGGAGCAGTGCTGGGGTGGGGGGAGAGGGAGGGACAGAGAAACAGAACGAGAAGGAGGAAGAGAGAAAAGAAGAGACAGAGAAGGAGGAAGGAAAGGGAGAGACAGAGAGAGGAAGAGAGAAAAAGAAGAGACAGAGGCAGAGAGAGAGAGGAAGAAAAGGGAGAGACAGAGAGAGAGAGG
>NW_020953959.1:283764-312104 GCF_900497805.2 Vombatus ursinus
GAGGAAGAGAGAAAAAGAGAGAGAGAAGGAGGGAGGGAAGGGAGAGACAGAGAAAGAGAAGAAGGGGAAGAGAGAAAAAGAAGAGACAAAGAGGCAGAAAGAGAGAAGAGGGAAAGGGAAAGGTGGAGAGGGAAGGGAGAACGAGCGAGAGAGCTGTCTGTTACCTTTCCCCCTATCTTGGGAAACAGTCCTTCTCCTGCCAGACTTGGGCCTTGGCTTCCCACACAGAGCAGTTCCAAGCCCTCACAGAAGGAGCTCCCTAGGATACCATGAATGAGGGTGGTCACCTCTGGGCCAGTTGTCAGGGATGACTCAGGGAGGCTGCCAGCTGCCAGGCAAAGGAGTGGCTTTACCAGTTGGTGACATAGCAACCCTGAGGCTCTCGTACAGTCAACCCATGAACCCTGTCCTCTCTATCAAGAGGATGGAGTATGATTGCCTCTTTCCCCATCCACAAATGAATCTTTTAAGTTGTCCTTTCATATGTTTTCCTCCCTTTCAAGATGAATTTTAATGTTCATTTGAACCTGACTTCACCCATATAAAAACCTCAGCCACACTATGTGTTCCTCTATCTCTTGGGAGCCCTTTGTAGGAGGCTTTGTGTACAAGCCCACCCCTCTGGAGGGCCTTTCCGGTACTGCTGATGGACAGGAGGCAGAGAGCTGCTGAGATGACCTGAAAGAGAATCCGGGGAGAAGACAAAAAGAACTCCAGGGTCCTCACGCCCAGCTGAAAGCTACAGCCTTCTATACATAGTCTCACTTGACCTCAGCTGAATCTCTTTTCTTGCAGCCGTTTAAAGGAAATCCCTCACTGAACAAAGTCCAGTGAAGTCGTGGGCCTCAGACTGCGTGGCCTAGACTGAGAGCCAGGCCTGTGGCCAATAGTCGGGTCTTTGCCTCCCTGGCCTCTTCCTGGTCAGCAATGTGGGAATGGCAAGTCTCGGGAGCCCTTATCTCTCCAGCTGCAGCTGGGGGCTGATGAGGCAAGGCAGGCTGGAGGAGACCCTTGGCCTCCACCCCTACCCCTGGCTCTGGAGGCGGAGGGCCGCCAGGGGCCGTCATTCATTTTTGCTCTGTCTACCCCCACAGTCAGAACACTTCAAGACCACGTCACAGAAGGTGGCCCGGAAATTCTGGTGGAAGAATGTGAAAATGATCATTATCATCTGTGTGGTCGTGGCCATCATCATCATCCTGATCATCCTCTTTGCCACTAACACAATCTAGAGGGCTCGACTGCCTTCCCTCCTCTGGCCTCCCTCAGCCTCCACACCATTCTCTGTCTTTTCCTCCTCCTCCTGCTTGGGACAGCCCCCTTTCCTCTTCTCTCCCTCCTGTAAGTAGAATGCTGCCCAGCTGCCCTGTAGGTCCTTATCTGTGGGCCCTCTGTCCTGCTCAGCCCCACTCGGTACCATCCGTGCGTGGGGAAGGGAAGACAGGGAGGGTGGATCTTCGGTGCCCCAGTGCACTAGACTGTGGCTGAGTTTCAGGGACCTTCTGCATGGGCCAGCTGGTCTGTGTCCCCTGGAATGCTGCTGGTGACCTGTCGGTAATAAAGACCTTTCAGTGTCCTGCTACGTGTGGACAATCTCCTCCCTGCCCCAAGGCCCTTTTTTGCCCCCTTTGCTTCGGGTCCTCTGTCATTCCTGAGATCCTTCTTTAGCCTCTGTGGTTCTGTCTTGGGGATTAGCCTGACAGGCAGAAATTGGGAAAGCTTCTTAGTCAAGTGAGGCAGTGTTTCCTAGTGGATAGAAAACCAGGAAGACCCAGGTCCAACATCCTGGGGGTCTGACCCTGAGCAAGGAGGCACCAAACTTGTCAATGATCTAGGCAGCTCTCCATGGCTAGAAACTGCAGAGAAAGTGCCAGCCTGCATTGGTGAAGGGACTTTCCTTACCTGGGAGTTCCCTATACCAGTGAATTCACAAGTCTCCAGGGACAGTGGTGGCTCAGTGGATAGAACACCAGCCCTGGAGCCAGGAGGACCTGAGTTCAAATCCAGCCTCAGATACTTAACTGTGTGACCCTGGACAAGTCACTTAACCCTGATTGCTTTGCCAAAAAAGAAATCACAAGTCCAATCACTATTCCCTATCCTTGATTCGGGAATACCTCCCATTTATATTAGGATTGAAGGTTTCCACAGGATTTTGCTTACAAGAAGTTTTGGAGCTAGATAGATTCGATTTAATCAGCATTTATTTGATGCCTGTCTGTCCTTGGACTTTTGTTTGGGAGGTTGGGAAAGGATATGTGACTTCCCTGGCACAGGGAACGTCCTCTTCCTACCCCCATCAGTGCAGATCAACAGTTGTCCCTGAACTTTGGGGTTTTGAGAATCACCTGGGAGAGGCTAGCTGACTTAGCCAGGGTCTCTCGGCTAGGATATATCAGATCTTGAACCCAGGTCTTGTATGTAACTAGTCTCCCTATTAGAATGGGAATTCCTTGGAGGCCGGGGACTCTTTTTGCCTTTCCTTGTGTCCTGGTACTTAGCACAGCGCCTGGTATGTAGTAAGGACTTAATAAATGCTTGTTGTTAATTAACTGAGACCCAGACCTCTACCCATTCCTCCAGGATGCCTCAAGGCATTGGAGAGGCAAAGATAAAAAAAAATGAGATGTCCCTGCCCTCAAGAAGCTTACATTCTACTGGATGAGGAGACTGAACCCTCCCTTTCTTCATTTCCTTTAGAATGTCAGCTCCTTGAGGGCAGGAACTATAGTTTTGTATCCCCTGGTACTTAGAAATTGAGTCAGTGCCCCATGTCTTTACACATTAGAAAATACGAAGGTCAACAATTCTTGGTGGCCTGGAGGCTCAAAATTTTCAAGATTCCAAGGGGCTCTTCTAAGGGCACCTGACCCAAACCCATTTCCTCAGCTTGACCCTCCCGCTGCCCATCACAGAGTGTCCTGAACCACTGGTCTTATCTGATCAGCCATAGTCAGAGACACCGTACCTTGACTCCAATGGAGTGATGTCATTTTGGTCCTCTGAGAGTGAAGGATAATAACCAACCAAGCAAGCCACCCAAGGATCTGAAGTGAAGGGGGATCTTGGGGCCTTGTGTGTGTCAACCTTTCCCACCTAAGTTCGGTTTTCTTCCAGGGCACTGATACTTTTATAGGAAATGTTAGCCTAGTACCAAACCAGGTTACATCTGTTTTTCTGAAATGCTCAGGACTGGGGTTCTTCCCCAGAAGCTCCTCATTCTTACATCTTTGTCTAAATCCACCCAGAGTGTTAAGGATAGGGCCCAGACCTGTCCTTTCATTGGTAAAGAGAAGTTGCTGGGGAGGAAACTCCCTTCACCAAGGCAGGTTGCTGCTTTCTCTGTAACTTATAATCTAAAAACAGGAGTTCTTAACGTTATCTGTGTCCCAGACCTCTTGGGCGATCTGCCAAAGGCTTCTCAGAATGATGTTCTGGTGTATACAAAGTAAAATACATAGAATTGAGAAGAAAACAAATTATAATGAAATAAAGATGTTATTTTTTCCCAATCCAAGTTCATGGGCCTCCCAAATCTATCTACAGGGTCCTCCAGACCTGGGGTTAAAAACCTTTGTCTTAAAAGTACAAACAAAACAACAACAAAAACTAAATACAGGGCAGCTAGGTGGTGCAGTGAATAGAGCTCTGACTTTGGAGTCAGGAGGACCTGAGTTCAAATCCAACCTCAGATACTTACTAGCTGTGTGACCCTGGGCAAGTCACTTAACCCCAATAGCCTCAGCAAAAAGTAAAAACAAAACAACAATAAAAAAAACTTTGTCTTAAAGAATTGTCTAATTCTCTAGAGAGGCAGCTAGGTGGTGCAGTGGATAGAACGCTGGGTCTGGAGTCAGGAAGACCTGGGTTCACATCTGGCCTCAGAAACTCACTAGCTGTATGACCCTGGGCAAGTCACTTAACCTCTGTCTTAATCCACTAGGGAAGGAAGTGGTAAACTACTCCATTATCTTTGCCAAGAAAACCCCATGGCCAATACTGGCATGCTGTGGTCTACAGGATCACAAAGAGCCAGAAAGGACTGAACAACAATAACAGAGTCCTTACTCAGGGTCATACCATCAGGGGTGGGGCTTGAACCCACGTCCTTCTGGCTGTGGGCCCAGCTCTTCCTCCATTCTGGGGCAGTGTTTCTTCAGGGTCATAGGCTCATAGAATTAACAGGGGAAGGAGTGAAAGCCTCATTTTACAGAAGAGGAAACAGGCCCAGAGCAGTGAAGAGCTTTGTCCAAAATCACACAGTTAAGTAAGTGATAGAAGCGGGATTTGAACCCAGGTCCTCACTCAAAATCCAGCAATCTGAACTCTGATACCACTGTTGGGTTGGGAGCAGAAGCTGTAGGATTTTCTCTCTCTCGAGTTCCTAGGGATGTTTGGAGACCCTTAAGAATTCACCTTGCTGGGCAGCTAGGTGGCTCAGTGGATAGAGCACCAGCCCTGCAGTCAGGATGACCTGAGTTCAAATCAGGTCTCAGACCAGATACTTGACAATTACTAGCTGTGTGATCCTGGACGAGTCACTTAACCCCAATTGCCTTTAAAAAAAAAACGTACCTTTTAATGGTCTAAGACAGATTAGGTGGCTCATTGGATAGAACGCTGGGCTTGGGGTCAAGAAGACATGAGTTTGAATCCTGCCTCAGATACTTCCTGGGCAAGTGACTTAACCTACTTTCTTCATCTATAAAATGGGGTTAATAATAGCACTTACCTCGTAGGGACGTTATGAGAATCAAGTGAGATCTCATTAGCTATTAGTATTAATAGGGAAGCTAGGGGCACAGTGGTGGACAGAGCACTGGATCTGAAGGCAGGAAGATTCATCTTCCAGAGGTCAAAATCAGCTTCAGACACTTCCTAGCTGTGTGACCCTGGACAGGTCACTTCACTCTGCCTCAGTTTCCTCAACTGTAATATAAGCTGGAAAAGGAAATGGCAAACCACTCCAGTATCTTAGCCAAGAAAACCCCAAATGGGGTCACAGAGAGTTGGACATGACTGAAAATAACTCAACAACAACATTAATATTATTTTTATTCCTCCCCTGGCCTGAGACTCAGGCGAGCTCCCGTCCCAGGTGCCAGCACTGCCCTTCTCCAGCTGGAGCTCTCTCTCTGCCTTTGCTCCCCGGTCTCCAGCAGGGACCAGCAGAGAGGCCTTGGGTTTTTCTCCCGAGTTGGAGTAAGCGTTGTCTCCCCACTCAGTCTGTCACTGGGCTCATCTGTATCCCGGGACACGGCCCCCTACCTCCTTCCTTTGCCGGGGACAATGGGTCTCTGTGTCCTCTGGGCTGAGGTGCTGGGTCAGAGCCTGCCTGGGTCCTCTTTCTGACGCTGTGTCCTGTGAGCAGCTATGACTTCAGCGAGGGCCCAACCCCTCCATCCGTGGGCCTCGGCTTTCCTGTGCTGGAGTCAGCCTGCCTTCATTATTCATCCGGGGCCGGGTACAGTCAGTGTCACAGGACAGGCCCCCTACCTCCTTCCCTCCCTCTGGACAATGGCTTCTGTGTCTGCGGCCTCCTCTTCTCCCCACCCCCTGCCCCAGGTTGCCTCACTCATTGTTACCCTTCCCAGGGCCTCAGCCGGCCCCAGATGGGGTCTTGCTCTCTCTGCCCTCCCTTACAATAGTGTTTTTAGGGATGAATATAGATTTATATTTTTCTTTTGGAGGGTGAGAGCCTGAGCTCAGGACAGTCATAGGGCTGGGGCAGAGTCCGAGGGCCTTTGGCCCAGGCCTACTCTAACCTTGGGTCTTAGGTCATTATCGTCCAGTCCCCACCCCAATCAGATAATAGCTAAGCTTTCTGTAGCACTTTTAAGTATTCCAAAGCCTTAACTTCACAAAAGCCTTGTGAGATTTAGGGAAGAGGGGGAAGAGTGGGGGAAGGGTAGGGGTGGGGGCTGGGGCTTTTTAGTGGACTGGCTCAGTCTGATTCAACAATGTATTGTGGCTGTTCAAAAAGACTCATGATGTGATCTGAGGCTGCCCTGAACGAGTGGTGTCCAGAATTAGGGGGCTGTGCTCTGTTCTGCTCCAACCATACTAAGAGTACTGTTTTTAGTTCTGGGAACTACTTTTGAAGTGTGTGACCCTGAGCAAGTCATTTCACCCTGTTTGCCTCAGTTGCCTCATCTGTCAAATGAACTGGAGAAGGAAATGGCAAACCTCTCTAGCATCTTTGTCAAGAAAACCACAAATGGGGGCATGAAGAGTCAGACACTGCCGAAATGACTGAATAACACCACCAACCACTTTTTAAAAATCATTTCTTGGGGTAGCTAGGTGGCGCCTTGGAGTCAGGAGGACCCGAGTTCAAATACAGCCTCAGACACTTGACACTTACTAGCCGTGTGACCCTGGGCAAGTCGTTTAACCCCAATTGCCTCAGCAAAAAACAAAACAAAAAAAAATCAATTCTTTTGTTTTCATGGTTGTTATTCAGTTGTGTCCAACTCTTCATGACCCCGTGGATCATAGCACGCCAATATTGTCCCTGGGGTGTTCTTGGCAAAGATACTGGAGTGGCTGGCCATTTCCTTCTCCAGTGGATTAAGGCAAACACACATTAAATGACTTGCTGGTGAGGGTCTGAGGCTGAATTTGAACTGAGCTGCTCCTGACTCCAGGCCCAGTACTCTGTCCACTGAGTCACCTTTTTGTTGTTCAATCATTTCAATCATGTTCAACAATCCGTGACCCCATTTGGGGTTTTCTCGGCAGAGATACTAGAGTGATTTGCCATTTCCTTCTCCAACTCATTTTTACAGATGAGGAAACTGAGGCAAACAGGGTTAAGTGACTTACTAAGCTAATGGTGTCTGGGGTTGGATTTGAACTCAGATCTTCCCGACTCCCGGCCCAAGACTCTATCCACTATGCCACCTAGCTATAGTCATATCCAACTATTAATGAACACCCACACTCATACAAGCAAGAGCACACACACACACACACACACACACAGAGCCTTCTCTTATGTCAACAAAGGAAAGAAAAACCAATTTAGCAAAACCAACTAATCTACTGACTGGATCTCACAGTGTATGCAATATTCCACACCAGTAGTGTCCCATCTCTCAAAAGGAGAAAGGGAGGCATCAGCTTGCAGTCAGGAACCCCTGGGTTCAAGCCCTGCCTCTGACCCATACTCTCTGGTAACAGGGACAAATCACTTAGTTGGTGCCCTAGGCCACTCTTTGATGACTATGAATTATTGTTGCAAGGCCAATCTACCTGGGGAGTGAATGTGTCCTGGGGGTTCCCCATACTGACAAAATCACAAGGCATTATCAGACAACAGATCCTCCCAGGAGATCCAAGGGTCCTTGAGTTCATGTCTTATGAACATTGGTTGAAGTAACTAGTGATCTCTAGCCTGGAGAAGAGATTGCTCGTTGAAATCCTTCCACAGGCCCACAGTTTCCTAAGGCCCTCACTCATATTACTTTCTTTGTCTGTGTAATGTCTCCATTACACAGGCAGAAAAACTGAGGCATAGCTTGGGTTCTGCTCTGGCAATAGGAGTAGCAGAACCAAGCCCCTACCTAGGAACCCTGGGTCAGAATCCCAGAGGTGGGCAGTATGTTGAAGACTGCCTACTGCAACCTCCTACCTGAAACACATATCCTCTGTACATGGCCAGGGATAATAGATCATCCAGCTTCTACTTGAACTCTTCCTTTCACAGGGAACTCACTACCTTAGGGATGCTGAGTGAAGAAAGCCATCCTACTATCCATCCATGCAGGTCCTCACCTGTTCTCCAATATATAGTAGCCTTGTTCAAGAGTGCCAAAGGCACTGAGAGGTGCCTGGAGTCCCACAGCTGATGTGTCAGCGGAAGGGTTTTGACCCAAGGCTTTCTGACCAGGGCTGCCTCTCCAAGTCTTCCCTTTTCCAAGTCAAGGCCCCCAGTTCCTTCAACTCTTCCTCAAATGACATGGTATTCTGAGGCCCTCCCCCCCACCACCAGTCTGTTGCCTTCCTGTGGAACCAATCAATCAACAAGCATTTATTAAATGCCCACTCTATACTAGGCACTAGTGCTGGGCAAGGTGATACCCAAACGGACCCTCCCTTCCAGGAGCTTATCAGAGGAAAGAACAGATACACCTATCTGTAAATATTGGGTAAATAAAGAGCATCTTGTAGGAGGTGGCCTTTAGGCTAGGCTTGGAAAGGAGATTCCAAAGAGCCAGGAAACGAGGAAGGAGGGTCTTCCAGGCAAAGAGGGACAGCCTCTATCTCTGAAAAGGCATCGATGGAAACGGGAGGTGGAATGTTGTGTGTAAGGCCAGTGTATAAGGTTGAACCTTAGAATGTGAAGAGAGGAATGATACGGACATGTAATAGATCGGCTGGGAGAGGTAGGCTTTATCTGTCACACAAAAGACTTTTGTCTTTGATTCTAAGGGCAATAGGGAGGCAGCCACTCATTTCAGTTTGCCGTGATCCCGAAGCCTTGGCCACCGTGGTGGAAAAACGTGTCTAGTCAGGGTGCAGGACGATAGATCCTGCTCATGCCCTGCACCCAAGAAAGTCCAAACGTGCAGTCCGGTCATTGGCTCGTCTTGCTCTTCTTTGCTTCTTGGAAGCAGGCTGCGATGAAGGCTGGGAGGCTGAAGTGCGTCGGGGGAGGGGAGAGAACAAATCGGGGCGCACTCCGCAACCCTCGGGGGACTTTCGATTTCACTTTAGTCTCTTGAGCGGTCAAAGCGCCTCCCTGCCTCGCCTCGTCACCTCTGCCTGCCCCAGCCCAGGGGCTGCCAGGAGTCATGCTTCGCTCACCCCTGCCATCCGCCCGGCCCAGGAGGTGCCCCCCTTTCTGATCCTGGCTCCGCCTCTTCCCTCCTTCCTCCCAGTGTGTATCTAATCCCCCCCACCCCCCAAGCCTGCCTGTGCTGCCCCAGGCACCTCCCGGCCGGCGAGACACACAACCGGAACGCTAACGAGAGGAGAGAGGGACAGCGGCAGCATGGTGAGAGGGTCTGGCTTGGGGCTGGAGAGAGGGGCCGACAGCTGCGGGATGGGCCAGGGGAGGGGAGGTCCCGGAGGGGAAAGTGCTCTGCATGAGTGGGGCGGGTTGGGCCCCTACCTCCCACCCCCAGGCAGAGGAGAGCCGGGCTGATCGACGGGCGCAGGTGAGACCACGCTGGCATGCGCGCTCTCTGGGAGATCTTGGCCGCCCGGGGCGGGGAGTGGGCATCGTGGGGGAGGAGGCAGGAAGGATCACTTTTCAAGAGGAGCCAGGGGACTTTCCCAGACCCACGCAGAGCATAATGGGACCCAGGCGTCCCGCACAGAGCTTGTACTCATTGCCCCACCTAGCCCTCCTCCAGAGCCCCGGAATCCAGAGAATTGGCAGGTTCGGGGAGGTTATCTTGCCCCAACTAATCAGGGAGTGAGGTGCATAGAGGAAAGGGAAGGAGGAGGGGAGGGGACCTCCGGAGAGCAATGAAGACTTGAAGGAACCATGGTGGTGTTGGGGGGTAGGAACGGGGCAGAGGAGTGGGTAAGCACTAGAGCGAAGTGCAGGTTAGCCAGAGGAAAATCCCAAGGAAAACCCGGGAGATTATCTGAGCAGTCACCGATTATTTTTACCAACAGGCAGCCGAGTCAAGGCAAAGCAACAAGCATTTATTGAGCACTTACTGTGTATGCAACAAGGTATAGTGGTTAGAGCACTGGGCTTAGAGCTAGGAAGGTCTGGATTCAGATTCTAGCCTCTGACATTTAGTAGGTGTGTAGAAACAAGGGAATCACTTAACCTCTCTGAACATCAGACAATTTTGTAAGACTGTAAATCAAAGCTGGTTGCTCTCTGCATAGGTGGAGGGAGTTAGTGGACTAAGGGACCTTAAAGGGATCTAATCCCACTCCCTTATTTTACAGAATAAACAATCAAGGCCAAGAAAGGTTTGAAGTGACTTGTCCCAGGTCACTCAGCTAGTACAAAGCAGAGCTTAGGTCCTCCAGACACCCAAATTACTGTAGCACACTTCGTCACCGAGGGAATCAGAACTCCTTGATATAGCAATAGCTTATATTTATACAACACTTTTCATACTTCATTCCATTTAAATCACTTAACCTCTATCTGCCCCAGTTTCCTTAGCTGTAAAGTGAGATTAACAATGACACCTACTATTGTGAGGATCAAGTGAGATAATATTTTCAAGCACACAGTGCCTGGCACATAGTAGGCACTTTGATCAATGCTTGTTTCCTTCCTTCCATTTGATGTTCATAACAAGCCTGTGGGACAGGGATGGGGGTGGAGGCAAGTAATAATATTCTACTCATCTTAATAAATGAGGAAACCCAGGTTCAGGGAGGCTAAGTAGTTTACTTGTTCAAGATCATGCAAATACGAAGGTCCTTTGGCCCTGTCTCCTGCCCTTCCCTACTACCCACCCCTAACTCTCTTCTGGGAGGATGGAGCTGCCTCTTACTAAGAGGTTTGTTCAGTCTAGAATGAAAGCCAGAAATGGCTAGGAAGGGGATAAAGAGATCCCACTGAGGTTGCTGAGATACTGAAAACACTTCCAGCTCACAAACACTTTGTTGAAATGTCCCTCCACTTTGACCCCAAATTCCCCAGACTGCTTTCTTGGCTTGTACTCTTGAGCTGAAACCCTGTTACTGGGACACTAACAATTCTCACCAGCATCCCCCCCCTTCCCATCCCCCAAAGAGTGCTCCATGGAGAGTGTTGTGCCTGCCAGGAAATCATCTGGACTTTTTAAAGACTGCTTCAGAGGACAGAATGGGCAGAGATATGGATGTGGTGGTGGCTCTGAGGTTGAGGGCTTGGATGGCTCTGTCTCTGGGGACGGGGAGGCAGGAAGAGGAAAGAGAACAGGAAGATGGTGTCAGAGAGGGGGGCTAGGGCAGGAAATGGGGGATTCGGAGAAAGAGGCAGAGGTCGGGACCCTTGAACAAAGTTGTGCTGGTCCAACAACTGGGTAAAGGGAGGAGACCTGGGAGAAGGAAGAGTACTTGATACTCAAGAAGCCAGAGGGAGAATCAAAGATATAGTTCTGAGACAACGTCAGAGTCCTACAGGCAGGGTTATTCCCCTGCTTCTAGTCTAGTGGAATAGTCGCCCAATCAGTCAACAATCATTTATTAAGGACTTCTTACGTGCCAGGCAGTGTGCTTGTCCTAGGTAGACAGAGAAAGAAAAAGAGTAGTTCTTGCTCTCAAGGAACTTACATTCTAATGTGAAAGACAAACATGAATTAGCTAGGTACAAACAGGATATATGCAAGGTAATGGAAAGTAATAGTAGTCAATCAGCATTTATTGAGAACCTACTTTGTGCCAGGAACTGTACTAAGAGCTAGGGATACAAAGACAGCAAAAATATGGTCTCAACCCTCAAGTAGCTCACAATCTAATGGAGAGTGGAGGAGGCAGAGTGCAAATAACTGTGTAGAAACAAGATATATAAAGGATAAATTGGAATAACCTCAGAGAGAAAGAACTAATGTTAAGAAGGACTGAGAAAGACAGGAGGTAGGACTTTAGATGAGACTGGAAGAAAGCCAGGGAAGTCTAGAAGCAGAGACAGAAGGGAGACATTAACAGACGTGGAAAACAGCCAAGGAAAATGCAGAGGAGGTGGAGTCTTGTGTGAGGACCAGCAAGGAAGCAGGCATCACTTATATCACATATTATATGAAGAAGATAGGGTACAGAAAGACTGGGAAGGTAGGAAGGGGGCAGGTTATGAAGGACTTTGAAAGCCAAACAAAGTTTTATATTTGATCCTAGAGGCAATAAGGGGGGACTGGAATTTACTGAATAGGAGAGTGACTGGGTCAGACCTGTCCTTTGGATGGATCATCTTTGACAACTGAGGATAAGCTGGGTTGGAGATGTAGGGAGATCGACCAGGAAGCTATTACAAGGCATGGAGTGATTCAGAGCTGTACCAGGGTGGTGGCAGTGTCAGAGGCGAGAAGGGGTGGGGGCAGGGTATATGTGTGAGAGAAAGAGAGAGAGAGAGAGAGAGAGAAAGAGAGAGAGAGAGAAAGAGAGAGAGAGAGAGAGAGAGAGAGAGAGAGAGAGAGAGAGAGAGAGAGAGATGTCGGGCAGGTAGAATGGGATAGGACTTGGCAATAGATGAGAGGTGAGAGAGAATGAAGAGTCTAGGATGACATCTGGGATATCTCCGAGGGAAGACTGCTGCTCCTGTTCACAAGTGGGTCTGAATCTGGTCATCCTCTCTCAGGAAGGGTCAATGAAGGTGCGACGAAGTGCTGTGGAGTAATAGAAAGAGTGTGAGGAGAGACCTGGCATCACATCCCATCTCTGACTCTTACTAGCTGTGCAAAACATTTAACCTCTCTAGGTTTCTTTCCCACCTGCAAAATATCTGTAGTATCTACCTTCCAGGCTCATTCTGAGGCTCCAGTGCCATAAGGTATACCTAGAAAGTGCATTTTAAATTTTGAAGAACTCTGTAAGTGTCAGTTGATACTATTCCTTAAACATTGCTTTCCTCAATCTACTCTTCCCTTGAGAAGCCTTCAAATTCTCCTTCTTCCTCCCCCTTCAAGCCTAAATTCCTCTCTCTGGCTTTCAAATACTTCAAAAATTGGCCCTCCTCTACCTTTCTGGTTTCATCTCCCATTCCTGGACAGCTCCTCTCCTTTTAGAGGGGCTGCCTACTACTCGGACTCCAACCACGGGGCCTTCCTACATACGGGTGCCCTGGCTGGAATGTCCTTCCTCCTCCTCCCTGCCCATCCACTCTTTAGACTTCGGTCAAATCCCACCCAACTGCCAAGCCCAGTTCTCATTAATCTGGAAACTCCCTCTACATTCTCTGGCTTTCAAAACACAATGTAGTGCTTAATTAATTCTTTATTGCTTTGCATTTAGATCAGCTGATTCCTTTGCGTTTGTCTTACTTAATTGTGCCTTTAACAGGCTGGATCTTACACTTTCTCCCTTTTCTTCACATTACCTAGCACAGTGAAGGACTAAATTCAGTTCAATAAACAGGAAAATGCTTAATTCCTGCTTGCAAGTGGTTGTACTAGTTGATGATGAAACAAAGACAAAAACTAAAGAAGTCTTGCCTTCAGGGAGTTTACATTCTCCTGGGTGCTGGGGGGAATATGTCATAGACAAGAGAAAGAACTGCAAAATGTTTACAAAGTCATTTTAAAAAGTTTCTATTGCAATTTTTTAGTTTTATTCACCTCTGTTTCAAAATATAGACCTCCTTCTTCCCTCCCCAGAGAGCTAGATTCTTCTTATCCTTTTGATTTAAAAACAACATTGAATGGAAACTGAGGAACAGAGCAGGGAAAAGGAGCAGCAAGGCAGGGACTGAACTTGGGTCCTTTCCCTTGGCTGCTCTGCAGGGTAGGAATTCTGTTATCCTCCGAGCTACCTTCTCGTCCCCTGAAATCCCTACACAGAGTCTGGTCCTTAAAATTAGGCACAGATTTGATCCCAGAGGCTCATAAAGTAGGAAACAATAATAGAAAGCAGCATTGAAAGGAAAGAGTGTCAGGTGTGGTGTCAGAGGACCTGTTGGCCACTTAATTAACTTTATGACCATTTCAAGCAAACCCCTTCCCCTCTCTGGGACTCTTTTTTTCACCTATAAGACAAAACAAGAGGGTTGAACTGGGTTGTGTCCAGCTCTAATTGTGTGAGCCTAGCATGGGCTTATAGGAGGGAAAGTGAGCTGGGAACACAGCTGTGTGATAAAGGAATCACTTTATAAAAATAGCCCCTCCTAAATTATAGGCAGAGTCAACTCTTAGCCGTCTCAGAGAGGCACAGGGAGCAGATGGGGTGGGGGCAGCTAACACCATTTAGGAAGGACAACGATAAGCCGGATGGGGTCCACCAGCATGGTGAAGGGCCTTGGGATCATGCCACATAAGGATCATTGGAAGGAAATGGCTCCATTTTGAGTCAGAGAGAAGACTTGGAGGGGAGGGAGAGGGACTCCGTAGCTGACCACTATTTAAAGGATTTTTAAGTGGCAGACAGAAGAGACTTGTTCTTTCTCACCCCAGAGAACAGACCTAAGAACAATGGGTGGAAGTGGAAAAGAGGCAGATTTAGTCTTGATGTAAGGAGAGACTTCCTACCAATTAGCGCTGTCCCAAAACGGAATTGGCTGCTCGAAGAAGTGAGGGGTTCCAGTTTACTAGTTCTCTTAAAGCAAAAGCTGGATGGCGACTTGTTGGGTAGTTAAAGGTTAGATTAGATGGCTTTGAAAGCCCTTCCAACTCTGATTCTGTGATTTGTGCTGCCGTGACCTTTGGTTTGTCACTGAACCTTTCTGAAACTCAGTTTCCCCCTCTGAAAATGAGGTTGGATGAGATCTTCTCTAAGGTTCCTTCCAATTCTTCCAAGTCACAAGAGCATAGATTTAGAACTAGATTCCCATTTTACATATGAGGAAACTGAGGCCCAGTCAGGTTAAGTGACTTTCCATACAGGTCACACAGATCAGGTAAAAATCATCAGAGGTGGGATTTGAACCCAGGTCTTTTGATTTATCCTGAAATTTGATACAAATAGGTACAAAAACCAGATTCCAAAAATGAATGATGAGCTTACAATAAAGCTCTTCCTCAGGAGAAAGTAGCAAATGGTTTCATTTCCCCATTCTGGCTTCTGCTCTTCCCTGTACTCTGCCCTGGTGCTCACCCCAAACCTCCCCTGGGCGTATTTCCATTCCCTAGTTCTAAAACTCAGACCGATAGAATTCATACCTTAGAAAAACTCTACCAACTTTTAAAAAATAGCTTGTGCTTTAATATTAAATTATTTTTCAAAGGCCTTTCCAAATAGCTCATCATGAGCTGGAGAAACAGAGATAATAAAGTATCAACGAATTATTTTTTAGACTTTTAAAAGAATCTGTTTCTGTAAACTGAGGGATATAGAGAACTCCAGGTATAGGAATTCCTTCCTCCAATTCGACTGGGCAGATTTGTCTTTAACAGAGCCTTAGTTGTTCTGGCTTCTAATTGGTTAAATAACTTGGCTCTGGTCACTCAGCCAGTGATGCTATAGGCAAGAGTTGACACAGGTTATCTTAACTGCAAAACAGGAGTCAAGATTAAACATCTATCTAATATTTCCATGTTGTTATTCCATCATGTCTGACTCTCCATGACCCCATTTTGGGGTTTTCTTGGCAGAGATACTGGGGTGGTTTGCCATTTCCTTCTCCAGCTCATTTTACAGATGAGGAAACTGAGGCAAACAGGGTTAAGTAACTTGTCCAGAATCCCACAGCTATTAATCATCTGAGGCTGGATTTGAATTAATAATATGTGCGTATGTAAATATGTATATAAATATGTATGTGTATATATATACACATATACATATACATATATAGAGGCGGGGCTTAAGAAATACTTGGGTTGAGTTATAAGCTGATAGAAGGGAATAAGCATTTATTAAAGTGCTTACTGTGTGCCAGGCACTCTGCTATCAATTTACAAATATTACCTCATTTAATCCTCACAATTACCCTGACAGGTAGGTGCTATTATTATCCCTACTGAAGGTTGAAGAAACTGAGGCAAGTAGAGGTTAAGTGACTTGCCCAAGGTCACACAAGCTTCTGAGGTCATATTTTAACTCAGGTCTTCCTGATGCCAGGTTCAGAGTTCTATCTACTTCACCACCTAGCTGCCTCAACATGTCCTCAGAGCACATCCCTGACCTCAGGGAGCTTGAAATCTTATCAGCATAATAGTGACCAATAATATACATTCACATGACATTTTTAAGGTTCTAAAGTCCTTTACGCCCTTGGTGAAGGAGGCATAGGCATGATCCCCCATGTTAAAGAAGAGAGAGTTGACTCAGAGAGGTCTGTTGACTTGCTCAAAGTCACACAGCCAGTAAGTTCAGAGCTGCCACTCAACTTAGTACTTGTTTCTGATTTTTTCTTTGGCACTGTGCTGGACTTCCCATCCCTGACACCACAGAGTCGAGAAGAGAAGCAGAGTGCAGGAAAAAGAGAAACAGATTGGACCTGAAGTCAGGCAGACCTGAGGTCAAATCTAGCCTCAGACACTCACTAGCTGACACCTAACCTGCCTCAGTTTCTTCATCTACAAAATGGGGATGATCATAGCAGCAATTATTGGTTGCTGTGAAGATCAAATGAGACTTCCCCCCCAGAGTCAGTGTAGCAAATATTTTTAATCACTTAAAAAAAAACCCAACAACCCCAAATTCATAAATTAGCTCAGGAAGAGGTTTCCCTAGAGAAAATAGAAATTAAACTTGGCTTTTCTTTCTGTTACAATATACAATTTTTTTCCCTCATGAATTAGGTACCTTGCAGATATTAATAAATAGCATTTATATATCACTTTAACATTTGCAAGGCACTTTACATACATTATCTCATTTGAGCCTTGTGCTACCCTGCAGGTGTTATTCAAACGAGGTATTTTTTCAAGTGCTTTGCAATCCTAAAACACCACACCAATGCTAGCTATCATTATTCTCCTTCCTACTTGGGTGACCTGGGACAAGTCACTTTCCTTCCTTCTCTTGATGAGGATGGGATTTCTCATCTGCAAAACTGAGAGGAGGCTGACTAGAACTGGACCCTTCCAGTTCTAAGCTTATGAGAGGGTGTCACACGCGAATCGAATTGGGAAAAAACCAGAAGTACAACGCATAGCACAACTGAGACGTGTTCTGGACGGTCAGTCAGGAAGGGGCTTTTGGGAAGGCGCCACCAGTGGGGTGAGACTGGAAAAACTGCTTTTCAGTCAGACAGTCCGTCTGTCGGTGAGAGGGCACTCTGCTCAGAGCTGACTGTAACTGATCAGATTCACGTTAGCCAAGGCACAGAAGCTTTCCCAGAGCCCGCCCTTTGCTATCTAGCTCCCTCCTTTTCCTCCAATGCTTTCTATTCTATAACACTTTCTAGATTAGGGTTTTTTCCTACTACTCATAAAAATAGTATCTTAGTTTTAGGAGTAACAAAGTACTTTTCTAACCATAACCCTGGGAGATAGGTACCTATTTCATTTTAATACCTATTTCATTAATGAGTCAGTAGTCAATTAACATTTATTAAGCTCCTACTATATGCTAAACACTAATGAGAAAACATTCAGAGAAGTAGAGCAACATGTCCAAGGCTACAGAGCTTATTGGAGCAAGAGTTGGAACCATGGAGGACAGCTAGATGGTTCAGTGCATAGAGTGCTGCCCTGGGGTCAGGAAGACACGTCTTTCTGAGTTCAAAACTAGCATGAGACACTTACTAGCTGTGTGACCCTGGGCAAATCACTTAACCCTGTTTACCTCAGTTCCCTCATTTGTCAAATAAGCTGGAGAAGGAAATGACAAACCACTCCAGAGTCTTTGCCAAGAAAACTCCAAATGGGGTCATGAAAAGTGGGACATGAATGAATAATAACAAAAAGAACCCAGGGTTTCTTCTACTGACTCAGCATCCAAGGCTCTTTCCATCCTCCGGTGCATGGTCCCTCTGCCTACAAACATCCTTCTTCCCTCTGGCTTCTGAGTCTTGGGTCACTCCTGTTCTCAGTCTCTAGTCCAGCCCTCTCAAATCAACATTCTTCTATTGGTCAGTCTGCCAACTCAAGCTACAAAAAATCTACTTTGGTCCAGGTGAGCTCACCCACAGCCCTGGCCAGGGGGAGGGAAGTCTGTGGTTTTCCTAAGAGTAAAGGAAAGCTTTAATCTTCCCTAAGAGTATGGGCGGGACAGGAGACAGAACTGGTCTGGCAGGTCTCAGACCTTAAAAGAGAAAGCTGAGTTCTCCTTGTTCTCAGCCTTACATATCAGCATCCTTTCTGGCCGCTCAGCTTTCGGATGGTGTCTGTCCTCATCTTTGTTCTCTGTTGTGAAAGCCACAGTCCAGCCAGGGTTCAAGTGCCCTGGGCAGAAAGACTCTCCCTCCATTTAACACGAGGAGAAGAAGCCTGTGGACTGGAAGGACCACTCCCAAGGCAGGTGGAGGACTGCTAGAGATATCAGACTGGATCGGGAGTATGGACACCTGTGGTTTGGTCTCTGCTCTGCTAGTGAAGAAACTAACACGCCTTGGAAAGCTGCCAATCAGCTGTCCTACAGAT
Source organism: Vombatus ursinus (assembly GCF_900497805.2). Taxonomy (NCBI): domain Eukaryota; kingdom Metazoa; phylum Chordata; class Mammalia; order Diprotodontia; family Vombatidae; genus Vombatus; species Vombatus ursinus. Next base: position 301,902 of record NW_020953959.1, read on the forward strand.
TGACTTAGCACCCTTTGAAGATCACTTCTGAATATTGGCTGACTTTCCCATTAGAATGTAAGCTCCTTGAGGGAAGAGGCTGTCTTTCTCTCCAGAAGCTCTTAGCACAATGCTTAGCTCACAGTAAGCCCTTGATCGAAATGTCTTTCTTTCTTTCCTTCATTTACTCCTCATTGTCTGACATGGCCACCACCCTGATGCCCGCCAGTGTCACCCCACACCTGGACTTGTGCAATAGCCTGAGGCTGGGGGGGTCTTTCTGCCTCAAGTCTCTCCCCACTCCCGTCCTGACCTCCCTGGCTTCCTTCAAGATTCAGCTTCAATCCAAGCTTCCCTCACCATTTCACTCCTTCTTTCACTCATTCCCTCTGAGATTACTTCCCATTTACACTGTATGTATTTTCTATGTGCCTTATGTATACATAGGTATTTGATGCTGTTTTCCGCTTTAGAAAGTGAGTTTTCTGAGGGTAGGGACATAGTAAGTGCTTTTTAATAAATGCTTGTTGACTGATGGACTGACCCTGGGCAAATCATTTCCCTTCAATGGCTTAGTCTCCTCCCTAAAATGATAGTGTTGGCTTATAATGACTCATCTTGGTCCCATGAAACAAGATGATAAACCACACCTCCTTTCATTTGGTAGATAGGTGGAGGAAGATGAATGTGGAATGTTGTCGGTGCTGTTAGTCATGGGCACCAAGTTGGCTGGTTTTGCTTAAACTTTTTTCTTTGTTGCAAGGGAGGATTTTATGGTGGTGGAGGTGGGGTGCCAGATTGGAAAGTGACCTCACTCAGTGCAAGAACAAAAGGCATTGGTAAAACTCTAAGGGAAGATAGAAGGGAAAGAAGTAAAGAAAGAGAAAGGGAGGAAGGAACATGAGAGTAATGGACTCAGTGACCGGAGGGTTTCTTTCAGATCTCAAGGCTATACTCTTTTTCGCTGAATACCACACCCGTTTGGGGAGTTCTTTTCCTCATCTCTCAAATTAGGAATTAAACTAGATTATCTCTAAATTATCTTAGAGGTTGTCTAAGGTGAGGGAAGACAAGTCTAGAGGGGGAGGAGACTGGTACTATCCTGAACCACCTTCCAATGTGATACAATAGAGAGTGAGATGACTTCAGTCAGAGAACACTGGTTCAAATGCTGCCTCTGTCACTCATCCCTGTGTGGCCTTGGGCAAGTTGCTTAGCCTATCTGGGCCATCATTTCCTTAATGGAAAGATTAGGGGGGTGGATTAGTTAGATTCTTTCCAGCTCAAAATCTATGAACTTGTCATATACCTCCACCAAAATGGAAGGAGCAGGGGAAGGATGGTCTCTGAGGCTCAATGACATGATTTAACTTTGGCCTTGGTGTCCAGGCAGGGAAGGACCTGGAGAGATGCCAACGGCAGGCAGACGAAGTGACTGAAATCATGCTGAACAATTTTGAACGGGTCCTGGAAAGGGATGGCAAACTAGCCGAGCTGGAGCAGCGATCCGACCAGCTCCTTGATATGGTATGAGGAGGAAGTGGGGCTGGGATGGGAGAGAGGGAACAGGGAACAGGAGGGAGGGGCAGGAGGAATGTGGCTGAGATGGTGAGATAGGAGCATGATGGGACCTGAGTGAGGGAAGCACTCAGGGCCAGGCCAGCGGTGTGTACGGGGCACAGGGTGCTCCCTAGAGTAGGAAGATGATGGGAAAGAACACCAATGTCTTTGCAGACATTTTGCTGGGGTTACCTGCAGCCCTCGGGTTTTCCAAAGGCAGAGAAGGGAAGTCAAAGACAGAACATGAAAGGAGATTCTTTGGCTTCTTAAGTCAAAGGGGACACAAGAAACCAAGGGTCAAGGGCCAATAGGCCCTTGTTGTATTGTAGTGGAGAGAGCATTGGGCCTGGAGTCAAGAAGACTCAAGCTCAAATCCAACTTGCTGGTGACCCTGGGCAAGTCACCTCTGTCTGCCTCAGTTTTCTCACCTGTAAAATGAGAGGTTTGGACAACATGGCCTTTGAGGCACCTTATGGATTTAGATCCATGATTCTCCATGAGGGAGGAATTCAGGAATTAGGTGAGAGCTGCTGGGGATAAAGGCTACAAAGAGAACTGTGAAGAGGCTGGCCTGGATAATCTCTCAGGCCCCTGTCCCGGGTGCTGGGATCCTGCCTTAAGCTTCTTTCTCTATCCGTCATTACAGAGCTCCGCCTTCAGCAAGACGACCAAGACGCTGGCCCAGAAGAAGCGCTGGGAGAACATCCGATGGCGAGTGATCCTGGGCCTGGTCATTGGTGCTTTAGCGTTAGTCCTTCTCATCACGCTGCTCGCCATCTTCATTCCCCGGGAGTGAGCCTTGGCCACAGGGTAGGGGGATTCATCCAAGGCCGGGAGACTGTGCCAGAACTTGGGGAGAGAGAGGCCAACCCCACCCTCCCCACTGAGCCTCATGTGCCACTGGGGCCTGAGAACCATGGATGGTGATGGAGTTGGAAAAACTCTGGGGATGTTTCATGGGTGGACTTGACTCCACCCCACGCACTGTTACTAGACATTGATGCCTTGAGTCTTGCTGATCCTGAGCCCGACAGGGTCCAAGCTATTGCTGCCCCACTGCTGGACCCTACAGAGCTCAGTAAATACCACTATCGGGTAAACAGTCTCGTTTCTGTGTGAAAGGTTCAGAGTAGGGTCCCTTCTTGTTCTCCACCCAGGGTGGGCCATACCCTGATTAGGAAGTCCACTGCCTCCAAGCCCACATCCCCAAGGGACAAATTGGCTCTCCAAATTAGATGGCCTTTTCTTAGAGAATGCCCAAGGACATTGGACTTGGAGTCAGGAAAGCCCAGAGTTCAAATTCTGTCTTAGACGTACTGGACGAGTCACTTAATATCTCTGGGCCTCAGTTTCCTTACCCATAAAAATGAAAGCGTTGACTGAATGGCCGCTAAGGTACTGTCCAGCTCCAAATCTGGAAACCTAACGGTCCATCTCAGCTTGTCAATTTCCCATGTCCCAGGATTTCTGCTTTGTGCTTCAGAGGCAACCCTGTCTCGAGGGTACTTGGAGGGTATGCTCTGGTTCGATACATAGCACAGAGTTCCCTGTGGCACCCCAAAAGTTTATATTCCAAGACCTTAAGACACAATCCTTCCTCCTTTCCGAGCTCCTGTTGCTATGTGTTAGTGCCTTCTGAGAACATGAGGATGATGGCAGTCAGTTTCTTCCTTGGGGAAGTTCTAGATCTCAGCTCTAGAAAGAAGCTCAGGAATCATGTAGTCCAACTCACTTTACAAATTAGGAAACTGAAAACTAGGGAAGTCAAGTGACTTGGCTGGCAAAGTCATAAGTGGATCAAGTCCTGGGCCTGAAGACAGGATCTCTTGACTTCAAATCCAGCTTCAGCTAGATAACATCTGTGTGGCTCTGGGCAAGTCACTTAATCTCTGCCTGCCTCAGTTTCCTCAAATATAAAACAGGGATACTAATAGCACCTACCTCTTAAGGTTGCTGTGAGGATCAAATGAAATAAAATTTATAAAAAAGTACTTAGTGCGGAGCCTGGGAGGCCCCGCAGGAGGCACTATATACATTCTTATTCCCTTCCCTTCAAGGCAGTAAACAGACAAAATTTGAACCCAGCCATCAGACTCCAGAGTCAGCCCTCTGTCTACTATACAGCACTATCTCCCTGAATAAGAAGGTGGTGCTAAAGGCTTTTTCTAAATGAAAATTGTCAAATGTTTCACAAATATAAGAAGGGCCCAGGCATGGAAGTGCACACCTATAATCCCTGCCACAGAGGAGGTTGAGACTGTTGGATTGCTTGAGTTTGGGAATTCTGAGCTGTGTAGGGCTAATGTACAGCTGATGAAATGTCTGACCCAAGGCTGGCACCAATATGGGGATCTCCTGTGATCAGGGGGCCACTGAACTGCCCAAGGAAGATCGAACTGGTCAGAAATGGAGCAGGTCAAAGCATCCACGTTGATCAGTGGTGAGATCAGCCAGTGAGTGGCCCACAGTCTGCCCAGTTTGGGTGAGGTAGGGACACTGAGTCTCAAAAAACAAACAAACAAACAAACAAAACAGTCTTATTATTAAACCAATCCTTCAGAAAGAAGTGGGCTGGAATAAAGGGGTTCTTATTTTCTCTGGCAGTATCTGAGAGGAGGTGAATGGGGCTGAAAGCCTAATCTAAGGGGATCATGCCCTAATAGCTTCTGGGTAATGAGCTGAGGGTGGAGGGAAGGCCAGAAAGACCCAGGATCAGCTCCCTGATCAGATATCGGGCCACTAGACTCAGCTTATAGCCAGGTGGTATAGGAAGTTTGACCTTTCCTCCTATTTGGCTGATGGAACCAGAACACAAGGTTGCAAGTGACCTTGCAAGGGTTACTCTGATTCCCACTGAATTCTGTGAGAGCCCTGAGAGTCACCCAGGGCAGAGGGCCAAGGCAAAGCATAAGCAAAGGGCAGAGAAAAAAAAATGGAAAAACCGAGAGAGATGCTTTCAGTGGGAAGGAAGCATGCATTTGAAAACTGCTCACATAAGACTACCGGCCATGCCGTCTGCTTTGCTTGGGTCTCCTTAATGACAATTCATTTTTTGGGGGGGTGGGTGGATGTTGGTGGTTGGGGATGACCAGCATGAATTTAGCCCATATTTCAGCTCTTTGGTGCTGACACTGCGAGGGACCCAGCCTAGCCCACCTCAAGGAATTAACTGAAGATGGTGCGCTGGGAACGCCCATGAGTTTGATGCTAGAGGCCCTGGTCCAAATGCCAAGTCCCAGCCCTTCTCCTTGTTACCAGTCCAACCTTGGGAAAGTCACTTCCCTTTTCCGGGCCTCATTTCTTTATCTGTCTATAACAGGGAAATAACCCTGGGACCTCTCCAACCAGCAAGCATCCCTCTAGTTTGAGGTTCCAAACAACTTTGAATCATGATGTTCTGAAACCCACACCCACTGGAATCTGCTCTCTTCAGACCCAGCATTTTGCTGTGTCATGATGAGAATCTGAACATCTTCCATTAAAATAGAGAGTAATACGACATAAAGAAAGGACATTCAAAGGAAGCACCCGTAAAACAACACCCCCTCCAGGTTTCCTGCTCACCTCCAGCCCCTCCCTTCTTCTCCTCATGGGAGAGGGACCCAGGCGGTTATGAGTGGCCATGGTAGTTCCTAAGTCATCTTTAATAACCATACCAAGTATACTGGGCCTGTACATGTGATTTCACTGGGAACTCCCAGAAGAGGAAAATCCCTCCACTGATGCAACTGATCCTTTCTTTGTAATGTCTAGTCTCAGAATATGGCCTAGGGCACTTGTCCGGGATTATATAGTTGATATGTGTCAGATGTATGGCTTGAGCCCAGGTCTTCCTAGCTCCATGTTCTATCCATTATACCACAGTGCCTGGGATATTTTTAATATACATTTTTTTTTGCCCACATCTGAGATTTCATTCAGTATTGGAAGTCCCAGGATGGAAAAGTCCTCTAAGGATGCAGGCTAGAGTCTGTGATTTGTCTTTAATTTATATTCTTAGAGACCTGTCTGGGGCACTGAAGAGTTAGATGTCTTGCCCTTGATCAAATCGTTTATGTCAGGTGCAGGACTTGAATCCAGATCTTTTTTACTCCAAAACTAGTCCTCTAAACCCATTGTGACACAGAGCCTCTAACTACCCAAAAAGAGAATTCATAGGTAGGTGGTGCAGTGGATGGAGCCCCAGTCCTGGAGTCAGGAGGACCTGAGTTCAAATCCAGCCTTAGACACTAGCTGTGTGATCCTGGGCAAGTAACTTAACCCCAATTGCCTCCAAAAGAAAAAAAAAAGGATTAGCATGTACTATACCCCAATATATTAATAGATCTGAATTCTCTCATATGAGTTTCTCCCCAACTGGGTAGTCTGCAACTCATCCATGCCTGCACATCCTGTCTTACTCTTGTCTGCACAGGATTCGCTTTTGAATGTTTTATGGTTGTTCTTCCCATTTCCATTGGAAATTGTCATTGTGTGTATTACTGTTTCCCTAGTCCTGCTTGCTTCACTCTGCATCAGTTCATAAAAGTCTTCCTCTGCTTCTCTGATTTCCTCACATTCCTAATTCCTTATGGCACAATAATATTCTAATACGTTCATGTGCCATCATTTGTTTATCTATTTCTCAGGCATTGTGTGTCTCCTTTGTTTTCAGTTCTTGATCTTGCAAAGAGTATTGCTGTGAATATTTTGATGTATATTCTTTCTATCTTTGAGTTCTTTCATGTTAAAATCTCTGGGGCAAAGCACATAGGCATTTGAAGTCAGACCAATTCACAGCTCCATCACCAGCACGTTAGCATTCCAGTCTTTCTAAAACACCTTCAACACCACCTATTATTCCCATCTTTTGTTATCTTTGACATCATCACATCATCTGAGCTGGAAGTGAAACCTCGCAGTTGTTTAGATTTGCATTTATTTTATACCTAATGATTTGGAGCTCTCTTTCATGTGGCTGTTAATAGCTTGCAATTCTTTTAAGAATTATCTCTTCATATCCTCTGATATTCATTAAAAATTTGGCCCTTTTGTATTTATATTAGTTTCCTATATATCCTAGCTATCAGACCCCTAGCAATGGGCAAAGATTTTTCTCCCAATTGATAGCTGTTTTCTTATGTTAGTTACATTGATTTTGTTAGTGCAAAATCAAATTTTGTTTTTCAAAGGTTGTAGTATTAATTAGCACACATTCACACAACATCAGTGGGAGATTGTTGGTTCTGAATGGACAGGCCTTTGTTTCACAGGGGTTTGGGGGTCATTAAAAGAGCTTTACAATCTGCTAAATTAGATTGCAAGTCCTAATTACACAGTACATACACAGGTAATCATCCATGTTAGAAGTGTGTTAGCAAGTGGGAACATATACAGAAATAGAATAGAAATCAATGACATAACATAGTGAGATAAGTCTCATACAATATATGTACAATATATGTATCAAGGCTGTACATGAAATGATCCAATAAGTAGGTCACATGCAAGGACAGATTGCTCAATCTTTCAACTACACCATAGGGCATGGCTCTCCAATGGTCCTCTCTCTTTATAGCTAACTTTTATATAGGGCTTACTACATACAAGGCACTGTGCTAAGCACTTTACAATTATTATTTCATTTGATCCTCACAACGACCCCAGGAGGAAGGTGCTGCTATTATCTCCATTTTACAGATAAGGAAACTGAGGCAAACAGGGTGAAGTGACTTTTCCAGGGTCACACAACTAGTTTGAGGTCGGATTTGAAAGACTCCAGGCCCAGTGCTCTATCTACAATGCCACCTACCATCCTCTTTGGAGAGAATTGGGCTGAATCTGGAGTCCAGAAGACTTGGGTTCAAATCCCACTTCTGAAACTTCTGAGCTGGATAACCCCGGGCAAGTCACTTACCCTCTCTGAGACTCGATTTCCTCATCTGTATAATGAAGGGTTGAATCAGCTAGTTTCTAAGGTCCATTCCAGCTCTAAGTTTATGGGAGACAGCCAGGCAGCACAGCGGATACAGTGCTGGACTTGTCATCAAGAAAACCTGAGTTTGAATCCTGCCACACATAGGTGACCCTGGGCAAGGCATTGACCCTCCTAATGGCCTTAGTTTTCTCATCTGTAAAATGGGAGTAATAATGGCATCTGCCTCACGGAGCTATATCAAATGAGACATAAATGCAAGACCCCTTAAAAGTGCCATGCAAACGCTAGTTACTACTACTATTATTATCATCCTGTGCTCTTGTGGGGTCCCCGGAAACCAAGCTTTCTTAGCAAGACTCTTGCTCTTTGCTGGAGCTTCTGACAGGGAACTCTAGTATCATTTCCTTGTTGCTCTCTGAGTTCTTCTTACTGAAAGTCATAGTTAGGGATGTGATTTGTCTGTCTGTCTGTTTGTTTTTCAATCAATCTCTCAACCAAGTGATAGGCCAGTTCTGGGCATACACACTATCTCCATCTTCTGAGGCTCTGAAGATCCAATCAGTATATCAGGGACGTGCCAAGTACAGGCATTTTTCATTTCTGCAAAAGCACCTGCCTTTCTGTGGGCACCGATGGGGAAAGACAGGTGGGTGGGCAGATGTGACCATGTGCCCCCTAGGTGTGTAAACTGGAATAGCTCTTCAGAGAACAACTTCTGCTGAAGCCATCAGGTGGCCTTCGAAGCTTGAGCAGCCAGTCCTGGCCCTTTTTCCCACGCGAGCAAATGTAGGCTGCAGCCTGGATTTCTATGCATGCCCTAGGAAACACTGCCCCTTTGCTAGTGCCTGCTTCGATTCCACTGGGCTTGTTCTAGGGTTGAAAATGTAATGATAATCACACAGCATTGAATAAATTCACCTGGTGCCTCCACTCCAGGAAGACTCTTCTCTTCTTCCCAGCTTCTCATGGACACTACTACTTGTGTTGCCTTGAACAAGTCACTTAACCTCTGTCTGCCTCGGTTTCTTCATCTGTAAAGGGGGATACTAACAACACCTATTGATAAATGAGATAATAATGTGCCTAGGACAGAGTAGGTGCTTAATAAATGTTTGTCTCCTTCCCAGGATTGTTGTGAGAGATAATGATAAGTGAGATAATATAAGAGATATTCATAAAGCTCTTAGCATAATGCCTAGCACACAGTAGGTGCTTAATAAACGCTTGCCTCCTCAAATAATGTACTCTTACCTATTAAATTAAAGTATATTTGCTGAATGGAATAAAAAATTTAAAGTGACAATATCAAATCTGGCTGCTCTGTTACTCAGATAAATCAAAGGAAAACCTCCCCTCCCCACCTCCTAGTCTCCTAGTCTGCAGTTTGGCATTCCCAGTACATGCAAGTGACTATTTAGGAAAGCACATTATTATGCCCCACTTTTTAAAAAAATGTTACCCATACCATCCTTTTCCTGAAAAGGAGTTCCGGTTCTAGACTCACATGACCTGGGTTCAACCCTAGGAGAACCCTGCCAAAGGAAAGGGAATTAAGCTTTCCTTGTACTCTCTGAAAAATATGATGGTTCTATAGTTACAGCATACAAAGCAAAGACACTTAAAAAAGCAAAGAAGACATGCTATAAACCAGACATGTAGGTCATATTGGGGCAGCTGGGTGGTGCAGCGGATAGAGCATTGAGATTAGACTCAGGAAGATCCGAGTTCAAATATGGCCTCAGACAATAGTTGTGTGACCTTAATGCCCATTGTCCCGGTGTGTCATCTGTAACATGAGGACACACTGGAGAAGGAAATGGCAAACCACTCCAGTATCTTTGCCAAGAAAACCCTGTGAACAAAAGTCCATGGGGTCACGTAGAGTTGAACATGGCTGAATGCCTGAATGGCAATGACCAGCCCATGTTAGAGGTTAAATACACAGAGTCCATTACCTGGACTTGTAATCCATGGTCTGGTTACATGTGTTACCTTTGCTCTCATTACTCCGGGAGCACCAGAAGGCAACCTGATCTCTGGCCGAATCGTCCTGCCACTTCTGCGGTGACCTGCTGTCAGCTCTGTATCTTTGACGGCGTCCGACCCACTGACTCTGACTGTCTACGCATTAGCCTGCCCCCTCAGCTGTGGGCTTGGCCTGGGTTTTGGCATCACTGCCTCCGTTCTTCACTGAGTCAAGCACCACGTGGTCTCTAGTCTCCTGGGTCCTCCAGCATTGGGGTAGTAAGTAGCGTACTGACAACAACAACAACTACAATAAGGCACTCTTATTTGGGGCTTTAAGATTTGCTAAGCACCTTACAAATATTAACTCATCTGATCATCACAACCCTGGGAAGTGGGTGCGATTTTTATACTAATTTTATGGATGAGGAAACTCATCCAACTTGTCCAGGGTCACACAGCTAGCATCTCTCTAAGGCCAGATTTGAACTCAGATCTACTTAACTCCAGGTATAGCACTCTAGCCACTGCACCTAGCTTTTGGATACAGTCTTCCTGTTCTGCTCTTCTTTGGCAGATATCTCCCTCAGGCTAGAGAAATCACAACTAACTTTCTAAACCCTCTAGAGCAATTTCTTCTTCTTTTTCTTCTTCTCCTTCTCCTCCTCCTCCTTCTTCTCCTCCTCCTCCTTCTTCTTCTTCTCCTCCTCCTTCTCCTTCTCCTTCTTCTTCTCATCCTCCTCCTCCTCCTTCTTCTTCTTCTCCTTCTTCTTCTTCTTCTT
>NW_020953959.1:312504-312762 GCF_900497805.2 Vombatus ursinus
CTTCTCCTTCTTCTCCTCCTCCTCCTCCTCCTCCTTCTCCTCCTCCTTCTTCTTCTCCTCCTCCTCCTTCTTCTTCTCCTCCTCCTCCTTCTTCTTCTCCTCCTCCTCCTTCTCCTTCTTCTTCTTCTTCTCATCCTCCTCCTCCTCCTCCTCCTCCTCCTTCTTCTTCTTCTTCTCCTCCTCCTCCTCTTCTTCTTCTCCTTCTCCTTCTTCTTCTTCTTCTTCTTCTTCTTCTTCTTCTTCTTCTTCTTCTTCTTC
>NW_020953959.1:312772-326614 GCF_900497805.2 Vombatus ursinus
TCTTCTTCTTCTTCTTCTTCTTCTTCTTCTTCTTCTTCTTCTTCTTCCAGTCTTTTTCTCCCTCCAGGGACCTCTCCTTACAGATTTCCTGGACCTGGATCATCCAAGATGTAGAAAGATTGGGCAACTTATCAGTCTACAAAATAGCTCACACAAAGTGCATCAAAAATATTTGCCCAGTGGAGAGTTATTCTGTCTCTCTAGTGAGCAGAAAGAAAGGTATGATGGACAATCAGCCAGGCAGGCTCTGAACACTGGACTCTGCTTACCAGATACAGGGATCATGATTAAGATGAGGAAGAGTCTGAATGTTGGTAGCCAATGGAGGGTCAGAGAATTAACCAATTCAATCACAGGCAGTCCTGTGGGGGCCTCTGTTCAGATAGAGGGGAAGGGATGAGCCCAGAGGCAGCCCTGTTCCTGCTTAATATTCCAGCCGAGAAGGCCCTTTGGGAAGAGATGGCATCTAAGAAGCCAGGCCATGTATCAGCCCAGCAAAGCAGCCTGGGCTATTCAAAAGGTCCAGGAGTCACAATGGAAGTAACTATTTGGCTTATGAGCAAATTTGTTTATGATGTTTCAGGGAGAATGCAAAAAGTGGTTACACTTGTCGCCATATAAGTCTCATTATTGGAATGAATATATTGGTTATGTAACTTCCTTGTATTTGGATGCCTTGAGCTGATTTTGTATTTATTCCATGTTTACCCCTATATGTACACGTTGTTGTCTCTGACAGAATGTAAGCACCTTCAGTATAGGAGTTGTTTCATTCATTGTATTCTTACCCTCAGTCAATGCCTGGAATATAGTAGGAACTTTATAAATGCTTGTTAATCTTTCGAACTTCAAAATACGTATGTTATATATGCCAAGTTTTATTATGCAATGTGTTATTGTGGCTCTATTATGTTATATCTATCTATTTGCTTTGTTGTTCTGTATTTATTCTGTTTTATCAGTAGTGTCCAACTCTTTATGACCCCATTTGGGATTTTCTTGGCAGAGATATTGACGTGATTTGCCATTTCCTTCTCCAATTCATTTTACAGATGAGGAAACTGAGGCAAACAGAGTGACGTGATTTGCCCGGGGTGACACACAGCTAGTACCTGTCTGAAGCTGGATTTGAACTCAGGAAGATGAGTCTTTCTGACTCCAGGCTGGGTACTCTATGCACTATGGCGTCACCTAGCTGCCACTGTTCTGTATGCTATGTATGATTGCTTTGCAAGTCAAGTCTTTCATATTGCTCAAAATTACTTTTGGTCTAAATGTATGAAGTATTATAATATGTGCTTTTGATTATATGCTGAATATTGTACCTGTTGCAAGAGCTTATGATTGCTGCATGCCATCATCATGTGACTAGGTACAATATATCTGGGATTATAATTTTTTTTTAACTGGGGGAGAAGGTACAAGGACCTGAGAGAGACCAGGCTATGGTGTGCAGTTGGGGTGGAGTAGGGTAATAAAGTCACTTGCTTTTTCAACCTTTTTAGTCAACATACCAGTGCTATCTGAGAGAAGAGGAAGAGAGGAACATGAGAGTTATTTGAGGAAAGAAAGAAAGAAAGAAGGAAAGAAAGAAAGAAAGAAAGAAAGAAAGAAAGAAAGAAAGAAAGAAAGAGAAAAGTAGAGACAGACAGAGAGACAAAGGATAGATAGATAGGTAGATAGATAGGAGTATAATTAGTTTCCTTACCATAATGTCACTTAGTTCCTTTTTCATTTGAATAAGTAAAACCTTGTGGGAATTAAGTTATATGACTGTTGAACTGAGAGTCAGAGGAGATGGTGGAAGAGACAGTTAGTTAAAGCAAATGAAGGCAGAAGACTTTAATGGAAGGGGCTCAGAATTGGAAGGCAGAGGGCACTGACTCCAGAATCTCAGAAGACCTGGGTTCAAATCTCATTTCTGATGCTGATGATGCTTGTGACCCTAGAAAGGCCCCTTAATTTTTCCAGGCCATCGTTTCCTCATCTGTAAAATTAAGATGTTGGGCTAGATGTCTTCTGAGGTCCCTTCCAAACCTGGAGGTATAATCCTCCCATGAAAGAGTTTACAGAAAAAGGCAAATAGAAGAGTTAGCCATTGTCTCAGAGGGATGGATAAGGATAGCTAAAGTCCACTCTGTAGGGACTAGGCTTATTTAACTCAAAACCTCAAAGAGATAGAGTACAAAATTGCAGAAGACAGGGGAAGACTGTGCCTCAGATGAGGACTATAGCTGAAGCACAACGAAAGGTTATAAGAGCTTCAGTGGGAGGCTTATTAACCATAGCACTCCACAATGGATCCTTGAGTTTGCTACAAGAGCCGGTTAACACAGCTGCAGTTCTTTCTGTGAGGGAGAGGTTTACTAACCATAGCCTTCCTAGTGGATATTGGACATGGTAAGAGCTGGCCCAGGGGCAGCTAGGTGGCACAGTGGATAGAGCACCAGCCCTAGATTCAGGAGGACATGAGTTCAAATCCAGCCTCAGACACATAATACTTACTAGCTGTGTGACCCTGTGCAAGTCACTTAACCCCATTGCCTACCCAGAAAAAAAAAAAAAAAGAGCTGGCCCTGAAAACACCCAGATAACTAAAGATTTGAAGAGAATAGTGTGAATGCAATTCCCAGTGGTAATCAACAGAGAGAAACACCACATGGGGCAGGTCAAACAGAAAACAGCAAATTAATATTGCTAGAAGACATTGGCAAACTTTGTAGTGTGGGAGGTATGTGTTACCTCTATATTGGTGTGCTTTAGTCACATGTATTTCATGTCATGGGCCCTTCATGAGAGTGCCCTTGTTGTACATATTCGTCAAATAGGTGCAGAGATGATAATCTGAGATCCTATGTGCATTGATGTGGTGGATTGTCCCTTATGAAGTGAAGGATTAACAGTCATTGCTAAAGGCACGTAAAGAAGCAGACATTTTGACCTAGCTTTTTGGTAGGATAATTAAGAAGCTATTCTAACTTCAACAACACCTGCCCCTCCTCCCTTCCATTTTGGGGCGGGTTCTTTTAGGTTTGGTCTAGAGTTCAGTGAAATAACCAACTGTTTATAATACTTAATAAATCTATCACAAATGCTGCTTTCCCCCTCCCCCCACCTAAAATTTTATTTCAGGAAAATCTCTAAAATACAGTTTAGGTACCACTTGTGTCTCACTTCCCATTAAGATGCTTATCTCTTTTCCCACTTTGGGTGAACACACAGTTAAATAATAATAACATTTCTATAGCACTTTAAGGTTTGAAAAGCTACTACTAACTCATTACATCTATTAACTCATTTGATCCTACCAACCACCCTGGGAATTAAGTGGTATTATTATGCCCATCTTACAGATGAGGAGACTTAGGCAGGCAGAGTTTAAGTGACTTGCCCAGGGTCACACAGCTAGTAAATGTCTGAGGCTAGATTTGAGCTCAGGTCTTCCCAACTCCAAGTCCAGCACTCTATCCAGTGCACCACCTGGCGGCCAATAAGCGATTGTAAATTTTCAGCACCTCCTCTGCATGAAATAGACAGATAATGAAGGCAATGAAGGTAAACTGAGATTCCACTCAAGTGGCTGCCCTCTAGGTAGGTAACAGAGCCAAGCATTTGCAAGCCTAGCAACAACTGAGGCATGAATGGTTTGAGGTCTTACATTTTCTCTTTCCAAGGAAACCACATGGTAGCTTAGGCTGTATTCCTTCCCAAAGGACCAACTCCAAGAAGTCATTGAGGAAAGGAGAACCACCATTTATTCCTCCCCAAAGAGACAACCACACATGGGTGACGAGCGATCGTCTCATCATGGTGACCCTCTTTCACCCGCTGAGGATTGCACCTCATGATCCCTTGGATGACTGACTGGTGTATTCTGAAGGGCAAAGAGAACCAGGACCTCCTCAGACATCTCCAAACCCAGCCAATTGCCATGTGAGCCCAAGCCCTTTGAATTCCCAGGCAACCAACCCATCCCAGGCGTCCTAGCTTCCCTCTGGCAAGTCCTTCCTATAAGTCCCAAAATCCATGAGTTCCTACCAATGAGGGAGAGATGGAGGCAAACAGAGAGACAAAGACAGAGACACAGAGACAGAAAGAAAGAAGCAGAAGGACACAGAGACAGAGAAAGAGACAGGGGGAAAGAGAGACAGAGAAAGGGAGAGACAGAGAGAAAGAGACAGAGAGAGAAACTTACCACTGCATTACTCATGTCTTTCCTTCTGGCCTGGCTCCCTAGATTGGTTAAAAACTAGCTGGATTTTTTTTTTTTGGTTTGTTTGTTTGGTTTTTTTTTTTAGGCAGTTGGGGTTAAGTGACTTGCCCAGGGTCACACAGCTAGTAAGTGTCAAGTGTTTGGTCTGAGGCCAGATTTGAACTCAGGTACTCCTGACTTCAGGGCCGGTGCTCTATCCACTGCGCCACCTAGCTGCCCCTTGTTTTGTTTTTTTGTTTTTCGTTTTGGTGGTGGTGTGGGGCTCTCTGAATTTCTTATATCTCTTGGCCAAGTGGTTCAGTCTGTCCTTTAGTGTGATCCATTCAGATGGATATTTTTATCACATCACAGCATTTAAAAAATTTTGGTATTTTCCTCTCAGCTCTCTAATTCATTCTTACTACTTGAAGCTTTTTGTGAAAACCAGAGACATGGAAATGAAGGTTCCTTCTGTCTTTAGAGGCATTACTTGCATATGCCTCATATGTGAGTCCTATGCAAATCTACTTTTCCCTTTGAGTATGTATGCATTTCTGGGAAAACAAGCTCAAGGTTTACAAGAGGAATATTTTGTTGTTATTTTATTACATTTTAATTTCATCAAATGCCTTTGTTGTGAGTAAAGTGTGTCCTCCAAGTAACCATGAAAAGTAAATACATTGGTAGGGGTTCATGACTATGGTTTGAATTCGGAGTAACTAAATTGGGGCTCATATACAAAGTTTTAGAACTTATCAACAGTAGCTTACTCCATAGCCAAAAACTTTAGTTTCTGTATGGTACAAGTCCCATCATTAGTGACTCATGTATTGGCAAATGAAAGAGATTTCTGGTGGCCATCCCTCTCCTAGAATAAAACTGCTCCCAAGTCCTCTAGGCTGCTAGTGGTGTGTCACATAAAGAACTTGCTTGGATCTACCTAAACCAATACCAGTGTACTCGTGAGGCAGTTTCCTAAATTCTTAAGAACCTATTCAAATTCCTCATCCCAACAATCTTGAAATGGTGCCAGAGGGCTCAGGCCAGACTATGTTTTTTTTGCCGTACTGGGTTTTTTCATCCATACACCCATGAGTGATTTTATTGAAAAACTTAGTCACCATGGCATAAACCTTTGTGAATTTCCAATAGTAGCCACCAAATCCTAGAACAATCTTTAGCTCTTGAAATAATTTTATGATCATGACCACATAAGTACATCTATCTTTTCAGGTTCATAAATCAGTCTCTGTTGAGACACTATGTAATTAAAACATATAGATACAGAGTTAAAAATGAAGGATGGAACAAAATCTATTGTGCTGCAGGTAGCTCTTAGAAGGAGTTGGAATCCTAATCTCAGATAAGCCAGTGATTAAAATTAATAAATCCTAGTGAGAAAAACAAAGAAATACTATGCTTAAAGGCAACATAGATAATGAAAAAATAACAATGTGAAATATAAGTGCAACCAAGGGCTTAGTGGCTAAGTTCTTAAAAGAAAATCTAGTTTAATTATAAGGATGAAGTTTGGCCCCAGAGAAGAAATGGCAAAATGCACATCTTGCCCTTATTTGCAGAGGTGGGGAATATGGCTATGGAATATTGTATATATTGTCTGACTCAGTTGATTTGCCTGTTAGTTTTGCTGAATTGTTTTTTTTCCTCTTTCCTTTTTATTCTTCATTATCAGAGATGACTCACTGGACAGAGGAGAGGGAAGGAATATACTAATAAATGAAGATGATGTAAAAAAAGATATCAATAAAAATGTATAATGAAAACAAAATGATCTGAAAATAAAATCAACCCTGTAATTGTTGGAACAAACAAACAATAACAACAAAAAGAAAAGGTAGACAAAAGGCAAGAATATATTGATATTAGCACAAAAATAGTAACAGACTTTAATATTCCTCTTTCAGAGTTGGATAGACCCAACAGAAAGAGAAACAAGATGGAAAACATAGAGCTGAGATTTAATTATTCTATGGTGAACAGGAATATTAAAGGATACATGTATTTCTCAGTTTCCTGTAGTCTCCTTTAAAAATCAATTATGTGCTAAAGTAGAAAGAAATCATAAAGAAATATAAAAGGTCAGATGTAATAAATCCATTCTTCAGAGACCATAACACAATAAAATTAGTAATGAATAAAGGAAATGTGACCAAAAGATGCAGACCTAAACTGAAACTAAGTAATAATCTCCTAAATAATGATTGGGTGAAAGAATAAATTACAGGAAAAAATAAATAATGATGTTGACTATAGTGATAACAATGAAATAACATATCAAAACTTTTGGGACACAGCTAAAGTAGGGAAATTTATATGTCCTTACCATATGCCAGCCCCAGTTTCAGGCTATTACTCCTCAGGGGGTTTATCATGAAGCTAGACCTCTTCCAGCTTCTCTCTCTCTTCTCAACTCACTCAACAACTTATAGATGACCCTAGGGCATGTCCAAATATCCTTAATGTATCCAAACCATCCAGTACCAAGTACCTTTTCCATTTCATCTAAACCCTATTATTGATTGATTATTTTTATTTGGTTTGGCATCAGAAGACCCAAGCAAAATCTTTGGTCTACCACTTACTATCTGTGTGTCCTGGGGCATCCCTTGATCTCTTTGGGTTCCAGTTGCCTCGATTTCGAAATTAGGAGATTGAATTTGATAACCTTTATGACCCTTTTCAGCTTTAATCCTGTGTTGCTAAGACCAGTGGCATCAAATGCAAATAGAGATGGCATATCGACTCGGCAAAGCACAAATTATTGTTTTTTAAATAATCTAAACCATATTAAATATATTGTACTTTATTTATTTTGTTAAACATTTCACAAATATATTTAAATAGGATCTGAGACACTCAGGAGTACTGGATGCTGATTTGCTGCCTGGGGGCTGTGAGTTTGACACCTCTGCGTAAGACCACCGTCTATTTGGGAAGTATTCACGATCTTGACCTAGCACTTAAAAGTTTATAGAGTCTTTTACATGGATCATCTCATTAGATTTTACCACAGCCTTAAGAGGGAGGTATTAAAGCTGTTATCATTCCTATTTTACAGATAAAGAAGTTGGGGCTCAGAGAGGTTTACCAAATTGCCAGGGACAAGGAGCTAGCAGGTGTTCAAGGCAGGATGTGGTCTTAGATGGTCTTTCCCTCTCGGTTCTGCATTCTTTCCATTACACTATTCTGCTGCTCTCCCTGGATGACAGTTTGCTAAAAATAGGAAGCAATGTGATATCAAGAAAATTCATGCACAGCAAACGTTGCCACAGCGAACCCCCCTCCAGGTTGGTTATTCAATCCTTCCCTTCTGTGGCCTCTTCTCCACAGGAGAGGAGCCTGTTATAGGCAGTGCTGGAAGATGGACTCAGCATCTAATACAGTCTTCTCCTGTCTTAGGAGAGTAATTTATTCTTTAAAAAACAAAAACAACAACAAAAATTATTCTTTAAAAAATAAAACCAACCCCCCCAATTATTCTTTAAAAAACAAAAACAATAACAAAAAAAAGACCAAAAAATTTCTCAAAACAACAACAACTAAAATCTCTTGGGGTAAATTCTTATGTTGAAAAAACAAAATTACCGTTCATTTCAATTGGATAAACTTTATGCATTCCTGAGCCCCTACATTAACAACAATTTGTCCCCACTGATATTTAGTGTTTATTTAATTGGAATTTCAATACCTATAAAAAGAAAAGGCAAAATAAAGCAATAAAAACAATGACAATGATGGCACACTTAACAGTGGGATAATGGATAAATCACTGAATTTGGAGGCAGGAAAACCTGGGTTTGGAACCTGCCTCAGAAAATTACTATCTGAGGGGCAGCTAGGTGGTGCAGTGGATAGAGCATCCAGCCCTGGAGTCAGGAGGACCTGAGTTCAAATCTGTCCTCAGACACTTAGCAGCTGTGCGACCCTGGACAAGTCACATAACCTCGATTGCCTCAAAAAAAAAGAAAGAAAGAAAGAAAGAAAGAAAAAAGAAAATGACTATGTGGGTGACATCAGACAAGGCCTTTTCCTTCTCTCAGACTCAGTTTCTTCATCTGTAAAATGAAGACATTGAACTTGAGGACCTCAAAAGTCTTTTCCATTTCTAAATCTCTGATCTTGTAACATCCTTTGGAAATTTGAGAAGAGGATGTAGGGAAGACTATAAAGTAGCAAACCACAAGTACTCCGAGAGGAGAACTTAATACAACATGCGCCAACCATCAAACTGCCAAAATGGTCACTGGTATGCTGGCCTTTCTTTGGAAGTGCTCAGCAATGAGTGAAATGCAAATCAGTCTCAAGTGAAGGAAGGTTTGCCTCCTGTACAACATGTTCTGAGGGGACCATCCCAACTCACACTCACTCTCCCTAAAAAGTTGAGTTCTCAGAGATGGCTACCATATCTCTTGAAAGGTCCAGGGTAAGCACTGAGGGGCATTGTCCTTCTAAACTTATAAGCCCCCACCGATATTTACCACCACCCCCTCTCTGATAACTGTTGGTATCAATTAGGCAGGCAGACTCAATTCACATCTAGAAAAGGGCATTTTTTTTGAAGGAGTAGGGTAACAACAGTTGATAGAAAATATCCCCCAAAAGTCTGACAGCAGCCTCCAAGGGAATGTGGCCTCAACTTTAGGTAGAGTACATATGACCAAAGGACACCTCACAGCTCCTGGAAGTTCTATTTCTGGAGTCCTCTAGCTGTCCCCCTTAGCTATGGTGGAATCTTTCAGTGGGATTCTTTGTAGAATCTTGAATCTATCCTTGGCTCCCAACACAGACTCTGCCGATACTGTCCTAGGGACACTGCTAGTATTCCAGTGAAAAACTGGAAATCCTCCTCTGACCTAGGTGGGAAGAAGGTGACAAAGACAGGATGGAGGAAGCCAAAGAGGAAACAGAGGCGCTCTCCTCTCCCTCTCCCAAGTGATTACTTCTCAGGGGTTTGAATGAAATGCTCTCTCCTTGCTTGATCTTTACTCCTCTAACTAGAAGGTGAAGGACCAGGAAGAACCCAGCTCCTAAAGGAAGACTGGACCTACATAATGTTGGCTCTGAGAAGAGATAGGTTTGCCCTGCTTGAGGGTAGACCGGGAGAATGCATCTGCCTCTCCCTAGGACCTTAAGCCCAGCCATCAGCAATACCTCTCATTGGGGGAATGGAAAGGAAATCAACCAGCTGCAGAGCTTGGTGCCAGTAAGTACAAGCTCCAGAGTGGCCAAGGAAGAGGTTTCTCCCATACTGCTTCCTTGGGACAGTGGAGTAAACTGACTAATGGGGGATTAAAATGCCTGGAAATGCTAGTAGATGACGCTTGCTATAGAATCAAATTCAGTAAATCAAATGACTAGGTCCAAACTGGGAGAGCTGACCCTGTTCCAATGGATAGAAGGATCAATATGACTCTAGTGGGAAGACAACTTCAGATCAGTGGACTGACTCCTTCCCTCACGGAAGCTGCCTTTCTGAGCCAATGGTTTGGACAGATCCAGCTGGACTCCAGTAGAATCCTGCAAAGAAAAGGAGCAGTAGGAGGTGCCATAAACTCTCCCAGGGATGAGTAAGGCAGCTACTTCACTTGGGTAAGAAAGAACCTAGATGTGCAGCAGAGGAAAGGATAGCCCAGTTCCTCTTTCTTTGAAAAGAGAGAGGCTGGGAGACCACAAGGAAGAAAGTTTGGGCAAAAGACTCTCGTGGTAATAACCCCTGGGGACAACTGCTCAAGACTGATCTAAGAACATTGAGCTGGCAGCATTAAGGGAGCATCCCAGGACTGACTACTTCCCTACTATGGCTGCAAACAAAGGGGATTCTTTACATAGATCTTAGCACAGTGCCTGGCATACAATAAGCACCTAATAAATACTCCTTGACTGGGGGACTACTTTCTCCTTATAGGAGAATGAGAGAATATATATTCACTATAATGAGTGAATGGGGCTTCACCGAACAGAGGTGATTCTTCACCGATTAGAAGTCTGGGCCTTGGAAGGCCAAACGGGAGCTAAGCTTAATCATCATCTATTATGACCTTGACTGCTTTGTTTCACACAGTCACAAAGAACTGGTTCCCTTTCACAACACAGCCCTCCTTGAGTTCCAGGCTCACCTTACCAGCTGCCTAACAGACATCTCCAACTGTATGTCCCATAGGATTCTCAAACTTGACTTTTTTTGTTGAAGCAACCACTCTTTCTAGTAACCTAGATTCTTAGCCTTGGAATCATATCGGACTCTTGTTCAGTCATTTTTCAACATGTTTGATTCTTCGTGACCCCATTGGGGGTTTTCTTGGCATAGATATTGGAGTAGTTTGCCATTCTCCAGCTCATTTTACAGATTAGGAACTGAGGCAAACATGGTGAAGTGACTCACCCAGGGTCACACAGCTAGTAAGTATCTGAGGCTGAATTTGAACTCAGGTCCTCCTGACTCCAGGGCCAGCACTCTCCACTGTGCCACTTAGCTGTCTCTGAATATAGTAGGCATTTAATAGACATGGCTTGGATTGGTACCTATTTTGGATCTCTTTTATGGTTATAAAGATTTTTCTAACCTCAGGTCTAAATCTGCCCCTCTTTGTCCTGCTCTATTGCTCTAGCCGGATTTTCCAGGTTTATCGAATGAATTAATGAAAAGGAATTTGTTAATCACTCACCACATGCTAAGTAGTACACTGGGCTAAGAGGTGGAGGTACAAATAGAAAATTAAGGCAATCGCTGCTCTTAAGAGACTCACATTCTAATGGGAGAGACACCAAATATAGCTTTCAGCCGCAAGTCAGATGTGGTCCTTGGATGAGTGAGGTCCTCAGGGAGAAGAAGCAAAGTAGATGGTGATGCATTTTCTGGAGTGTCATTTCCATTGATAAAATCCCATGCATTGAGGCATTCAGTGATGCCGAGGATTTTGGTGATGAGAACTTTGTTTTCTGTTTCTTTGGTAGCTGTGGCTGCCGGGGAGGTGGGGGCTACAGCACTTTCAGGGGAAGTTGCCAGGTCTCCCCTTGACAAGGGTTACTCTTTTGAAGGATGGCTGTAGGGGGCAGGTTGGAAGAGTGACTTATGGTGTGTGTGTGTATGTGTGTGTGTGTGTGTGTGTGGTGTGTACACACGCTGTATTCTTCCCATTGGTCTTGGGCTTACCTGTTTCTAGGTGACTCTTGGGGGTAGGGGTGGCTAGGGTGGCAGTCCCCCTTCTCCACTGAGACTGCTCTCCTGGGGGAAGACTTGGGGCTGGACTGGAAGCAGGGCAGGTGGAAGGGGAGTGGCTGTCCCCCCGGGGTCTCTGGGGAAGTAGTGACTGAGGTAGTAGTTTGACCAACATGGTACATGCCACCTCTCTTCTCTCCCTTAGGACGCCTCGCTACCTCAGCTAAGCTAATTCCCTGGTTCTGTTGTTGATAGTGGGACCACCACTTCCTTCACTTGATCTACATCCTATCCAAACTGTACAGACCATCCCATTTCCCGAGTCTAGACCTTAGACTGCCCACCTCTACCGCTCTGAATCCCATCCTCTTTCTTTCCCGTCCCAGTTTAATGGCCACCTCTCTCAGGATTACCCTTCATGATTCCTTGCCCCGCCCCCCACTTGTAAATTTCCTCTCCCCAGCTTGGTACTTTGGATAGGTTTCATACTAATTTATCCATGTACATGCCAAAGTATGCAGTGGAAGGGACACTGGATTTAGGATCAGAGGACATGGGCTAACATCCTCCTGACCTTGGGACAGTCACTTTACTTCTCTGAAAGTCGATGTTCTCTCCTGTGAAATGGGATCAGGTTACAAGACCTCCAAGGTCCCTTCCCCTCCCAATCTCTGCTGCCACAGTGTTTTCTCCTAATAGAACATAAGCACTTGGAGCACCAGGCTGTTTAATTTTGGCCTTTGCTTTCCTAGCATCTAGCACACAGTAGGTGCTTAATGAATTGGTGAATTGCTCCCCATGCCTGGAATATTCTCCCTCCTCATCTCCGCCTCCTGGACTCCTTGGTTTCCTTTAAGCCCCAGCTAAAATCCCATCATTTGTCAGGAGACATTCCTGAACCCCCCCCCCCATGCTCACATTTTTCCTCTTATTGATAATCCTCAATTTACCTTGTTCCTACATAGTTGTTTTCATGTTGCCTCCCTTATTAGACTGTGAGTTCCTTGAGACAAAGTCCTCTTTTGCCTTTATAGCTGCGGGGCTTAGAGAGTAAGTCTACATGTTATATGTTGCTTACTTTGTGCCAGCTCTATGCATGAGGTGGGTGCGATACTATCCCCATTTAACAGTAGAGGAAACTGAGGTTAAGTGACTTGCCCAGGGTACTGCAACTAGTAAGCATCTGAGGCTGGATTTGAACTCAGGTCTTCTTGACTCCAGGCCTTGACTTCTCTATCGTCTGTGCCACCAGCTGCCTCCCCAGCTGCTTAGCACAGTGTCTGGTATAGAGTAGGCACTCAATAAATGCTTATTATCTGACTAACTTCTAATTCTGCCCTCTTGGGCTAAGAACAACAAATCTAGGGGACAGCGCTCCAAAAATTTGAAGGGAAATGTCACGTCTTCTTGAGCCAGACATCCTCAGCTCTTTCCTCATATGAAGTGGACTCTCAAGACTGTTCACCATCTTAACTGTTTCAGCAACGTCTTCCCTAAAATACAGTGTGCCGGTGCAGGGCTCAGCTCCCAGGAAGCGCTTAATAAATGCTTTTCGTTCGCTCGTTCAATTGTGCAAGCATTCAAGCACTGGTTCTTTCATTCGTTTATGCATGCATTCAGAGGGGGTCTGGACGGCAGTGCTGCTGGCTGAGGCCGAGAAGAGACGGCCAGCCCGGTTGGAGTCTCCCGGGCGGGGCGGGGCCGCACTGTGCTGCGGGAGTTTGCAGCTGTGGCTTCCATCCCCCCGCTGTCAAATCCCAGCGCCCCGCCTCCCGCCAGAGCCGGGCTCATCTCGCCTTCCTATTGGTCAGAGGCCCCGTCCCGGAGACTTCGGCCCTTTGAGAACCCAAGGCTGCGGCCACTCCCATTAAAAAAAAACAAAAACCCAGCTCAGGTCACCTGACCTCCAAAAGCCAATGGGAACACCCGTCTGGGGATTCCTTTCACAGCCGCAGCCCAGATGGACCGCTATGCCCGCCCTCCCCCTGCGTTGATTGGGCCTGCCGTGTGAGCGTGCCCACTGATTGGCCAGCTCGATCGGGGAGGAGGCTGGTGGGGAGGCTTGTCTCGGGAGCGCTGAGTCAGCTGCTGCAGAGTGGGCTGGGTGGGGTTGGGGGCTGCACTTGGGTTTGACCGGGGCAAGACGGGGTCGGTCGCTGCTGGTCCCCGCCGCCCGCCGCCGCCCGCCGCCGCCATGGAGAACTTCCCAGAGGAGATGGATGAAGAGCAGTATTGGCAGAACGAGCTGCTGCATCTGGCGCGGTGGGCGGGGCTGGCCATCCCTGGGGATTATCCGGGCCCGCCTTGGCCGGGGCGGGGATTATCCGGGGCTGTGTGTCTAGTGCAGGGCTAGGGATTATCCGGGGCTGGAGATTGT
Source organism: Vombatus ursinus (assembly GCF_900497805.2). NCBI lineage: Eukaryota > Metazoa > Chordata > Mammalia > Diprotodontia > Vombatidae > Vombatus > Vombatus ursinus. The sequence continues at coordinate 326,522 of NW_020953959.1, forward strand.
GGGGCCGGCAAGGGCGTGCGGGGGCTGCCCAGTCCGGCGATGGGGGATCATCCTGGCTTTCCTTGTCCAGAGATGAGGGATTATCGGGGGGGG
>NW_020953959.1:326624-335933 GCF_900497805.2 Vombatus ursinus
GTTGAGGGATGGAGATTATCTGGGGTTTCCTTGTCCAGAGATGAGGAATTATCTGGGGGTCTCCTTTTCTAGGCTAGAGATTATTGGTGGAGGTGGGACTGTCTAGTCCAAAATTGGGGGTTGAGGACCAGATTTGTTCAGGCTAGGGATTGTGTGGAAAAGAGAGGGGGGAGGTGTGTGCATTCTTGTGTGTGTGTATGTGTGTGAAGGGAGTGGTTTATTGGGAGCTACGGATTAAGGATTATTTGGGGGTTGAGTTTAAGGAATGGGAAAATTACCTGATATTGAGGAGGGGGAAATTATTGGGGGAGTAGTGATCCCCGAGTTGAAGATTATTTTGGGACTGGGCAGCTGTTTGTCCTAAGATTTGGAATAAAATAGGACCAATGATATCATCAGGGGGCCAAACATTAGGTTTCTGGTGTAGGGTGGGTAAGGGAAGGGGGAAATTAAACCAGAGGCAAGGGATTATGGGAGGGGAGGGGTTGTTTGGTGAGTGTATGGGAAATGTCCAGAGAAGGGCATTGCTGGAGGGCAGGGGTGGGGCATCTGGAGGGGTGGGTGGGTTGGGGGAAGGATCTAGTATCTGAGAAGAACTAAAGCTGAGATTTATCTGGGAAAGGGGGTGCTGGAGGTAGGAATTGTTGGGGTTTGGGGAGCATTCACTGCCCTGGTGTGACTCAACCATCTTTGCAGTGAACACTTTTTTTTTTGTCATTGTTTTTATATCATGGTCATTTCCCAATTTACATTTCCACCCACTCCTCCATTAAACTCATTCTGCACCAAAAAAAGCACACTTGAGCAAAGCCAAGGGAAACGGTATCTGACAGTGCATACTACCACATTCCATCCCCATGGACACCTCCCCCTCCCAGACTGAGAGGAGGGAGGTGTGTCCTCATCTGTCCTCTGCAAGTGAGGTTGTCTTGAAGATCCAGTAGAGTTCACACTGTTTTAGAGCTGGTTTCATTTACCTTAGCGTGATGATCGCACGTATCATTTCCCCGATTTTCTTCTTCTGCATTTCTTTATGCCAGTTTTGCCGTGTTTCTCTGGATCCTCCTGACGGTCATCTCTTACAGGGCATGTTTCACTCATGAGCCATTCCTTAGTCATTTCCCACCCAATGGGCTTTGTTTCCAGTCATCTTATCACAAACATACAAAATGATGCTATGAATATATTGGTATATTTGGGGACTTTCTTTCTGCCCAGGACACTTTTCAATGGGATGGGCATTGAGCTGCCAACAGGTGAGCTCTTTAGCTGGGAAAACCGACTTCCTCCTCCTGCTGCCAAGAGAGCCGTGGAGAACCTGCCAAAATCCACCATCACAGGGGCCCAGGCTGGTGAGGGGCCGCCTTCCCCCAGGCCCTCCTTTTTCTCTGCCACTTCCCAGTTACCTGTTTGATCTTTATGGAACCAACATTATTCCCTCCCCTTCTTCCTCTACCCAGCATGCAACTAACTCCCTGTTCAATCTTCCAGACCAGGCTGGGTGAAAAAAAAAATTCAATGAGGGGGTCAAATACCCCTAGAGACTGGCCTGCCTTTGAGGAGACAACACTGGGAGGGATTGGGGTGGGAAGGTGGAGGAAACAGGGCCTGATGTGATGAGCTTCCCCTCTCAGACGCAGGTGTCAAGTGCCCTGTGTGCCTTCTGGAGTTTGAGGAGGAACAGACTGCCCTGGAGATGCCCTGTGAGCATCTCTTTCATTCAGACTGCATCGTGCCCTGGCTAGGCAAGGTATCCCCAGCTTCCCAAACAGTCCTTCTGGTGTCCAGCCCCATTAATATACATTGGCCTGCCCATCCATAGATCTTGAATATCGGGGATATTCAAGAGACAGACAGACAGAAGCTTTCTTCTAAACATAACCTTAAGGCACAGACCCCAGAGGTGACACCATGGGAAGGGAAGAGAGGGAGAAATGGACCCTGGACCATCTTCATTCCCACTCTGTCTTCCCAGACCAACAGTTGCCCTCTGTGCAGATATGAGCTGCCTACAGATAATGAGGACTATGAAGATTACAGGAGAGAAAAGGTAGGGCCAGGCTTGGGGGAGTGAGTATCCCCTGCTGCCAGACCTGAGATGCCCCATGGCAGTGTTCCCTTCCCTAAATCGCAAGGCCAACTCTAGTGTAGACAGGAGAATAGTGCTAACTCCAGTGGCATCGTCCCCCTGATGGGTTCAGAAGACCAGGATTTGAGAGACTGGATGATTAGCTAAGGTTTTTTTATACCTCTCAATTCTAAGATCCTCTTCACTCTGTAACCACTTTTAATGATCTATGACTCCATGGAAGTGGGAGGGGACTAGTCATGTCCTTCTTTCCAGAAGTCCAGTCCCATAAGTCCACCAAAGGGCCCCATGGCAGATCTGGGTGTGTGGGGAAGTGGGTTGTGTGGGGACATGAACTAACATGGGCCTTATTGCCCAGTCAGGGAAGGATCCGGAGATGTGCCTGGATCCTGCTGAAAGGAGGGAACGTCTCCTCTCAGATCAGGTCTGTAATAGCGGGTGGAGGGGGGTTGTGATGGGAGGAGGGAAGAGGGGATCCCTGGGCCTGAGTAAATGATTGAGCCATTCATGATGGGGGTCCCTAGGATGTGAATATAATGGGCAGAAACTTCAGTGTCTTACCTCTACATTTTGCTTGTACTGATCTAGCAGTTGAGGTTCTGAGGACTGCTGAAGACCTATGAAGTTGGGGTTTCTTCAGGATATAGGAGGTATAGGATCAATAAGGGTAGTGAGGCTTGCTGATTGTGGTCAGAATTAGGATGAGGGGAATTTGGTCCTAATTGCTCAGTGCTAGGAGATGAGCAGGGAGTGATCCCAGGGTACTCAGTCCAGTCCTGCCTTCCGACCAGATGGGTTGGGAAGGGACCATTGGGTCATCATGAGTTAGGGAGTGAGATGGGGAGGGGTGGGCAGTGGAAGATAAAAATGAAGGAATCAGGCTTCCCCAAGGATAGAGTAAGCTGCTTTGTGAGGTAGTGAATTTCCCATCGTAGGATGTGGAAATGTGAAATATCTGGGCTGTAGAAGAGAATTCTTGTTCAGATCCGGTTGAGCTTAGTTTCCTTCCGAAGTCCGTTCTACCTCAGGGGTTCTAAGAGGCAAGTGGAGTCTGGGAGCTGAGGGAGAACTGCTGAGGACAGAAGGGCTGGCTGCCTTGGAGGCTACAGAGGGAAAGGCTTGGGGAGATAGGAGCCCCTCTCCAGTCCACATTGATAACCCTCGTTGGCCCCTGCCATTCCAGAATGCTTTTGCCAGGGCAAACAAGGCCCTGGCTCTTAAGCAGCCTTGGGCAGACTTGGACGGGAACATTCGGTGCCGCCTCTTCTTGGGCCTGATCATCACGGCCTTAATGCTGCCCCTCCTGAAGTGGATTATTGTGGCCACCACGGAGCGTCCTGTGAATCTTCATAACCCAGCAGCAGCGTGGCACCAGGGGGCCACAGCCAAAGGTTGGGGGTTTGATCCAAGGCCGGGAGACTAAACTGCATCATGGGGGATGAGAAGCCAACCCCACCCAAACCACTGGGCTCCCCTAAGGAACACTGGTTGGTGCTGGAGTTGAAGAATCCCTGAGGAGCTCTCTTTGGGGGAGCTGACTCCCCCAGCTGTACCCCTGCACGATGCCCTCTGCCCCTGCCAACTCCCCGTCCCCCTGGGGTACAAGCTAAATCACCCCTTGCTATGTAAAGCAGAATAAAAACCCCTCTTGGGTAAAAGACCAGAGTCTGGATTCTATGTGAAGTGCTCAGGGGAGGTTCTCTACTTAGGGGGTGACAGACTTGTTAGCAAACCTGTTTCCCATTCTCAAAGGACATCTTGTCCCCAACTGAGATGGACTTTTCCAATAATATCTGTTGTTGACTCTCTAGGTCCAGAGTTTTCTCCCCTTGCTCCTCGTGCCAAAGACAGCCTACCCAGGAATCAGAGCACCTGGATGCAAAGTTCACCCCATTGCTTACTACGCTTGTGACCTTGGCCAAGTCACTTGTCTCAAATGAGAGGGTAGAATGAAATGGCCTCTGAGGTCTGTTACTGTTCTAAAGCTATGATCCTCCAGGGCGCTTTGGAGGGCCCTTTATAGTGTTTGCAAAGGTATCAACCTCACATAGAAATGAGGGCCACAGATCAGTACATAAGGACCTTCCAGGGTCACATATTGATTCAGTTTTAAATATATTTAAATAATTATATAGTTAAATAATTCCCTGAGAGCCCTGGGCACCCAAGCCATAAAGGGCATGAGCTGAGAAGGTGCTTGCATCAGGGAGCACCGTGCCCCTCAATGAGATCTTAGTAGGGTCCACTTGGCTGAAATCAGGATGGGGTGTGACAAACCAATGGGCATTTAGTAAGTGCCTGCTCTGTGCTAGCCTTGTGCTGAGACTCTAAAGAAGGGACTACCCCCATCCTCAAAGGTCTTAAAGCCGAGTGCACATTGGGGTCAGAGGCGCCGGGGTCACAGTCCAGAGATGCTACTTGGTGACCTTGGACCATCAATTGGACTGGACATTCTCTACAATTCCGATGTAAGTGCTTTGATGCCAAGAAGGGCAAAGAGCGGCCCACGGGCAGGGCGGAAAGAAATGACGCTCCCACACAGGCAGCCTTCCCGGAGGAGGTGAGACTGAGCCCAGGCTCCAAGGCCAAGTACCAATGTGATTATCGGCAGAAGACCTCGGGTGCGTGGGGGCAGCACTGAGACAGTAGGGGCCGGCGCAGCCCTTACCTGGCAATCTGCCCTGGCTCCGCCTCCTGAGGCCAGCAACCAATGAAAACCTGGGATCGCGGGCTGCCTCCATTGGCTCGAGCTTCAGACCACCTGATTCACACAGACCAATGGAAAAGTGAGCTTGAGGTTTCCGGGGTCTCGCATCCCGGAGGGGCGTGGAGTCCTCTTTTTTGAAGGCTCTGATTGGACGTTTTGACGGAGGCTGGTCTCCCATTGGCCAGAGTGGCGCGAGAAGGGCGGTATCACTTCGTGCCTCATCACTGTGTCAGGGGCCCCTTGCCGGCCAGGTTTCACGGTTGCTATGGCGTCCTACTTTGAGGAGCACGACTGCGAGCCGGGAGTGCCGGAGGAACAGTACCGGCAGAATGCGCTCCTGGAGCTGGCACGGTGCGCGGGGGCGTCATCGCCCGGGGCTGGGCCGGGGACGTGATCCGGAGCTCCGGAGGGCTGGGCCGGGGGCGTTATCAGGGGCTCCGGAGGGATGGGAAGGGGCGTTCTGCGAGGCTCGGGAAGGACGGAGGGGGCGTTCTCCGAGGCTCCTAGGTGTGCCTGGGGCCCAGGGAAGCAGTTACTGAAATGGAAAGTCCTGGGCTAGGGGAGGCTTTGGGAGACATCAGAGTCCTGGTGTTAGAAATCATGTGGGTAAAAGGGTCCCAGGAAAGAGGGATTGTTGCCCTGATCTAACAGCCCTCCTCCTGTTTCCAAATGCTTTTTCTAGGACACTTTTCAACGGGATGGACATTGAGCTAGCATCTGCCGACTTCACAGACTGGGACCACCGACTGCCTCCTCCTGCCGCCAAGAGAGCTGTCCAGAGCCTGCCAAAAGCCATCATCACAGGGGCCCAGGCTGGTGAGGGGCCTCCTTCATCCAGTCACCTTCCATTACTCTTCAGCCAAGGCAGACCCTAGCATTCTTCCTCCGCCCTCCCCACCCCTAGCTCAGTCTTGGTCTGGAAGGCCATAGTGCTGAAATGGATGGGGGGGTGGTAAGGTGTGATCTATGCGGCAGAGTGTACCCAGGCTAATAAGAGTTTTCCTACCAGACAAGGGTCTGAAGTGCCCTGTGTGCCTTCTGGAGTTTGAGGAGGAACAGACTGCCTTGGAGATGCCCTGCCAGCACCTCTTCCATTCAGACTGCATTCTACCATGGCTGGGCAAGGTATCTGAGATTTCTGCACAATCTGCCCCCTGCCCTCTCTCTTGTACCCATTTCCCTCACCATTTGTTTACTTCACACACCCATAGACCTAAACTTTATTCCTATTCGTGTTGGAATGTTAAGGATGAAAGTCACAATCAAATGAGCTGTAACCAGAGGAACTGAAATTGGAAAGAAGTAGAAAGGGGACCCACAAGTCCCTCCCTCTTCTCCTATGCCTCCTAGAATCCCCAGCTCGCTCCCATACTACCTTTCTACACGAGGCTTTTCCCAATCCTGCCACTTGCTAATCACTTGGTATTTATTACTCTGTGTACAAATTGTTCCCATCCAAAAAAATGTAAATGCCTTGAGGACAGGAACTGTTTTTGTAGCCCAGATACCTGTAGCACATTTAATAAATGCTTATCAATGGAATGATCACTCCCATTGTTTACCTAGACCAACTCCTGCCCACTCTGCAGATGTGAGCTGCCCACAGACAATGAAGAGTATGAAGCGTATAAGAAAGACAAGGTAAGTACAAATGGAATTGGCCTGACCCTCCAGGATGGGGAAAATAGAGCCCACCCTCATGGCATTTCCCCTACCCAAGCTACAGAAAGCCCTGGCCTGGAAGTCAAAAGACCTTGAGTTTGAGGTTTGATTTTGCCTCTTTGAGACTGTGTAAATCTGGGTAAGCCAGCCTCTGTCAGTCTGTTTCCTTTTCTGGAAGACAGGTATAAACATGTCCACCCTTGGCCCGTCCTCAGGCTTCTGTGAAGATCAGTAGGAACCACACGTAGGAGGATGCTCTGCAAGGCTGTGTCTTTTTGACTTCTTTGGCCCTCTCCCTGTCCTACAGGACAGGCCCCTGGAGGGAGGCTAGGTAACTACCCCTCCTGGAATCAGGCGGGCTTTCCCTTAACTTTTCCTACTCTCCCCCTGTAGGCTCGGCGGCAGCAGCAACAGCATCGTCTTGAATACCTCCATGGAGCCATGTACACATGATGGACTTCCTTTTCCCCCTCCCATTACTTTTCCTCGTGTCAATTAAACGGTTTCCTCACCCTGAGCAACAGCACCTTTGCCTGGGAGGATCTGTGCCCTGAGAAAGTGGAAGCCTTGCTTTCATTCCATCTCTGCTAGTGGAAGGAGAGTGGGTGGGATGGAGCAGTGGGCTTCTTGGTGCTCCCTTCTCTCCCCCTCCTGGAGAGCTGGCTTCGGATGGGGAAGATTCAGTGCAGATGGGAGACAGGAAAGAACCAAAGATTAAGGCCTTGAGTTCAAAGGACAGTCATGAATCCCTGGAGAAGGGAAGGTAAAGAACCTTACTGGCCACCGTCCTAAACTTAGAATAGGAAAAGCTATCCTTAAGGAAGGAGTAGTGGGCAGCCCACTTAGGGGGCCAAGCTTCTGGGGGTGTGGTCCAGCTCACAGCACTTCAGAGTTGGGTGGGGTCTCTGAATGGAGACTTCACAGTGAGAGAGAGAGAGAGAGAGAGAGAGAGAGAGAGTGTGTGTGTGTGTGTGTGTGTGTGTGTGTGTGTGTAACCAAGGACCCAGCCTAAGTCTGCCTCTCCAGCTTCCATTGTTCCTAACTCTGCTCCCCCTGGACACCCTTCTCCCCATTGGAGCCAACCCTTCAAACATCTGAACCCAGGGCCCCTTGGCCTCAGCCAGACTTCTGTCTTTCTTGTGTCCCTTTTGAGCCACCTTCATGTGGCATCTTAAAGTCCATGACTGTCCCTGTTGCTCTCAATGCTCCTTCAGCTCATCAACACCCTTCCTAAAATGGAGACATTGCAGTCTTGGGTCCAATGAAAAGCCCTTCCCCCAGCTAGATGCTCAGTTCTTCAAAACAGATCGCCAAACACTCAAGAGTTAGATTTTTTAATAGATATAAAAAAGTACTAAAATATCCGTGTGGTTCTGCTGGGTTACTTGCCCTAATGGAAGCAGGGAGGAGCAAAGGGAAGGAAGTCTCAGCAGTCTGGAAGGCTGAGCCTGTGGGCATGGTCTGAGAGCTGGGGGGAGGGGGGCTCACTAGCTGCCTCCTTCCTATACCCTTTGCTTTGTCCCAGCCCCCAAAATTCCTGCAGAAAGACTCCAGTGGCCTGGCCTCAGAACCAGTGGGGAGCAGAAGGCACCATAAGGGCTGGATTGGTGAATAAATGAGGATAGGGAGTGTTTAAAAAAAAAAAAAAGACAAACAAACTGAAAACAATACACTGGGATTGAGCAGACTGTTGCCCCCCAGGCAGCCAGCAGGGGTCGCTGCTCTTTCATGGCACAGGTGTCAAGTTGAGGACATTGATGGGTCCTCCCCCAAAGGGAGGATGCACCCCATCAGTAATACTTTCTTTAAAAAAAAAAAATCTTTTTGGTACAAAAGAAACCCAACGAAGCTGGAGGAGCGGGGCCTCGGCTGTCCCCCACTGACCTCCTTCCGCTTTATATCATGGCAATGCTCTCTGGTGCGCAGTTGAGGTGGGTGGAGGTGCTACTGCTCCCTGGAGACTTGCAGGCCCGGCCAGGGGCCGGCTGGAAGGCAGCCACCAGCGTGTCTGTGGACACTGCCCCAAACTCGTAGCTGAAAGTGCCGTAGAAGATGAGGATGTCCATGACGAAAACCCACTCGGCCAGGGCAGCCACGTGTTGGAGCTGGGAGCTTTCGTGGATAAAGAAGATGCCACCTGTGGCCAAGGCTAAGGAATCCAACCGCTGTGGAGACTGCCCATGCCCCTACGCGGGAACTGTGCGTTCAGGGAGTTGATCCGTATGATACCTTCCCAGCCTTCCCCCTCGCTCCCCCCACCCCCAACCTTACTTGGGCTGGAGGAGGGGCAGATGGGAGAATTCTACACCTAGAAGCAGCCAGATGGCCCAGGGAGGCAGGAGGACCGAGTCTGAATCTTGCCTCAGACCACAGCAGTCCCACCACTTGACCTCAGTTTCTTCAGCCTCAGTTTCCTCATCTGTACTAAGAGATGACAAAAATACCGTCTACCTCCCTGAGCTGCCGAGGGTCAAACAAGATGATACACAAAGCCCTCGGTAAACTAGCTATCACTCTCTTGGGATTCCCTTGTTCTCCAAGGATCAGCCCCATGAAGGATACTGAGGACCAGGGCGACAAAGGCAATAACGGCAAGAGCGGCGCGGAAGTGAGCTATGGCAAAGTCCAGGGGAGCAGCAGCACCATGGTAGGAGAGGGCACAGTGGAGACAGACAAAGAGAAGCCCTGCTGGGAAGGCAACTCCTGCCCCGATATAGTGCAAAGACTTGGCGTGATCCACCTGCGGCAGGCATGAAGAGAAGGCATTAACCGAAGCTGCCTCCCACGTCTAGTCATGCTGCTGTACCCTCCGTGGCTTAGCCAGGCCAGAGAGCCCAAGGACAAGGGTGCA
>NW_020953959.1:335943-562575 GCF_900497805.2 Vombatus ursinus
ACCCTCCGTGGCTTAGCCAGGCCAGAGAGCCCAAGGACAAGGGTGCATCTACCCACCACCCACAGGTTTCAGGGGATGGTTCGGGCTAGGGAGAGAGGAGCAAGCAGGTGGGGCCCCGTGCTCGGAGAAAAGTCTCACCTGGAAGTTGCCAACAACAACCAGGCCAGCAGCATTGAAGCAGCCAGTGATGAGAGCCATGGTGTTAACCCAGGACCGATGACTTTGCTCCAGCAGCTGGCCATAACGGAGAAGGCAGACCAGTGCCACTGTGGAAGGGGATGCAAAGTGGTGCTGATTGACCAGGCCACGGTCTGGCAACTAGCATTTATTAAGCACCTACTGTGTGCTAGGTGGCACAGTGGATAGAGCACTGGCCCTGGAGTTAGGAAGACCCAAGTTCAAATCTAGACAGATACTTGACACTCACTAGCTGTGTGACCCTAGGCAAGTCACTTAACCCCAGATTATGGGGGGGGGGGGACAGAACAGTCTGCTCTCGAGCAGCAACCAGTCTAAGGGTTGCAGGGCAGTCAATAGACCCCTAAACACAGCCTCCCTCCTCCCTCCACCAAACACAAGCAGGTAGCACAGGGGCTTAGAACGTGGGTGTGTCCCCTCTGGCTCCCTGAGGAAGGGCCCAGGCCTTGCTGCCCCTGCTCCAGGAGGCCAAAGCAGAAGGTCCAAGATCCATCCAGCGGTTCCCACTTGATGGCTTTTTCAATAGCTCCAGAGTGGGATGGGTAGTTGATGATAAACCCTTTATTGAGTAGTTGATAATAAACCACTCTTTCTTGGACTTAAGTCAGGCTGGAGGTGAGGATCAGGTAAATAAGCTGTGTCAGCCTTTAGCCTTTGTGGGGCAAAAAAAGGAAACCCCCCCCCCCACAAAAGTGCATTTCATCCCTCACCTGGGATGCAGTTCGGTCACCCGATTGTGATAAAAGTAGCAGCAGATGGGGCATAAAGCAGCTCCCTCCCAATGAGGGGGCTGGGGTTGGGGCCCTTCCCTGCATGCCCTCCCTTTAGGGGGCAGGGAGGAAATCCAGAGGGGAAAAGAGGGGCCACAGATGGATGGGAAAGGAATGCAAAGGAGCCACTTACCCATGAAAGCACCCACGTTGCCTATGAGGCTGAAGAGGCAGCTCTCAGGGGGGTATGTGCCACATTTACTAGAAAAGAGGAGTAAGGCAAGGGGGAAGGAAAAGGCAGTCAGCACTGGCAGGTGTCTTTCCCCACCCCATCCCACCCCTTCCTTCTGTAATTCAGGCCTTGATCTCCCTAATTGCAGGCGACTCCCCTCAAAGGCTGGTACATTATTTTATGCCACTGTGAAAGCTGGGATAAAGGGTAGGGGATTTGTGCTAAAGAGACCCGCAGGGGCTCGACAGCAGCAGGCAGTGTCCTCAAAGATTCCAGATGGTCTGGCCTCCTTGGGACCTGCTAGGGTTGCAGACTGGGCCAGTGCATCCAGTTGGGTTTGGGTGGGCTGCTGCACAGGTCCAAGGAGGGGTTGGTGGACAGGCTATGCCATGTTCTCCCTGGCCATCCCCCGGCCCCCTTCAGGGGCCTCACCTGATGAGGGGAATGTCCTCCAATGTGCAGCAGCTCTTGGGACCACCCTGTATGTCGGGGTCAGTGGAGCAGGACTCATTGTAGGACCTGGTGGGGAGGTGGGACAGGGAGCAGACTGGGGCAAAGAGGATTCTCTGCAGCCCGCCTCCTTCACCTGGAGCCTGGTCAGAGTATGCCTTCTCCAGGCCCTCCCCCAACGATCCCTCCCTCACCAAAAGCAGAGAAGAGTCCCTTTCTCTCCACTATCCTTGAGAGATAGAAACCAGTGGGGAGAAAGGGCCTTGAAAGGAAGAGGGGGGATTTGGTGGGAGAGAGGGTAGGTAGGCAAGATGCCATGCCTGGGGAAAGGGTGGGTGATGCCAATATCAGAGGACAGCAGTAAGGCCCAGGGTCGCCATCTGACTCCTGCCAGCCCCCGAGCCCACAAAAGGAGCAGAGACGGAGGAAGCCTTTAGAAGGAGGGTGCCAGGACTGTTCTTCATACCAGTTCTCCACAGGACACACATGGTGGTTCATCAGTGCCATGGCATACCTGCAAGAGCACACAGGGGTATCACCTGCTTTGCGCCCACCCTGCCCTCTGCACCTGGTTCATTCACCTAGCCCTCCTCTCTGTGCCTCACCACACAGCCAGACACTGTAGGAAGTGCCGGCCAGGGAGGGATTGGAAAGCCTGGGGTCCTAGTGAGGCCTGCAGCTCGGGCCAATTCCACCTGGCCTTGACCAGTGCCTCCTCTCCAGCAATTCCTTCTGGTGATCAGGCTTAGGGAGAGCAGCGCTGTCCTGCCTAGTGCCTGTGGTGCCAGTTGGTCCCAAGAGTGGCGGGTAGTTGGGAATTTGTGCCCAGGCACAAGGCCAGGCTATGGAGACACCCCCAGCAGTTCTGAGTACCAACACCACAGTCTACAGCAGGACAAGGGACCTTGTGTGTGGGAGCAAGCTGTTCTTCTGTCCCGCCTCAATCCTGTTCCTCTTTGGCCCTGGCCCATCTGCCCCTTCCCTTGCCTCCTCTCCCCCACTCATGTCTCTTCTCCTCCCCTCCCACTTGTTTCTCCCCTTCCTTTACTCACACAATCCATATGCCAGTGATGGAGAAAGCTGAGAGGCTGACAGGGAGGATGACCCAGGCGGTCATGAGGGAGGGGAGCCAGGGTGGGGAAGGGGTGGGGGGGCAGGATCAGAAGTGGTGAAGCAGGGGGCCCAGCTACTTCAGGACGCTTCAACCACAAGCATCAGCCTGGGGGAGAGAAGGATGAAGTAGGTCAAGGGACTGTGCCGGAACAGCAGGTGGGGGGGGGGGGGTAGCCTGGCCAATGGAACAGGCTGAGCCTCCGAGATGGGCTGAGCCCACGTACTGTGGCACATTCCTCTTGGCATCCAACAGCCTCCCCACACACCTCCCCCAAATGTCCCCCCACACCTAACAGCGACCCTCCAGCCCTCCGGCGGGCCGCAACATCTGGAAACGGTCCGCCTTTGTGCCGAGGGTCAAGGCCACCCCGGGGACAGCCCAGAGACGGAGAAAGTGCCCTGGGGCAAAGTTAGACTTGGCAAGGGACGGTCCGAACAGCGGCGAAGGGGGCTCCCGCTAACAAAGGCCTGGGAAGGCCAGCGCTGGGGGCTGAGCGGGACGCCGGGCAAGTCAGGTGGGGACGGGCAGCAGGAGGACCGAGGTACAATCGGACCTAACGGCGGGATGGGGGTGGGGGTGTACGGGGGCGGGCACTGCGAAGAAGCCCGCCCTCCGCACCCCAGCCAGAAGCTCGGCCTGTCTGAGGACTGGGGGACCCCCAGCTCCGGGCGGAGCCCTGACCTCGGAGCTGAGCGCGCAGCCCGCAGGAAAGTTCCTGCCCAGCAGGAGCTGCCCGGGCTGCAGGGAGCAGAGCCGAGCCTAGCCTCTCTGGGGGGAGCCGAGCTGCTCCTCCAAGAGCTAAAGCGCATGGGAAGGGAGGACCAGGGGAGGAGGGGGGATCCGGAGGCCAGGTGGGGATGAGGGGTCGGGACTGAAGCGGGGCAACTCCCTGTGGGCGGGCGGACCGGTCTCGGGCTCCCCCCGCCCTGCCCCCTTACCGGCCGCCGGACCCCCCAAGCGCCGCTCTCAGCCGCCGTCCCTTTGAACAGCCCTTTAAAGGATTTAAAGAGCCGGGGCCGGTCCCTCCTCTCCCCTCCCCTTCCCTCCCCTCCCCGCCCCTCTGACCAGGGCGGTCGCCGCACCGCCCGATGGGACCTGGAGTCCTCCCGCTGGCAGGCGCGGGGGGCGGGGGGCGGCCCCGGACTACAAGTCCCGGCACCCTTCAGGCCGAGGAGGTGCCGCTGGGGGCGGGCGGCCCCGGCCGCCCCCGCACAATGGCCCTGGTGGGCCGCCCCCCGCGGCGTGGGACTGGCCAGCCGCGGGGACCCGAATCCGGCTAGGAAATGCCTGCGGAGGAGGGGGCGGGGCAGGGCGCGTACTCCAGGCAGCCACTGCTTGAGTATGGGTCCTGGGGGAGGGTCTCCAGGGAGACCCAAGGTCTAGTCCCAGCCCTTCCCTGGGGCCACTCATTCCACTGCAGGCTGGATCTGCAGCTGAAAGGGATCCCAGAGGCCATCTGGCCCAACCTCCTCTTTTACAGCTGAGGAAACTGAGGTCTAGAGAAGGTAAATGACTTGTCCAAGGTCACACAGAAAGTAAAGCAGAGTTGGCATTTGAATCCAGGCTTTGTGACTTTAAGGCTGACGACTTCAATTCCTCTTCTGTCAAATGAAGGCTTTGAACTAGATCCTCTCCGAAGTCATGGGACCGTTTAGGTCTGGGAAGGGACTTTACAGGTCATGCGAAGCTACTATCTCGTTTTACAGTTGTAGAGACTGAGGTACAGAGCGAGAAAACAACTTGCCTCAGATAGTAATTATCAGCTCGGGAGTCTTCTGGCTCCAGAGCTGCATACCCTTGGGGAAGACGTGGGTTTTAATCCCACCCCGATACTTGCTAGCTGTGTGACCCCGGGCAAATTGCTTTCCTGTTCTGTGCTCGAGTTAGCTCCAAACTGATGATTCTACAATACAACGCATTGCACTGTCTTCTTAGTCCTTCCAAGTCCCCATTCAGTGATAACATTTTATGAACCTGTCAACTTGGAACATTTTCAAACTCAGCCTTGGGCAAGTCACTTCACTGCTGCCTGCCTCAGTTTCCTCAAGTGTAAAATGGGGATAATAACAGCACCTACCTCCCAGGGTTGTGGGGAGGATCAGATAAGATAATATTAGTAGGCACATAGTAGGCACTTAAATGCTTTTCCCCTCCACGCCCACCCCCCCCCCCCAAGCTGGATAAATGTCTTGGGCCCCCTGGGATTCTCTAAATACTGACATGCTCGCATAACTCTCAACCCCCCCCCCTCCATTAAGGCACCCCTCTCTTCTCCGATAACATCTTCTGAGGTGACAAATCCACTCCAGGGAGGACCTCTAACAAACGGTTACAGCTACAGCCTTTGGTTAGATTTTCTTCATAGAGCAGGGCATGTACCTGAACCTGCTGGAAGGCTTGTAGGAGTGTGATAGTGATTCAGCATATTGGTGTTTTATTTTTAAACATCTATTCGGATGTGGTATGTGGAATGGCTGGAAAGTTAATACCACAGACAGGGCCCTGCCTGCCAGGGGCTTGCCCTCCAAACGTACAAAGATTGTCAGCAGCCTTACTCTCTCTGTTAGGATAACCTTACGTTGTTGTTATGTTGTTATTCAGTCTTTCGAGAGTCCATTTAGGGTGGCAAAGATACTGGAGTGGTTTGCCATCTCCTTCTCCAACTCATTTTCAGATGAGGGACCTGAGGCAAACAGGGTTGACTTTGCCAGGGTCACATAGCTAGTAACTGTCTGAGGCTGGATTTGAACTCAGGTCTTCTTTACTCCAGGAACACTCTATCCACTTCACCATCTGGCTGCCCTAAGATAACCTGATAATCCATTTAATTGTTGAATTCAATTATTATGGGTGAGGAAAGGGTTAATAAAGACTCTGTTCTGGGAAGCAAGAAGAGGGAGAGGGGCCCAGAAGAATTTAAAAGTCTTGAGAAAAGGAACTGAAAAGTCAGGTGTTCCTTTTCTATCAGTGACTGAATGAAGATGTTTGTCCATGGAGATGCTTTCGTGGGAAGGTCTGGAAGAAATTACTCACAGGCTCGTTTGATTTAGAGCTGGAGGGATGATTGAGCCCATCCTGTTTTACAGATGAGGAAACTGAAACCCAGAGAGTCTGTGACTTGCCTGTAGTAGGATTCAAACTCAGGTCCTCTGACTCTGGATTCTAGGCCTTTTCTATTCTACCACACTGTCTCTCTATTTCTTCTACTAGTTTCTTCCCAGATTTTAGAGCTACTTTTTTTCTTTGAGGTAATCAGGGTTAACTGACTTGCCCAGGGTCACTCGGCTAGTAAGTGTCTGAGGTCTGATTTTAACTTAGGTCCTCCGCACTCCAGGGCTGCTATTCTATCCACCGCACTACCTAGCTGCCCCTAGAACTATTTCTAAAAAGAAACTTGATAAAGAATATATAGAATGTTTAAAAAAAATTACCATACTTTTTTTTTCTTGTACCTAAGTCTGCTGTGGCCCCTCATGAAAGAATCCTGGGTGCCAAGGTGCCATGGAGACTATATGGAGAAGCTGCTGAATTTGGTCTATAGCTGAGGACTCAGCTTTCTTTAACCAAACCTAAAATGTTCTAATGAAAGTGGGACATGAAAAGGGTCAGAAGAGGGCCTGGCGAAGAGCAGTGACTTGGAGTTTATTTGACAAGGGCGCCAGGGCTTAGAAGAAACCTTGGGAAAGAATAAGAAGCAGCTGGGACAGGGGCAAGGGGCTGTCTCCAAACTGAGTGAATTGTAGGGATGATGTAATTACAAAGGCTGAGATATAGGAGGTGAACTTTTGGTTTCAAAGGTATAGATAAGAAAAGAAATCCCTTCTTTCAATGGAGTCCCCATTCTCTACAGCATCTAGCCATAAAGACTTGCCTAGAACATTGAGAGGCTAAGACTTGTCCAGGGTCACATAGCCAGCACCTCACAGAGGTGGTACTTGACTCCAAGGCCAGCTCCCTACCCCCTGCTCTTCTTACAGACACAGATAAAGCAGTTAAAATAACAAACTGGTATCTGATCTTCTCTCTTAACTCTTCGGTTAAACAACTGGAGATTGCTAATCAGTATTGAGTGAATGGCAGTGATTGGTACTTAACACAAAAGAAGAACCCACCTAAATCTCCACTGTGTATGTATCTGAAGAAGGGAGCCTACCATGAGAGGGAGAGAGCACCCTCGGGGTCAAAGAGCTGTTTTAGATTAGCTGTCTTATCGAAATCAAGAAAGGTCTCCAAAGGGGTCCTGTTAGATTCAACAAACATTAATGTACTAGGAAGGCTCCGTGCTGGGTGCTGAGGAAACGACTCAAACCAGAACAGTCCCTACCTTCAGGATGCTTGCAATCTAAAATCCTCAGAGGTGTGGTGAGGAGAAGAATACAACAGAAATGAGCAAATACCAATTCTAGAGAAAGAATGCTAATAAGAAGGGGGTAGGAGGGATAGAAGTCCTGAAGATTGAGTAGGAAGTTTCACCTGAGCTGTTCTTTAAAGGAGGCTAAGGATTCTATGAGACAGAATTTCAAAGCAGAGCTTGGCCTGTGCAAAAACCTCGAGAGCATCTGAAGAGGAACTGCTTTCAGAGGTTAGTTTTGCTGGAACAGAGTGAATGTCTGTGGAGGGAAGGAAATATGCCTGGAGAAAGAAGGGAGGGAAGCAGACTGTGAGAGACCTTCCGCACTAGGTTGAGGCTTTGGTATGTTATTTGAGAAGCAATAAAGAACTGCTGACAGTTTTGACATCCAGATCAGATCTCTGTTTAAGGGAAGTTCTATTTAGCAGCGGTATGACTGACAGATTGGAGAGGAGATGGGATAGAAGATAAGGGGTCCACTGGAATAGCCCAGATCAAGGGTGATGGGGGCCCGAGCAAGGGCACAGGTCATTTGTGTGCAAAGGAAACAGATGAGAGACGTTGTGGAAGTAAGAGTGACGAGGCCTGGCTGCTGATTGGATATGGCAATAGTGGGGAGGGATAAATCAGGGATGGCTCCCAAGAATGAAAACCAGGCTGGGTGACTGTGAGGATGAAGGAAGACTCGGGAGGTTAAGTGTCGGCCTCATGAGGGGGGAGTGATGTCAGATCTTAACCTCAGAGCTCACCCAGGGTCTGGCATAGGACTCCGTAAACAATGCTTAATGTTTATTGAATCTCATTGGAACCACAAAGCAGCAAGTCTTTCACAAATGGTTTTGATTCTGTTGCATTGAATGACCTTGGAGGAGTCATTTGACCTTTCCTTTCCTCATGCAAAATAACTTTTTTCTAAGGCACTGATTACTGCTAAACTACCTCCTGGGGAAAGTAAGAACAAGATTAAGTGGTTATAAAATACTTTTTATAGTATTTTATATTTTATAGCATAGTAAAAGAAAGTTCTGGGAGAGAAAAGGTAGATTTGTATTTTATATATATGTGTGTATACAAATATATGTATCCATAGTATAAAAAGTATCTTCTGCCCAGCTTCTCAAAGTTTTCATGTTTAGCATCTCAGTCATCTTCCCAACAACCCTGAAAGGAAGGGAGGGAGCTGTCATGTATATTTAAAAAATGGGACAATTGGGGAGTACCTGCCTGAATTGATTCTTTAAAATCATAAAAAAAATTAGTCCACTCTCCTTGCCTTCATGCCCAGGAAGAGATGGAGAATCACTTTCACTTCAGGTTCCTCCAAACCCTTGGGAGGAGTTGGGGGGGCAGTTAATGGCTACATTGTCATTTAATTTCTGGCACTCAGATGCAGTGACTCATTAGAGACTTGTAATCGTGTTTAAACTGAATAGGGTGAAAAAAACAAAGGAAGGAAATAGATGAGGCGGCAAGAAGAACAGGGGAAGGGACATGCCCAGAAGATGTATTTAAACTCAAGATCCAGGGAGATGGCTTTCAAGGCATTGGCTGCACTGGACTGGGAGGCTCTGTTGTTTGAGAATTGATCCTGCCCATTTCTCTGGGCTTTGGAAGCTCACTTCTGCAAAGGTGCCGGCTTGAGCAGGCAGTGAACTACCCTCCTCAGCAGCCACAATCCAGCCATGGAGGGATATGCCTTTTCTGGAAGGCCTCATTTAGGGTGGGGGGCTCATTGTTTCTGACTATTTAGACCCTACCTTGTAGGTAGGGGATTCGAGATTCCAAAGAAGATGTCACTTTTCATTGATTACAGAAGACGTGCTATTCTTGAATGACAGCTATGGTTCTTACTTGTCGGTCACGCCAGCCATGCCAGAGATTCAAGGATACTTTGGCCCAGTCCCAAGCACCTGAATCTCTTGGGCCTGTGATGTCACCTGAGGTTGCCCAGGAAACATAAGACCTTAAACCCGCATCTTGGCAACTTTATAGGAAAGAGAAGATTTTTTTTTTTCTCAACTATTTCAAGAACTAACCCAAATGGGGCCTGGGGAAGGAATTCAACTCGGTGTGACTAGTTTTAAGACAAGCAATCCAGAATTTAGCCAAGTAAAATTGTCTCCATCACTTCCCAAGGGTTCCCTTTCCCTCTTGCCTTCCCTCTTTGCCCTCCTACCCCTGGAGTCAGGGCCACCAGAACCCCCCAGGCTGCTTGACTGCTAACATGGCTTGAATGAGGTGAAGGTCACCAACTTCGTTTTTTTCCAATGAAATGACCAGCAGGCCTTACCATCTATCTCGAAAAGGTCCTCATGGTTATACCATTTGCCTTGCCTCCAAATCCTGCAGGTGCCTGGCGCTGTTATCTGCTATAAAGCAACTTGCCTACCCCAAAAAAACCAGCTTGAGTACCCCCTGCCCCATCACCAGAGAAAGGCCTAAAACTTGAATTGGCCAATCGAGAGAATGACCTTTTTGGACCACTCTGAGCTTAACCCACCATAATGCTCTCTGAGTGAACCCAAAATGCTCCTTTCTGTGTCAGCAGCAATGATGCCTGATGAAGCTAACCAGGAACATTCTTCTGTTTATGACTGATACAGACCAGGTGTCTTGAACTGCCCACTATCTTGAATAATGGCATTTCTCTCATCTTGTTATTTTATGGACACTTGTGTCCTGTTATAACATTCATGTTTTATGCACATGTTTATGGCTGACACATATGAAGATTATAATTTTGGCTGACACAGGCATCCTGAGTCAGGAGGGGAAGTGGGAGATTGCTCTGAGGATATAAGGTCCTCTTCAACTGTCCTTTCTTGAGCTCATTCTTTTTTAGGCAATTGGGGTTAAGTGACTTGCCCAGGGTCACACAGCTAGTAAGTGTCAAGTGTTTGGTCTGAGACCGGATTTGAACTCAGGTCCTCCTGACTTCAGGGCCAGTGCTCTATCCATCTTGAGCTCCTTCTTACAACTCCCATAAACATTTCCATGCAGCCTCATTTTGTTTGTCTTTCTTAGAAGGAACTCTAAAGGTTGACATTGCCCTCCTGATTTGACCTAAAGATCCCTGGGCTCTGGAATCTGCCTTTTTGCTATACACTCAGGACTTGCAGGCCTTTCCATCCACTCGGCAACGAAACTCTCTTTTATATATCTCCCCTAATTGAAATGTGAGCTCCTACAAAGCAAAGACTGTCTTGCATTTCTATTTGTATCTCTTCTGCTTACAACAATGTGTGGTACATAGCAAGCTGTTCATACTCTTTTTATTTTAAATTAAATTAATTTATTTTTAGTTTTCAACATTCATTTTATAAGATTTTGAGTTCTAAATTTCCCCCCTCCCCTGTCCCCAAGATGGCATGTAATCTGATATAGGCTATACATGTATAATCATATTAAACATATTTCCACATTAGTCATGTTGTGAAAGATGAATCAGAACAAAAGGGGAAAACCACAAGAAAGAAAAAAACAAAAAACAAAAAGTGAAAATAGTATGCTTCTATCTGTGTCCAGACTCCATAATTCTTTCTCTTGGTATGGATAGCATTTTCCATCATGAGTCCTTTAGAGTTGTCTTGGATCCTTGCATTGCTGAGAAGAGCTAAGTCTTTCAAAATTGATCATCACGCAATGTTGCTGTTACTGTGTACAATGTTCTCCTGGTTCTGCTTACTTCACTCAGCATCAGTTCACATAAGTCTTTCCAGGTTTTTCTAAAATGTGCCTCCTCATCATTTCTTATGGAACAGTAGTATTCCATTATATTCATATACCACAACTTGTTCAGCCATTCCCCAATTAATGGGCATCTACTCAATTTCGAATCCTTGGCCACCACAAAAAGAGCTTCTATATTTTTGTACATGTGGGTCTTTTTCCCTTTTTTATGATCTCTTTGGGATACAGACCTAGTAGTAGTATTGCTGGATCAAAGGGTATACGCAGGTTTATAGCCCTTTGGCCATAGTTCCAAATTGCTCTCCAGAATGGTTGGATCATTTCACAACTCCACCAACAATACATTAGTGTTCCAATTTTCCTACTTCTCCAACATTTATCATTGTCTTATTTTGTCATGTTAGCCAATCTGATAGGTGTGATGTGGTACCTCAGAGTTGTTTTAGTTTTCATTTCTCTAATCAATAGTGATTTAGAGCATTTTTTCATATGACCATAGATAGTTTTGGTTTCTTCATCTGAACACTGCCTGTTCATATTCTTTGACCATTTATCAATTGGGGAATGACTTGTAGTCTTATAAATTTGACTCACTTCTCTAAATATTTTAGAAATGAGACCTTTATCAGAGACACTGGCTGTAAAAAATTGTTTCCCAGCTTTCTGTTTCCCTTCTAATCTTGGTTGCATTGGCTTTGTTTGGGCAAAACCTTTTTAATTTAATGTAATCGAAATTATTCATTTTGCATTGCATAATGTTCTTTATCTCTTATTTGGTCATAAATTCTTCCCTCCTCCATAGATCTGACAGGTAAACTATTCCTTACTCTCCTGATTTGCTTATAGTATTACCCTTTACATCTAAGTCATGTACCCATTTTGACCTTATCTTGTAAGATGTTGAGCTATGCCTAGTTTCTGCCCTACTGCTTTCCAGTTTTCCCTTCATCAAATAGTGAGTTCTTAGCCCAGAAGCTTCAGTCTTTGGGTTTATCAAACAGTAGATTACTGTAGTCATCGGCTACTAAGTCTTGTGTACCTAACCCATTCCACTGATCCACCACTCTTTGTCTTAGTTTTGAGGAATACTGTTTATAATACAGTTTTAGATCTGGTACAGCTAGGCCACCTTCTCTTGCATTTCTTTTCATTAATTCTCTTCATATTCTGAACCTTTTGTTCTTCCAGATGAATTTTGTTGTTATTTTTTCCAGCTTTATAAAATAATTTTTAGGTAGTTTGGTATGGCACTGAATAAGTAAATTAATTTAGGTAGAATTGTCATTTTTATTATATTAGCCTGGTCTACTCATGAGCAATTGGTATTTTCCAGTTATTTAGTTATGACTTTATTTGTGTGAAAAGTGTTTTGTAATTGTGTTCATATAGTTCCTGGGTTTGTCTTGGCAGGTAGACTCCCAAATATTTTCTATTGTCCACTGTTGCTTTAAATGGAATTTTTCTTTCTATCGTTTGCTTCATACTCTTTAATGCATTTATTTTTAATTCCCTTTCAAAGTGATCAGGAGGTTATATGCTTATATTAACAATAGTGCTGCCACTACTCAAGACAAATTTGGCAACCCTTCTATTACAATGTTCTCAGTGAGGGCAAATCTGGGTTCTTAGAAAGTGGACAAATGATTTTTGGAAACAGCCAAGAGTCATTTGGAGCCAAGTCTGGAGAACAGGATGAGGGGATGCAGCACGGAATATCCCTTTTGGTCAGTGAGCAAATACACACACACCCACACCCACACACACATCCCAAGGTAGGACAGTGAGGCAACAAGTCTGACTTAGTGGTGTGCAAACCATCTCTGATTCACCCGAGTCTAGTGAATCCTAAGGAATCAGAGAAACAACATACTCCATGACAATGAAGCAAACCTAAGGAATAAAGGGAGACTGAGGATCTGTGTAATTCTAACGACAGGGATTGGTCTTGGAGAAATGAACAAAAACACCTCCCTCTTTTTGTGGAGGAGGCAACAAGGCAAAGTAGAAATAACACTGCTTGTAGAATCAAGGAAGGACTCTGGGTTCCAATCTCAGCTATGCCATTCACAACCGGCGTGATCAGGGACAAGTAATTTAAAGTCCCTGGGACTCAGTTTCCTCATCTGCAAAATGGGGGTGGGGTGGATTGGACTAGATAGCCCCTAAGGTTCCTTCCAGCTCCTAAGTCCAGGAGCCACACTTTGGGTGTGGATTGTGGATGAAACTGCCCTAGGTTTTTTGTAACAGGTTTTTGATGGTTTTTTTTTTTCTCCAGAGTCAAGGTAGATATCTGGAAAAAAGGGTAATTTACTTTTTGTAAAGATCCAAGGCATTGATTAAATTGTAAACATTTTTTTTTAAAAGAAGACTTTCAAAAATGTTTTAAGCAATTCTAACATAATTGGAATAATTCTATTTAATTCCATAGACATTAAGCACCCACTATTTGCAAGACACTGGGGCTACAGAAGCTGAAATGATGGAGTTCCTGTCTTCCAGAAACTTACATTCCCCAAGAAAGTCCACCAGTGGGCATAAGAAAGGGTAATTTGAAGGGGGAAGAGTTCAATCCCCACTGGGGGGTGGGAATGGGGGTGTCCCTGAAGGCTTTGAGCCCAAGCTGACCCATGATCTGGATTTTTTTTAAAGCCCACAAAGATTATTTATTTATTTAGTTAGTTTTCAACCTTCACTTTTTATAAGATTTTGAGTTCCAAATTTTTTCTCCCTCCCTCCCCTCCCCCCTCTCTCCCCTCCCCCCTCCCAAGATGGCAAGCAATCTGATATAGGTTATAAATGTACAATCATATTAAAGATGTTTCCACATTAGTCATGTTGTGAAAGAAGAATCAGAACAAAAGGGAGAAACCACGAGAAAGAAAAAACAACAGAAAAAGGGAAAATAGTATGCTTTCTTGATCAATATTCTTAAAGGTGGACTGACTTACATTCTAGATGTGGATGAAGGCCTGGGGGAAAGCACTGAGGCTGGAGAAGGCATATCAGGCTTGAGGAACAGCTAATACAGTTTGGCCACAGCAGAGTATGTGAAGGAGCAACGTGGGAAATAATGTGGAAAAGTGAATTGGGGCCAGATAGCTGACATCTTTCAGTTTCAGACTGAGCCTATCTTTCATCCTGGAATCAATATTGGAACCACTGAAGGCTTGTGAACAGAGAATGGCCTTTTATCATCTTGATCTCTCAAGAGGCTAGGGTGTTCCCTAATTGAAATGGTCAAAGGATATGAATAGGCAGTTCTCAGATGAAGAAATTAAAGCCATCTATAGTCATATGAAAAAATGCTCTAAATCACTTGATGAGAGAAATGCAAATCAAAACAACTCTGAGGTACCACATCACACCTATCAGAATGGCCAACATGACAAAACAGGAAAATGATAAATGTTGGAGAAGATGTGGGAAAATTGGAACACTAATGCATTGTTGGTGGAGTTGTGAACTGATCCGACCATTCTGGAGAGCAATTTGGAACTATGCTCAAAGGGCTATAAAAATGTGCATACCCTTTGACCCAGCAATAGCACTTCTAGGGCTATATCCCAAAGAGATCACACAAATGGGAAAAGGACCCACATGCACAAAAATATTTATAGCAGCTCTTTTTGTGGTGGCAAAGAATTGGAAATTGAGGGGATGCCCATCAATTGGGGAATGGCTGAGCAAGTTGTGATATATGAATGTAATGGAATACTATTTTCCTGTAAAAAATGATGAACAGGCTGACTTCAGAAAAACTTGGAAAGACTTGTAATGTCTGATATTGAGTGAAATGAGCAGAACCAAGAGAATGTTGTACACAATAACAGTCATGTTGTGTGATGACTAATATTGATAAACTTAATCCAGTACAAGGATGTAAGACATCTTCAAAGGCCTCATGATGGAAAATGCTATCCACATCCAAAGAAAAAATTATGGAATTTGAATGCAGATCGAAGCATACCATTTGCTATTTTTTTTCTCTTCTGTTGAGTTTTGTTTCCTCTTTCTGGTGGTTCCTTCTATTAGTTCTAATTCTTCCTCACAACATGACTATTGTGAAAATATGTTTAATAGGAATGTATATGTAGAGCCTATATCATTGCATAACATCTTGGGGAGGGTGGTGGGGAGGAAAGGGGAGAAAAATTTTAAACTCGAAAGCATATGGAAGTGATTGTGGATAAATAAAAATAAATTAATTTTTAAAAAGTTAAAAAAAAAAAGGTTAGGGTCGCCTAGTGGATAGTGGGCCAGACGAGTCAGGAAAACCTGAGTTCCCTCATATACTTACTAGCTGAGTGACCCTAGGCAAGTTATTTAACCTTTCCCAGTCTCAGTTTCTTCATCTGTAAAATTGGATAATAGCACCAGTCTCACAGGATTGTGAAGGTTAAATTGGAAAATACATGTTAAGTGTTTTGCCATCATTAAAGCTACATACAAATGTGAGTTATCAACCTCCATGTTTGGCAAGTTCGCCTTTCCTAAAATCATAGATTCAGATCTGGAAGGGAACTTAGAAACCATCAGTTGCAAACCCTTCATTTTATACAAAATTTAAGTTACTTGTCCAGGGTCACATAGGTAGTACGTTGGGGTATGAACCCAAATCTCCTTGCCCCCAAGTCCAGCCCCCCCACCCCCCCACCCCCATCCGAGGCCTTTTTTCTCAGTGCTCTCATCGACTTTCATGGATTCAATCATCATCTCTATACAGAGGAATCCCAGACCTGTATAGGCAACCCTAATTTCTCACCTCAGCTCCAGTCCCAAATCTCCAGATGGATGTCCCATAGGTACCCCAAACTCAATGTGTTCAAAGTGGAACTAATTTTCTCCTCCCCCCAATTTTCCAGTTGCATAGAGGGTACCGCCTTCCTTCTTGTCACCCATGTTCGCAACCTTGGTTTCATTCTTGATTCTTTCCCCTCTATCTCCATTCCTGAAATTTAATCAGTTGCCAAGTTTTCCCAATTTCATCTCCACAATACATCTATTACTTTTTCTCCACTCTCGTGGCCACCACCCCGCCCCAGGCCTTCACCACCTCTAATCCAGACTATTTTAACAGTTACCTCATAGGATTCCTGGCTTCCAGTTTCTCCTCTCCAATCCATCTTCCTACAGTTGCCAAAATAATTTTCCTAGAGCATACATCTCACCTTATCACTCCCCTGCTCAGGAATGGCCCATGTTCTATTCAGCTTGGTGTTTAAAGCCCTTCAACTTCTGGCCCCAGCCTACTTTGCCAACCTCATTTCTCATCATTCCCCTTCACATACTCTACCCACCCCTAGCTTACTTGCCCTTCCTCTTATGCCACGTACAACTTCCCGTGCTTCCACCTGTCTGAGGACCTGGCTTCCTTCTAGGCTCCATCTATGTACCACTTCTAGTGAAAAACTTTCTAGAAGTCTAAGCTCTAGGGGAGACTGAAGACAGGGAGCCCCAGGACAATCCAGAACATAGCCTCCAAAGGCAATCTGAAGAACTGACATGCATTTTAATGTATGGAGGCCTGTCTCATTATGCTACAGCAATACTAAATACCAACTTTCACCATTAGACAGTTTGCCTGGGAGAAGAATGTTACATAGACTTTGCTTAAGTTGAGTGCCCCTTTCACCGAAGAACAAGGACAGAGAGAAGGCAAATAGAGTTGCTATGGTCAGAAACGGGGAAACCAGGGAACCTGGGGGCCACAAATGTTTACTTTGATAGCTGTATTCCAATAAGATGGCCTTGCTTGGTAATCCTATGTTATTCTGTGCATTTAAAAACATTCAGAACATGAGTCCATGGGCTTTCCCAGGCAGCCAAAGGTGTCTAGGACACCAAAAGGTTAAGAACCCCTGGCCTATGTCATGTTGAAACAAATTAGTCCAATGTGCCTTTTCAGGCCCTTATTCTTCCTGTTGTCCAGGGTAATACAGCTCTGACAGGCAACATGTCCTTGGGGGCCCCATGCTAAGAATGCCCTGGGGGTGATGTCTTCTAACCCAAATGAAACCTATTACTGTTTCTCTGTGTACCCTGGGGAGAGCTGAATGGTTTGCCCTGAGCCAGCCTAATCAATCCACTAGGCCTCTCCAGGGGCTTCTAATGTTGGCATTAAAAGGACACTTCCAGCCCTTTTGAGGGAACATGGGGAACAGTGATTTTCTCTTATTAACATCCTGACTTTCCTTCTACCTAGAGCCAAACCTGAAGGTGCTTGATGCAGAAATGCATTCTGGAGCTAGGGGTGACTTAGGGTATAGGTGTTACCTGCTTGAGAGGGCAGATGCTCATTTTGGTCTTTCAGCCCTTCATATCTCTTAGACCCCTCATTTGTTCAGTTGTTTTAGTTGGGTCCAATTCTCTGTGACCTCGTTTGGGGTCACGGACCATACCATCCATGGGGTTTTCTTGACAAGGCTACTGGAGTGGTAGTGGATTAAGCAGAGGTTAAGTGACTTGCCCAGGGTCACACAGCTATTAAGTGTCTGAGGCCGGATCTGAACTTGGGTCTTCCTGATTCCAGACCTAGCAATCTATCCAGAGCCACCCAATCCCATTTAGGTCTCATTTATTCATCTGAGTTGACAAGTGTGGCTTTGTTTCCAAGCTAAAAGTTCTGTGTGGTCTAAGTGTCTGCCTGACTCCCCTTCTCAGAGGTAGGGGGCCTAAATCAACTGTGGTTTTAGGGCCCCGTAACAGTTTAAGAAAGCGGCAGGGAGCCGGTCCTAATGGGCCATGAAGGTTCTGATAGGAAAGAGCGTCATTTTGATTTCATAGTCGCAGGTCTCTGAGGTTCACTTTGAATCTACATCATTCCCTGGAGCCAGGTGGAATTCTGGGAAGCAGGTGATGGTCCTGGTAGGGGCTCTTTGCCTGCTGGAGGGTGGGGGGAGGGTACACTGTGGAAATACTGGGACACCTTTCTCAGCTCATAGCCTAGCCCAACTCCTGGGAAGAATGCTCAATAACTAGGAGAGGTTTTCCTTTGGTTACCTTTATTCTAAGAATCTCAACCATACTTTATACACTCAAAGATGGGCAATGTGAGATGGCAGAGTCTGGGAGCGGAAGGGCAAAGGGATCTCTGGATATGATCTGGGCAAGGGTTTGGGTTCTTCTTTAAAGAAGAGGAAAAGATGAAGGAGCAGTGGGTCTCCAGTTGGATAATTATTGCTTGCTCAGCACCCCTTTGTTAATTTGGAGAGTGCCGAGTCAGTTGGGAGAGTCTCTGTCTGTAATCTCATTTTCAGATGTCCTCCAGCCTCACCGTCTTCAGAAGCATCTCAGCTCCACTGACATTCCAGCTTTGATGGGCCAGGCACGGCAGGACTTCCTTGCTAGGGAGGGCAAATGGAATACGCAGGGTTCTGACTGATCCCCCCCAACGTTCCTGGGGTTTTGCTCAGTCTTCTCCTTGGATCTCTTGTAGATATTGCTAAGAGTAGTCAAAATGAGAAAACAAACAGCTGTGCAGGCTGAGAGCTGCTGCAAGGCCCACCTGAGACAGTAACATGGAAGTGAAAGGGGGCAAATGGAGGGAGCAAGGGCTGAGAAAATGCTCCAGGAGTTTGGTCAGGGGAAGCAGGGCCACGAGGAGGAACTTTCCCAAACACTAGCACGGATTTAGAGGGCATGAACCTCCCTTGGAAATGGAGTACATCGATTGGTACAGGGCTTAGGGGACTAAGCCCTGGGAGAGGTGGGGCTCTTCAGGGCTCTCGCTGATTGGGAGCTGCACGTCTCAGGAATTGGAGCTAGCAGGACACCTGGCCAGAGAAACCCTTCTCTGCAACTCCCCGGCAGCTGTGGTCTGTGGTGAGATGGCAGAGGAGTCACAGCAGAGGAGATGCCAGGGGCCAGCTTGGCAGTGGACACTTCTTCGAGAGCCTGAGCAGCTGAGTGGGGAGACCGCAGAGGGCCTGGAGTCCCCAGGGTAAAGGGGGCAGGGTAACCTCCAGCTCTGATGGTACAGCCAAGTCAGTCTGTCTAGTCCCAGGAAAGCGGGCACTCAGGGCCGGCTCTGCCGCTTTGCCATCTCTTCCTGGATGCGAATCTTGAGGGCCTCTCGCATGGGCGCGTCCAGCGGTGTGTGGGCTGAGACTTTCTCACTCACCCTTCCTGGGTCATCATCCTGAGCAGATGAGGTAGGTCAGCTCTCTGGTTTTGGGGAGGGAGCAGGGCACTATGGGGCAGGGGCCTAAGGGTTGTTCCTAGCACAAAACCCTCCCATGTCTACTTGGCTCATGGCTCTTACAAGGTTTCTGTCCCTTCGTGGGGATCCTAGACCCGTTTCCAGCAACTCCTGTTTCCCATGCGGAGCTGGCCTCTGTGGGTGACAGCAGGCATCCATCCATCCCTCATCCTTTTCCAGCCCAGGAAAGCCGAGTGTGCATCCCCCACCCCAACCTCTTCAGGCTGATGCCCTTCCTGTGCTGTACCTGATACACGATGACAGATGTGACTTCCCCACTGTCTGCTTCGTATTCGAGGCAGAAGAGCTGAAGGCTGGGGGGCTCTGGGTCTGAGCTGCCACTGCTGCCGCTCTCACTCGACTCCCCATAGTCCAGGCTGCATGCAGGGAAGTTTGTATCTGGCCCAAGAGAAACCAGTGGTGAGGGTGAAAGGAGTGGGCTGGGAATGAGGATGGCCAAAGAAATAAGTGGGGAATGCCCCTGGAAACAGCATCTCTCCCCAGCCACTCGGAAGACAGGCCGTGGCCAGGCCCACACCTGGCTGGGCAGCTAGTGATTAGTGTCCCCAAAAGCAGGGATGGGGGAATCTGGGTGACCTTCATTAATCCAGTGAGTGGCATTGAGCAAGGCCCTCCCTTTGCCTCTCTCTGGGCCTCAGTTTCCTCATGTGTAACAACCATAGCAATGTTTATGTAACACTTTTAAGTTTTGCAATGTGATTCATACATATCCTCTCACCTTGCAAAAGCTCTGTTCAGTACTTATGATGTCCCTTCTGACAGATAAAGAAACTAAGGCCCAGAGGTATTGATTGACACAGCCAATAATTGTTTGAGCAAATGCCAGGCCTTGATTTGAAGCCAGGTCCTTTGCTTCCCGGTTTATTGTCGAGAAAATAATTTCCTCTGTCATCAATAAGGAAGCAGGCTGGTAGGGAGGAATGCACTGCTTTTGAGGTCAGAGGTCTTGGGTTCAAATCACACTCATGCTCATGAACTATGTGGCCTTGGGCAAGTCACCCTTCCCAGGCCTGCCTCCTTATATGCAAAATGAGCAGGCTGTACTCGGAGATCTGAGATCTCTCCCATTTCTAGATCTAGGACCCTATTCAACTATGGCAATAATATACATTTACTAGCCCCTTTTGAAGTGCATCATGATCTCATTCTATCCTCACAACAACTCTGAGAGATAGGTGTTATCAATGTCTCATTTTACAGATGGACAAACTGAGGCTAAGTGACTTGCCCAGGGTCACACACCTGGTAAGTGTGTAAGGCAGGATTCAAACTCAGGTCTTCCTGACTCAGAGATCATATGGTCCCATCCCATCATTTTTCTGATGAAGAAACTGAGGCCCAGAGACATTCAGTACCCTACCCAAGGTCACACAATTAGCAAATGACAGAGACAGGATTGGAACCCAGGTCTTCCTGATGCCAAGTCCAGTTTCCCTGCTTCTCATTTCCCAGCCGTGAAACCCTGTGAATCACTGAACCTTTTGGACCATCTGGAAAAGGAGGGGGCTGAATTTCATGGCCTCTTCCAAGTCTAAACCTGTGATGCTCTCGGCTCCCCACTACCTACAACACCCCCTCCCCTTTTACAGGGTCATCCAGCTATTAAGTGACACCAGCAAGATGGGGACCCAGGTCTTTCTGACTGTAGCCGAAGCTCTATCCACAGCAACCCCTCCCGTCCCAAGAACGAGGCCCCGAGGGATCCAGGGACCTGCCCAGCGACACCCAGCTAGTTAGAGGCTCCTGGGGCATAGCCCCCTCTCGCTAGCTCTCTCACCCCGGCTCCCAGTGGAGGCTGCGGGCCGGCTCAGCCTCGCCTCGCAGCGTCGTCGGGGTAAGTACACCTGCTGGTCGGGCTTTCGGGGCCTCGTAGGGCCGGGGGTGAGCCGCCTCCGCACCTTCTCCTTGGCTGCCTGCTTCATCTTCTTGTCGTAATTATCTCTGCGGGGGGGATGGAGAGGGGATGGGGGAGAGGTCAGGGATCGGAGAGGCCCCGGGGAAGGAGGCCTCTGGGTTTAGGGGGGACAAGGGCTAGGAAAAGGGAAAGGATGGGGAGGGGACGGGAAGGGGCCTGAGGGCAGGGACTAGGGCAGGGGTCCGGAGTTCCAGAGGGGAGAGGGAGGTACAAGGACAGAAACCCAGGGGCTGGCAGCAGCAGGACTGAGGGAAGGGATCCGGGGAGAGGGGAACAGAGGGCAGGGACTTGGGGAGAGGGGGACAGAGGGCAGGGTCCCGGGGAGAGGAAGGGGCCAAAGGGGTCGATGCTAGGACAGAAGACAGGGATCCAGGCATTCAAAGGTTTGGGGCAGAGGGGATGGGGGAGGGAAAAGGACGACAGGGACCCTGGGGGGAGAACAGGGGAAGGGACCAGGAGAGAACAGGAAGGGGGAAGGGCCGGAAGACCCAGTTTAGGGCGGGGGACTGGGACCAGGGGAGGGAGGAATTGGGTCAGGGACCCAGAGGCAGGGGGATAGAGGGCAAGGACCCCGGTGGAGGGAGCGGGGAAGGGGCCAATAGGCTGAGATTAGTTCAGAAGGCAGGGACCCCAGGGATACAAGGGGTGGGGGTGGGGAGAGAGAGCTGGGTCTGGAACCCCGGGGGAGGGAGTGGGGAAGGGGCCAGAGGGCCGAGATTAGGGCAGTGGGCTGGGACCCGGCGGTTCAGGGGTTGGGGGCGGGGAGGAAGGATCTGGGGCTGGGACCCAGGGGCAGGGGGAGAGGGGAGGGTGGGGGCGGGGGTAGAGCCCGGGGCAGGGTCCGGGCCCGGGCCCGGCCGCACCGGGCGATCTGGTTCCGCCGGATGTGGTGCACGAAGCCGTGGCTCATGTCCAGCCGCCCCCCCGGTTTGCAGCAGCAGCGCCGGCCCGGACCCGGCTCCGCTTCCATTGGGGCGCTCCGGGAGCTCGGAGGACAAAAAGCCAACGCCGCCCCCGCCGCCAGAGCAACCGTCACTCGCGGCCGCCTTCTCCTCCTCCGGCCCCCCCCAACATTGCTCCCGGCTGGCCCCGCCCCCGCGCGCGGCTCCTCCCCGTCCCCATTGGCCCCTCTTCTCTCCGCCTCCCCCGCTCGGTCCTTCCCCTTCTCCGTGGGCGCCGGGGCTGGCCCCACCCCCGTGCGAGGCGGCTGCTGGCGCTCTCTTCCTTTCCAACTGTTCTTGTATTTACTTTGTATGCACTTTGTAAATACTTTGTATTTACCCGTCTGCGTGCGTCTATATTCTCTCCACCTGGTATAAATGAATGAAGAGAGGAAGGAATGAATGAGGGAAAATGTTCTTGAGCACTTTCCATGTGCCAAACACTGAGAAACAAGGGGGCTGCAGATAGAAAAGGTAGTCCCTGATCTCTAGGAGCTCTCCCTGTAATCCAGGGTTTTCCAGACACTACGTGAAAAGCTTGAGATAAGAAAGGCAAAAAGCATCCCCTGCTCTCAAGGACCTCAGTTCTAATGGGAAAAACAACATGCCAACAACTATGTATGTATGTACAAGATCCTAAGGGGCAGGCGGCTGCAGGGTGGCTGGCAAGGCCCAATAGAATTCTAAGTTTCCTGAGTCAGTTATTGCCCTCTCGTCTCCCAAGGGGAGCCCTAGCCCCTTAGCTTGGCCTTTTCCCCACCCCCTCCACTTCTATCCTGAGCTCCGGCTCCTCTTTGTCAGCCTGGGGCTTGGAGATGGGAAGGAGACAGGATCTCAACATCCATTCTAACTCCCTCAATTCGTTTCACCTTAACAAGGCACTAGAGAGACAAAGACAAAAAGTGGACTCATTTTACAGGTGGAGAAATAAAGGCCCAGTCAATTAATCAACAAATGTCAACCAGTGCCTATGGTATGCCAGATCATGTCACTCACCCTCGCTCGCTCAAGTCCAGTGGCCTCCTGTCACCTCTAGGAGAAAATACAAAATGTTCCATTTGGCATTCAACTCTCCAAATTCTACTCTTCCATCCAGTGACAATGTCCTTCAGGCTGTTCTGTGAACCAGATCCTCCATCTCTCAGCTCCCACCATTTTCTCTGATTGTCCCCGATGCCTGGAAAGCTCTCCCTTCCCTGCTCTGACCTCCCTGGCTTCCTTTAAGTCTCAACTTAAATCTCACCTTCTACAGGAAACGTCTCCTAACTCTTCTTGATTCCAGTGCTTTACCTCTTTTAATTATTTCCTATTTATCCTGTATATAGTTTGCTTTGTATATTGACTGTGCCAGGAAGCTGCTTGAGGGGAGGGACTGTCTTTTGTCTCTTTTTGTATCCCTAGTGCTTAGCAAGCACAGTGTTTTACACTTAGTAGGCACATAATAAGTGTTAATTAAATTGAATAATTTGGGGACTGACTGGTCTTGAACTAACTTACTGTCCAAGAGTCAGGAGTGATTTTCTTCAACTCAGCAAAAGTTGTTTCCTATGAGTCCTCATCCTTTACAGAATGGTCCAAAGACCCTACAATCCTTTCTAATTGATTAAGTACTTATTCATATGGGGGCAGTGGATAGAGTGCCCAGCCTGAAGTCAGGAAGACGCATCTTCCTGAGTTCAAATCAAATTACCAACTCTGTGACCCTGGGCAAGTCACTTCACCCTGTTTGCCTCAGTTTCCTCAGCTGTAAAATGAGCTGGAGAAGGACATGGCAGACGACTCCGGTATCTTTGCCAAGAAAACCCCAAAAGGAGTCACATAGAGTTGGACATGAGTGAAAAATGACTGAACAACCAAAATTCCTATATCTTTTACTTTTGATAACACAGGGCCTTCTGGCTCTCCTGTGATTAATTGGCAGTGGGGTGGGATGGACTCCTACCACATATTGGTCAAAGATCTAGAGATGGAAAAGACCTTAAACGCCATCTAGTCCAATCCCCATCCAATCCAATCCCCATCTATTACGGGGGGTAAAATGAGGCCCAGAGAAGGTGAGTGACTTGCTCCTTCTGATCACACAAACAATGAATGTCAGAGCCAGGATTTGAGTTAGGGGCCAAAGACTCCAGGTTCCCAAGTCAATCGCAAAGAACTGGGTTATTGCAGACGTTGCCATTCTTCTGGTGGGGAACTATGATTTCTCTGGTGGAGGGAACTGCCTGACATTATTGTTGTTGCTGCTGTTAACTAACTTCTTGGCAATCATTCACAGCCTTTTTTGGTTCCTGTTTTCTCATCACATGCTTAGTTTTCTCATTTTCCAAATGCTGTTGCTTGCACATTTGAATACCTTTACTTGTTGACTTTTTTTTCCTTACTAAAAGTATCATTTGTCTTAGGGGATGGCTCTCAGGAAGGGGGAGGGGCTGTTACAATGGTGATGTAAGAAACAGGACACATCAATACAAATTATTTCAAAAAAAATTCCTGGGCAACTGAATGTTTGCGCTACATCCATCGCAGCTTTTGGGGGACGGGACAGCATCTTTCCCTTATGCATCAGTCAGTTAAGTAACAATTTCTCCAGTTCTAAAGCTAAATGTTACTCTCGCTCCAGTTAGAGACCATCTGGCCCTTTAAATAAGAAACTCTGGGTAACGAAGAGGATTGGCCCATTCAGCCTATAGGTGGGGCGGGAACCAATGAGAGCATCCAGGAGTCACACACGGAAGCCTGGGAAAGCGGTTTGTAGATGCGGGTCACAGCGCTCGAAGGCCCGAGCAGACGTTGCAGCGGATTGGCGGGAAGCGTTGCGGCTGATTGGCCAGCTGTGGCGCGCAGGCGCGGCTCCGCGAGGGCGGTCTCTGCGCCTGCGCGGAAGAGCAGCGCGGGTGCGCGGCGGGGCCGGTGGCCGGAGGGAATGTCTAGCCGTTCGAAAAGGGAGACGCGGAGCTCCGCCCGGGGCAAGCGGGATGGGGAGTCCCGGAGCAGCTCGAGTCGGTCGAAGCGGGAGCGGGATTCGGACGGCACGGGATCTCGGGGGAGCCCGGTGCGCGTGAAACGGGAACGGAACTCGGAGCCGGCGGCTGCGCGAGACTATTCGGGCGGAAGCGTGCCCGCACTCGTGCCCGCGCCGTCGCTACCGGGGGCGCGCGTGAAGCGGGAGCGCGAGGCCGACGAGGACTCGGAGCCGGAGCGGGAGGTGCGAGGTGCGCGGGGCCGGGACCGGGGCGTCCCCCCTTCCCCTTCCCTTCTCCATCCCCTTCCCTCCAGCCCGGAGCCGGAAGGAGTCTCCGAGGACGGCCATTCTTTCCCCTTCTGTGTCCAGATGTGGAAACTGAGGCGCAGGAGGGCCAACGACTGCTCCAGAGCCCGTGCTCTCTGCCCTCTGCTAGGTTCTGGGAGTTGCCGGCGCAAGATCGAGGCAGGCCGGTCCCTCAAGCAGCTTACCTTCTGTTGGGGGAAACAGCCGTGCACAGCTAGATAATTGCATGCCAACCACGTGCTAGTCAAGTCCAGAGTAATTTCTGAGAGGAGAGGAGGGTACTGGTAAGGTGGGACAGTCTGAAGAGGCTTCAGAAGGCGTCCGCTTGAAATGAACCTTGACGGAGGTTGGGGTGTCCTTGTCTCAGCCCCGGGGCTTAGGGGCAGCCCACACTAAACCTTCCCTGTATTCCCTGCCTTCCAGAGTTCTGGCACCTGTGCCTGTCTTCTATTGTTAGTGTCCTTTTAGTGAGTTTTGCTTCTTTACTTGTTTGTATACACGTGAGAGGAAGAGTCTTGGAAGTCAGGAGGCCATGTGTCTCTCTGATGCTGGCCCTGGGGTACTGTGGGCTAGTCTCTTCATCTAGGCTCTGTGAGAGAATGTAAGTTAGAGCTGGATTGATGAAGGGAATTTGAGCCAAAAAAAGTTAGATCCTGCAGCAAAATGTAAACCCCCTGCGGACGGGGACTGTTCTATGTTTGTGTGTCCAGTGTTGAACACGTCACTTTATAACTAAAGGCATGTTAAAAAGCATTTATCGTTCACTTTGTCCATAAGAAATAGTCCCGACTTAAAACCATCATAGATCATAGCTCTAGCAGCGACCTCAGAGGCCTGTCCAGTTTTACTCTCTCATTCATAGAAGGGGAAACTGAAGCGGGGAGGTTAAGTGATTTGGAATATGTGATACAGGTGGTAAACCTCATAGATAGTCCCTGAACCCAGATCTTCTGATTCCAGAGCCAGAATTTTCTTCACTTTTATGGCACTATCTAATGTAATATTTTTCTACTTTTCACCCTTTTTCTGCTTTTTACAATAACAGAGATAGCTTTTCCTTGAAGGATTAAAAGGTACTTTCCCAAGAGGGAGGTAGTAAAAGTATTATTATCCTCACTTTAATTCCTCTCAATCAAGAAACATTTATTAACTACCTACTATGTGCTAGGCATTGTACTGGGCGCTGGGGACCAAAGACGAAATGAAAGTCCTTGCCTTCAGGTAGCTTATATTCTTTGGAAGACATTTAACAAATATGGGAAAAATAAGTGTTTTACACACACACACACACACACACACACACACACTAACTTGCAGGGTAAGGGCTCTAGTAATGGGGAATCAGCATATCTTTTCTGTAGAGAGATAGTACTTGAGCTGAACCATGAAGGAAGCTAGGAAATCTCTGAGCAGTTAGGTGGGACAGTGGATAGAGTGCCGGAACTGGAGTCAGGAAGACTCATCTTCCTCAGTTCAACTCTGGCTTCAGATGCTTTCTATCTGTATGACCCTGGGCGAGTCACTTAACCCCATTTGCTTCAGTTTCCTCATCTGTAAAAGGAAGTGGCAAACCACTGCAGTATCTTTGCCAAGAAAACCCCAAATGGAGTCATGGAGAGTCGGACGCAGCTGAGCAACAATAACAGGGACTCCCTGGAGGAGGGAGCACGCTCCAGACAAGGAGGATTGCCTTTGCCAGTGTCCTGTATGGGAGCAGTAGGCAAGCCAGTTTAGCTGCAATATTGAGTGCACTTTATATGTGGGCAAACTGCCGCTTCTGGCTCTGAAAGTTCATAGCATTTAGTTGTAAAGGCTGTATCAGGCCTTGGGATCTGGGAGCTGTCCAGGTGTGATGTACCAGCTCAGAGCTGGAAGGAAACTTAGAGCTCATCTTAGGTAGATGAGGTCGTTTAGAGGGTCTAGTAACTTGCCCAAGGTCACAAAGCTGCACCGTTGGCACTAGAGAGTTTGAGTGAAGAAAATCAGTGTGGTGACGGGCTGCCATATGAGCATTAACCTTATAGGATTGGGGTGAGGTTCTAATGAGATAACGAGCGCTTTGCAAACTGTAGCATGCTAGGTATATGCTGGCTCTCTTATGAGGCTGTGTGGAACGACTGGGGATGTTTGGCCAGGATTAGGAAGGGGTTGTAATAGTTGTCTTCGTGTATCTGAAGGGCTATCAGATGGAAGGGGGACACAGTCTGCTTGGCCCCAGATGGCAGAACAAGGAGCTGGGGGTGAGGGGAATTGGAAAGAGGAAAATTTAGGTTTGATTTAATGCTCTTCTCAAGTATTACAGTTACCAAAATAGGTTTTATTTATTCTACCCAAGTTGTAAGCTCAAGGGGATAGGAAATATGTCTTATTTAAACTTTGTGCCTTCCCACCTATGTTTTAGGGATACTTCATTGCCCCTGTTCTGGTTAACATTTTTGTCAAGACCATGCGTAATGACATAGAAGGAATATTTAGCAAATTTGGAGATTGGAGAGGTAGCTGATATGATGAGTGACAGACACAGGGTCCAAAAGAAACTTCATAGTGTCAGAAATGATTATTTCTCTCTTGTTTTAATAAATGATTATTTAATCAGAATCAAGGTTTTTCCCCTTTTCTGCTTCCTCATCTAGAAGTCAGCCAATGTCGGAAATCTTTCTAAAAGACATACCTAGCCGGGATGGCTGAGATCTAATAAAGACAGTAAAAGAAATTCTAAGTTTGGGCTAATGGGTGCATTCCTACTCATTGTGTTTGCTCAGAGAGCTCTGGGAAAATATAGACCTTTTTTTTTGTCAGACAGGTGATATGGAAATGGATAAGTCTCTTTGTCCAGTGACTTGAGTGATCCAAGGCCCTCATTGTAATATTCATTCTCGTTAATTGTTAACCAATCAGAGTTGATTGCCACCCTCAGGAACACCCAGTCTTCCCAGGATATATAAACTGTGTGCCCACCATCATGAAGGGTCTTTGGTTCAAGAGAGATGGCCAACTGACCATCCTTTTATTAATAAGCATGATTAAATTACCCAGAAATTATGTCTGATGAACCTTTTTAAACTCCACAGTAGGTTGGTCCCAAACCAGCAAGTTCTCATCTCCTTGCCTTGGCACAAACTCTCCTGCTGGCCTGGGAAATTTGTCCTCCTCACCTTAGCCTCTCAGAAACCCCAGCTTCATTCGGAGGACATCTTAAGGGTTACTGCCTTTAGGAGGCGGAGGTCTTTCCTGATCCCCTCTGGTTGCTAGTTCCCCCACCCCAATCATCTGCATTTGCTTTGTGTATATTTTAAATTATGCATACATGTTTGCTTCAATGGAACATAAGTTCCTTGAGGGCAGAGACTTTTCATTTTGTCTCTTTCCAGCCCCTAACAGTGCCTGACACATAAAGACACTTAATACATGCCTATTGAATGAATGACTCCTGTAGCCTTGTGCTACCATATACAAAAACTACTTAGCCTGGCATTCAGGCTTTTCTTTATCTTTTATTTGTCTTTTCTTTATCTCTGTAACAAGTTCTGAGGTTGACTGGGTTTACTTGTAGGTTATTTCTTAACTTGCCCCTTGACTTAGGCCCATATTTAATCTTCTCTTGGGTTCTAGGGTAATTGGGGCATATGTTTGAAACTTTAAAAATTAATAAATGGGCAATTTATCTTTCATGAGTTTGTGCTTCCACTCCAGTTTATTAAATATTTAGTTTCTCAAATAGTTAATTACTACTGGGAAAGGAGAAATTTATAGGTTTTTAAAAATATTTTTATATTCCTAATATCTGTATCTCTTCTCTACATTAAATCCCTTAATCTTTTGGAATTAAATATTAAAATTGTTAGATGTATAATTTATTAACAATGGCATTAGTAGTAAATCATACATAATTATTTGCAATATTTTAGCTGCAAAAGATTACAGCCAGAGTCATTTTAAACACCTCACTGTAACATTGAATGACTTCACTTTTTTTGGGGGGGGGGGGCTAGGCAGTGGGGTTAAGTGACTTGCCCAGGGTCACACAGCTAGTAAGTGTTATGTGTCTGAGGCCAGATTTGAACTCAGGCCCTCCTGAGTCCAGGTCCGGTGTTCTATCCACTTTGCCACCTAGCTGCCCCGAATGACTTCGCTTTTAAAGCAAACACAGTTCCACCATTCAGTTCACTTAAGATACTGATTAGTCTCAAGCATCCTTTTTATATTTCTCTTCAATGAGAGTTAAATTTATTCTCTCAGGAAATAAGTTATTTTAGGTCATTTTCTTTGTCCATTTC
This sequence comes from Vombatus ursinus, assembly GCF_900497805.2. Lineage (NCBI taxonomy): Eukaryota > Metazoa > Chordata > Mammalia > Diprotodontia > Vombatidae > Vombatus > Vombatus ursinus. The sequence goes on from NW_020953959.1 coordinate 365,308, forward strand.
TCAGCCATCATAGTCTCTCCAAGATGCATTGTAAACTGTTAGTTCTTCACAGACTCTTAAAATTCTGTTTGTTTCTTCCTTATACACATTTAAAAGTTCTAACGAGAAGGCCGTTTCTGCTCACCTTCTTTCTCTCTTTGTTCAGAGATTCCTCGTTGACCCAAAGTTCAGTTAACACACACTCTCTGATTCCGAAGGGAGGACGCCTCTGGGAATGACAGTTGGAGCTGTAGCTCCCAGTTTTGAGCCCAGGCTGTCCTTGGGCAGTAACAGAACCTCTAGTTTCTGGGCGAGGCCCTAGTGAGCCAGGCAGCATAGCTTTCTGGCCTTCTTTTCAGAAGTTTTTTTCAAAAACCCTGGACTCCAGACACACTTAACAGTTTTTTTCTTTTCCTGCTTCTCAACCATTACTCAGGCTCTTTCTTCTGCTGGGATTTCCTGACCAATCATAGGAATTAGAGCTGGAAAGCGGCCTTAGAGATCATCTAGTTTACTACCCTCGTTTCACTGACAAGAAAACTGTCCTACTCTCCCATCTGTCCTTTGGAGAGGAAGCATGCTGGACTTGGAGTCAGAGAAGTCCTGACTCTTTGCCTACTTCCTGCCTGACTTTGGGCAAATCACATGTCTTGGGGCCTCTGCTTTCTCATCTATATAATGAGCAGATTGGATTAGCTGTTTAATAAAGGCTTGTCTAATGATCCTATAATCTCAAATGCCACTTTCATGAAGCATTCTCTAATTGCACCAGCTAGAAATAGTCTCTTACTCTGAGCACCTTTAGCAACATGCAGTAGTTCATTTGGCAAACATCTGTTGAGCTCCATGCAAGACCCTGTATTAGGGATTGTGTAGAGTTCAGTAATAAGTGAGATGTCTTTGCACTACTGACTTGTGTGATAGTGATTTGTCTGTATGTTACTCATATTATTGGATTGCAAGATACTTGATGGGCAGGGGTTATGTCTTGTCCATCTCTGTAATATTCCCAGTTTTTTGCACATACTTGATTGGCGAGTTCTTGTTAAATAAATTTAATTTATTTTTAACAACCTTTTTTTGGGGGGGGGTAGACAGTGGGGTTAAGTGACTTGCCCAGGGTCACACAGATAGTAAGTGTTATGTGTTTGAGGCCAGATTTGAACTCAGGTCCTCCTGAATCCAGGGCTGGTGCTCTATCCACTGTGCCACCTAGCTGCCTCTAATTTATTTTTATGGGATGTTTTTGACTGAGTCTCTTTGGTTCAGTTCAATTGAATAAATATTTATTGGGGCCCCACAGTGGGCAGAGCACTAGGGGCAAAGATAGGAGGAAGACGCTGTGCTTGGGGACCTTACTGCCATCATTAGATAATAAGCAGCTGGGGATCACCATGGAAAGAGCACTGGGACCTGGAGCCTGGAAGATCTGAATTCAAATCCAGCCTCAGACACCTACTAGCTGTGTGACTCTGGGCAAGTCATTTAACCTCTATATGCTATGTCCCCATGTTGTTGTGAAGGTTAAAATGAGATAATATTTGTAAAATACTATAGAAATGCCACTGCTGCTGTTAGTTTAAGAATCAGGTGGGATGGGGGATAAAGTGCTGGGCCTGGAGTCAGAAAGACCTGAGTGTGAATACTGTTTCACACACCTGCAAGCCATGTCTCTAAACTTGTGCTTGCCTCAGTTTCCTCAACTATAAAATGGGGATCATAATAGCTCCTGTCTCCCATCTTTGTTGTGAGGATCCAGTGAGGTAATATTTGTGATGCTCTTAGTGAGAGCTTAATAAATGCTCATTCCCTCCCTTTCTGTAATAATCCAATAATAGCTATCGTGCAAAGCATTTAAAGATTTGCAGAAAGCACTATTCAAATGTTAACTTGTTTGACTCAGGTACTGTTATTATCCTCATTTTACAGATGAGGAAACTAAGGCTGAGAGGTTAAAAGACCTGCCCAGGGTCACAAAGTTAGGGTCTGAATTAGGATTCACAGCCAGGACTTCCAGGCTTGACAGGTCCATTGTGCCACCTTGCTGCCTAGATTAGATACCCTAAGGGTGGGGATGGGTGAAGACCACATCTTTGTAAATAAGATAGGGTGTGATGAGGACCAAGGACATGTTGAGATAGAATGCTATGAGAAATTTGGGGAGAGAGGGACCTTTCAGTTGGAAGGATAGGGAAGTCTGTAATAAATAGGAGGAGAGACCTGAGCTGGGGAGGGAATATGTGCCAGTTTGGATGGATCATGAAGTCTGTGAAGGGAAGTGGAATGAAATAAAGTTGGTAACGTTAAGTAAGTTGGAGTAAGATTCTGGAGGGCCTTAAATTACAAGCTAAAAGCTCACATTTTATCCTATAGGCCCTAAGGAACTAGTAAAGAATTTTGATGGAGGCAGCACATTGTTGCTAGGACACTGGATTTAGAGTCAGTGAGATCTGAATTCAAATCCTGCTGCAGACATATTAGCTATGTGACCCTGCACAAGTCACCGAAGCTCTTTGTGGCCTCATTTTCCTTATCTATAAAATGAGGGGATGAGACTTACTTGCTTCCAAGGGCCCTTCCAGCTCTAACTGTGCCCCTGTGGGTGACTTGTGCTTCAGGCAGATCATTTAACAGCTCCGTGGCGGATGGATGATAGAGGGCAGAGGCTGGGCACCCTGGGCCCAGTTCGAATGCCATTAGATGACAAGTGAGAGGTGATGAGATACCACTGACCTTAGACTCCCCTTTATGGGGTGTGGCTGGAGGAGGTTACATTCTCATTCTAGGATCCCAGTCTCTGTTCAGTAGCCACTGGTTTCCTTTCTTGGGGAGGGGGCAGACTGTAAGGTCCACTGTTTGACATAGCCATTGAGCTGAGCTGAACCTCTGGTCACTCCCTTCCTTAGCTTCTGCCTGTCACTGACTTGTGTTGTAATTTTGCATCTTCACTGCCCTTGATTTTCATTTCAGTGCGATATGGACGCTTAGACACTGAGGATCGACGGAGCCGCCATTGCCCCTACCTGGACACCATTAACAGGTCAGTGAAGCAGAGAAAAGTTGTGTTTCTTGGGCAAAAAGAACATTGTTCATCTGAAGACAGCATTAGGGTTGGTCTGGAAGAACATAAAAGCCATTCCAAAAGCCATTTGGATTGTATACAGTCCATAGTTAATGACACAGAGTAGAGAGGCTCATACATCACCCTTTTAAGAGCTTAGGGTGCCAGAAGATGTGTCTCTGCTGCACTTTATAGCCCAGTTTGTAGAAGAATGGACGTGTGCCTGACCCATAATGTAAATGAAATGGGCTTTTAGCTTTGATAGATATGGGGAATGGGGATGTGTTTGCAAACCCTGCAGTTCATCTGAAAGCAGATGAGTGTTTGGTGGATTTTAATGATTTATCAGAAAATTAGAATGCAGTGCCAGTGATTGAGGATAGAGGAAGGAGTGAGTGGAATCTGTTATTTTTTGTGCTCACCCCTACTTTGCACACACATTAAGAAATCTGCCGGCATGTGAGAACATTTCCTTGCTATCTTCCTCTGTGATCTGTTTCCTGTTCTGGGCTCTAGTATAAATGCCACCCTTCTCTTTGGTTGAAACTTTTCTCCCTTGACTTCCATGATGCCACTTTCTCCAGGTCCTCTTTTCATTTCTTGAAACTGTTTTCCTCCCTCAGGGCCCAGCAGAACTGGCGGCTTCTCATCCTCCCAGCTGTTGGTGATTTCCCCAACTTTTCTGAAAGTGCTTCCCCCCTTCTTTGTTTAACCTCTGCCGTAGTCTGTTTTGTAATCTTATTTGCACAGCATCGTATACTCCCAGTAGTTAAATGCTTTGAGAGGAGGCACTGTATCTTTTTTATCTTTGTGTCCCTAGTGCCTAATACAGCGCCTTTGCACATATTAGGTGCTTAATAAATGTTTGTCAAGTGAATGCTTCACAGAATATTTGGATTTTATTTGAGGGTGCTTCTTTTTTTCCACTTTCCCTCTTACCCCCAGTTAGTTAGGGGGCTCAATCAAACAACGAGACAAATCTTGAGCTGCTCTTTGGATCATCAATCTGGGGTTAGAAGGGGCCCTAGAGGACGTGTAGCCCAGCCACCTTTTTTACAGGTGAGGACAGTGAGGCCCAGGGAAGAGACGTGTTCTTGCACATTAGCCACACAGGTCACAGAACCATCACAGATCATGGATCTAGAACTGGAGAGAGCTCAGAGGCTTATTTCGTGTGGTCTTCTCATCTTAGAGATGAAGCGACAGGCCCGAGGAGCCCCTGAGTCTTTTGGCAGGGAAGCACTCTTAGCTTGTTATAAATAGCAGCAGGCGTAGAGGACTGCTCTGTGTATCTGCTCAAGGTGCTTTGGCCAGGTGGATCAAGGCTCAGTGTGTGACTGTGTCAGGAGCCAGCGAGGGGGGCGGTGTCTAGAGTACACACCACATACCCATAGCAGCAGATCTGGGAGCTTCTGCAAAGGAACATGACTTTGTGCTCCTGGAGGGCCTCAGCCTTAGCTTTATTAAGCTAATTGTTTTCCTCTTGTTCTTTCAGGAGCGTCCTGGACTTTGACTTTGAAAAACTGTGCTCCATTTCGCTTTCACACATCAATGCATACGCCTGCCTGGTGTGTGGCAAATACTTTCAGGGTAAATATACTTTGTCTGACTTAGAGCTCCAAACTTCCCTGTAGGCATGGCAGTTTAGGACCTGCCCAGAGGAACACAGGTGTTTTTAGCAGTCCCTTTCAGTCCCTTTGGGATCAGATAGCCCATTGGCATGAGTCTTCTGAAGAATAGGTAACGGGCTTTGCCGAGGATCCCTTTGTGAAGGAACCTCTCTTAGCCATTCTGGGAATGAGGTTGAGTACTATCGGGGTTAAGTGACTTGCCCAGGGTCACACAGCTAGTAAGTGTCAAGTGTCTGAGGCCAGATTTGAACTCAGGTCCTCCTGATGTCAAGGCCAGAGCTCTATCCACTGCACCACCTAGCTGCCCCAGAGGTGGAGTACTTCTGCTCAGTCTTTTACCAAATGTTTATCCCAGCATTCTTCTGACCTGTGCAAACGCTGAAAGAACTGAAAGATATGCTTGCTGCCCTCAACAAGCTTAGGTGGCCGGGCAGCACATCGTGGCGTGCTATCCTGATCGATGCCAATCCACTGGGCTAGGTCCTCATAGAAGGGAGAGGCTGTCTTGCTCAATGGCCATAGGAGTGTGTCTTTAGGCTAAACTAACTTTCTTTCTTTCTTTCTTTCTTTTTTTTTTTTAGGCAGTTGGGGTTAAGTGACTTGCCCAGGGTCACACAGCTAGTAAGTGTTAAGTGTTTGGTCTGAGGCCAGATTTGAACTCAGGTACTCCTGACTTCAGGGCCGGTGCTCTATCCACTGCGCCACCTAGTAGGCTCAACTTTCAAGGCAGGGAATGATTATACAGGTCATATGGAAGCCCGCTCAAACGAGGCCCCAAAAGAGAGAGGAATGTGATGTATTCTGGGGAAATGATTAATGGACAGTTTGGATAGGGGAATGAAGGGAGAGAAGGTTGGATAGGCAGAGGGCAGCTCTTGGAGGGCCTTCAATGCAGCCTAATGCACCAAGTATTTTTTAAGCACTTTTGTATAGCAGGTACTGTGTTAGAGACTGGGGATAAAGAGAGTGAAAAATGGCCTCAGTAGTTTACATTCTACTAAAAGCTAGGTGGAAGAATTTTAGCCTACTGGGTATGTAGTAAGGAGCCACTGTAGGTTTAGGGGCCTGGGAATGGCATAAAGAGCATGACGTTTATGTATGATGAATCTTGTGGCGGTATGCAGGGCGGATTAGGAAGGGCAAACACGAGGGTCAGGGAGACCAGTTTGGAGGTCAGCAGGTGTTTGAGTCCAGGTCAGTAATTGTGGGAATGGAGAGGAAAGGATATTTCAAAGGAAGAAGTGGCAGGAGCTGGTAAGATTTGTTCTGAACGGAGAGTGGAAAGTCAGAGGATTTTAAGCTTTCTGGCTTAAGAAATATGCAGAAAGGTTTTACTGTTAGAAAAAATGGAAGTTGGGGAATGGGATAGATTTTGGAGAGGGATGAGGAATCTGGTTTTAAGTCTGTTAAGTTGAAGGTTAAGTTGTTTTATGGACAGCATAAGAAGTTGGAAATGCAGGACCATAGTATTTTGATGAGAGGCCTGTTCCCTACCTTTCCACTGTGCCAAGGAATGCTTCCACAGTGTTCCAGGGTGGGGGGTGGGGGGAGGTGTCTAGAAATCTATAGAAAGGAATTGATTTCCCTGAATACTGGACCATGGGGGATTCTTTTCTGGGCTATATCTGCAGTTGGGGATGGAATAATGTTTCATTGTTACTGAGTGTAACATGATAATATGGAGAAGGCCTGGGAAAAATCGGCCCCTTAAAGTTGTCTCACCACATCCCCTCCTCTAACATCCCTTCCTTCTTTTCCTCCAGGACGAGGATTGAAATCACATGCCTACATTCACAGTGTCCAGTTCAGCCACCATGTTTTCCTTAATCTGCACACCCTCAAGTTTTACTGCCTTCCAGACAACTACGAAATCATTGACTCCTCCCTGGAGGACATCACTGTACGTGTCACTGTGGAGGGTGTCAGGTCTCTTGGGAGCCTCTTTGGGGTTGACATGGGTCATTTCCCTTGTGTGCCAACTTACCCCAATGTCCTAGACACAAAGCCCAAGTGGCCTTGGGGCGTCACCTTTAATGTGTGGGGAAATGGATATAATCAGCATCCAGATGTTGGGATCCTGGGAGTTTGTGGCTTGTGTGATTGGGAATCTTTAATGAATTATGTCACTGAGGAAAGCGAACAACTTCATTCTAGGCTGTAATGTGAAAAATATTCTCAGAAAATAAGTTAATTTATCTTGTTGAATTGAAGGTTAACGTTTGAGCTCATGAAGATAGCTAGGTGGTATGCTGGATAGAGTGCTGGATTTGGAGTCAGGGAGACCTGAGTTCAAATCCTGCCTCACACTTTTCATTAGCTGTAAGACCTGGGGTAAGTTAACATCTCAGCCTTGATTTCTTCATTTGAAAAGTGAGGATAATAAAGCTATCTATCACATCGGGTTGTTTGACAGATTAAGTGAGATAACACATGTAAAATGTTTTGCAAACCCAAATGCACTATAAATGCTAGCTATTATTATCACAATTAAGAACTTGCTTCAGTGAGAAAACCCTGGTTGAAGCCTTCTTTGGGAATGCTGTAGTTTGAAGATAGAGCTATGATGGCTGCTTCTTCTCACCAGGTCCTTTTTTGTTAGGGAAAAAATTTTGAGGGGTCTTTTGAGCTCTTAGTAATCTTAAGGAGGGTTATACCTTTGCTGATTTTATATTTCTCTTTGCAGTATGTCCTGAAGCCCACGTTCACCAAGCAACAGATTTCAAACTTGGACAAGCAGGCCAAGCTGTCTCGGGCTTATGATGGTACCACATACCTGCCTGGTATCGTAGGGCTGAATAATATCAAGGCCAATGACTATGCCAATGCCGTGCTTCAGGTAGGCCCAGGAGGAGAGGCTAACTTTGGAGTCAGGTGAGAGGAGGAGGAAGTGCCATCACTAAACATAGTTCTGGCCTTGCTGCTAGGACTGTCTGACCACACACGAGGCTTGACCAGGGAGTACACTCCTGCATCAGCCCCCTGGGCCATTGGTGAGAGATGGGCCGGTGTACCCACCTTCTTCCTGTCTCCTGAGCCTGTAGCCTGTGGCACTTGCTTGGTCCCTCCCCAAGACCTGGAATGAAATCAGTGCCCTGATACTCCTTCATTATGTGACTTTGGACAAACTCTCTAATCTCCCAGCCTCAGTTTCTTCATTTGTCAATCGGGGCAAATCATACTTATATTGTCCATGTCATGGGGCTCTCTTGAGGAAAGCGCTTTGTGGGCCTTCCAGAGATGTTGACTGTTATTGCTTCTATTGCTGCTACAATCATTTCTGCTACCACTGCTGCTGAATTGGACTGAGCAGGGTGGATCTGGGGATTTCCTGATGACATTAAGGTGATAACCAGAGATGACTCAGTGTCCCAGCTAGTGAGCCTTAGATTGTCCTGGCTGTGAGGTGGTATCTTATTCTTGCCTCACTTCTGCTTAAAAAATAACTGACGCATTAGAAATTTAACCTTACTGTGAATATAATTATATTTGTTGGATAATTATTGACATTTCACTTGATTTCAGCGCACAAAGTCTCAGAATTAGAGAACTGAAAGAGTTGAAGTAGAATGTAGGATCCCTGTGGTCCAGCCCATGATGGTCACCTCGCTCCTCCTTTCCCTTTCAAGAGAGATGGCGTGGGGCAGCTCAGAAATGGGCACCCCAGATAACCTGCTCTTTTACTTTTTGACTTGAAGGGGCAGAAGCAGAGGGCCCAAGGCCAGGTTCAGGCAAGGTTTTCTGCCTGTGCCCTTGTGAGGGTCCCTAGGGAGCTTGTGATGGGAGGGGTTTCCTGGGGATAGTGGGAGCCCCTTCTCTTTCCTGAAGGTGACGGCCTTGATCAGTGGGGGGGTGACAAAGCTGGAAGTGGAAACCCTGAACGTTTCCAGACTGAATAGTAAATAGTGATGCAATTCAACTTGTTAGGAACTACATTTAAATTAATTAATTTTGGTGCTTGAAATGTGACCTTACAGCCACTGTTAGCCACTATTTGTGTTAGAATTCTCTGCCCATCCCCCTTCACTTCTCTTCTTTTGTTCTCGTACATCTTTTTGTCTTCATGTTTCATAAAGGCCTTTCCAGATTTCTTTACATTCCTCATATTGTCATTTTTAATTGTATTATACTCTTCCATTATATTAATGTCAGTGCATCATTTGTCATTTCATTGGTATGGAAACAACATCCACCAATACAAATCTCAGTCCGCTTATAACCTAGTAGGTAAGTCTTGGGGCTTTTCTCCTGAGGCTCAGAGAAATTGAGTGATTCGGCAAAGATTATAAAGCTCAGAAGTGGGACACAAAGCCACGTCCTCTGATTCCAGGCAAAGCACGCTCTCTACCACACTGCTCATTGGTAATGATGGTACATTACAGTGCCACAGTTCATTTGGTCACTCTTCTATTGCTGGACATTTAGGTTGCTTCACTTACTTGTAATAACATATAACGTGGCCATGAAAATCTTTGAACAGACAGCCATTTTGGGATTTTTTGGGGGGAATAGTACTGTGAGGGCATAGGCCCAACAATGGAATTATGCTGTCGCAGGCACTGGGTGGTTCGCTGGATAGAGTGCTGGGCCTGGAATCAAGAAGACATGAGGTCAGACATGGCTTCAGACACTCCTAGCTGCGTAACCTTGGGTGAGTCACTTAACCTCTGTCTGCCTCAGTTTCCTCAACTGTAAAATGAGGATCATAATAGCACCTACCTCCAAGGACTGTTGTGGGGATCACATGAGATAATATTTGGAAAGCACTTAGCACAGTGCCTGGTATGCAACAGGCACTTAATAAATGCTTATTCCTTTCCTTCCACCAAAAGTGATCATTATTCTTGTCACTTCTGGCTTACTGCCATATTGCTCTCCACAGCAATTCTCGAAGTTGGTGCTTCCCCCAGCATTGAATGAGCGGAAAGGATCTTCCAGAGATGTTGGTTCAGATCTTCTGTGACGCTCTGTATGTTACTTTGGGCAAGGCCCTTGGTGGCCTCTGATTCCCCTTACAACTTTGATCCTTTATTGATAATTTGCATTAGTTTCAGCTGAAGTACATTCATTGCCAGGGAAACAGGTCACAAAGTGTAGCTAAAACATCAGTGAGTCAGAGCCACAGATGCCAGGAGGTCTGACTAGAAGAAAGAACACTGAGAGTAAAGAGGGTCCCCACATGTGGGAAGTGAGTCGGGGTGTGGTGAGGGAGATTCTGTGGCTCAGTGGCTGCAGCTCCATGTGGACAGCCCCAGCCCTTCTGCTGCTTAAGGGGCTTGACCACGTTGGCTTCTGACCCTCTCCTTACTTTACGGCAGCCTTAGGTTGGTCAGGGAACCTTGGGGGAAAGGCTCCATGTGAACAAGAGGCATTTTCCTGGGTTTTGGAGAATTTTTGTGACAGTGCTCTGCCTAGTCCCCATGAGCTAGCACTCATGGGCATACACGTCCAGCTCTCCTTGTCTCAGGGGGATAGCAGAATGGGGACAGAGGCGATGGTGTTTGCATCCCTGGTGCCTCTGGGACACAGGTTCCCTTGAGTGGCCACTCCAAGGCAAGGGAAAGGACAATCTTTCATCTTCCTTCCTAGCTTAGAGCGTTCCCTAAGGGTCTAACTTATGTTTTACCGTTTTGGGATGGTCATGAGCATGTTGGATTGTAAGATCTTGGGTGAGAGAGCTGTCACCTTTCGGAGTGCTGCAGAGTCGTTAAGTGACGCTGTGTGTTTGGGTTCTAGGCGCTGTCCAACGTCCCCCCACTCCGGAACTACTTCCTTGAAGAAGAGAATTACAAGGATATCAAGCGTCCTCCCGGGGACATCATGTTCTTATTGGTGCAGCGGTTTGGAGAGCTGATGAGAAAACTGTGGAATCCTCGGAATTTCAAGGCTCATGTCTCTCCCCACGAGATGCTCCAGGCCGTCGTCCTGTGCAGCAAGAAAACTTTTCAGATCACTAAGCAAGGTGAGGAACGAGGCTCTCCTCTTTTGTGTGCGTGCTTGAGAGTGTGCATGAGGCAGTCAGGGTTAAATAACTTGTCCAGGTTCACACAGGTAGTAAGTGTCTGAGGCTGGATTTGAACTCAGGTCTGATGCTCTAGCTGCCCCTCTCCTCTTTTGCCACGGCCCCCACCCCAAATTTTCATGGCGTCGTAGGGGATCCTAGAGAGGAGGGAGAAGGGAGTCCCACCATGCCCTTCCTGTGAGGCGGAGCTACTGAGAGTGTAGCTGGAGCTTCCTTTTTTGTGCTTCATGAGCTGTGCCAAGGTTCTTAAGAGATAAGGCAGAAAGGGTGTGCCGGCTGATTACACTGTCTTAAGCTCAGACCTCTCAAATTCAGCATCTTTCCCCCTATTACTGGTGAGGGTAATACCATCCCCCTGATCCTGATTCCAGCTCACAACCTAGGGATTATCCTTGACTCCTAGCTTTTATTTCCTCCCCCCCCACCCCATATCTAAGCTGTTGCTAAACCTGTCATTTTCCCCTTTGCAGTATCTCTCCAATATGCACCCTCCTCTCCTCTGACACTGCCACCCCCCTGCTGCAGCCCTTCACTTTAGGCCTGGGTTACGGCAATGGCTGCTGGGGGGGACGGACGGACTGCCTGTTTCCTTTCTCTCCCCATTCTGATCTGTCCTCCGTTCAGCCACCAAAGTGATTTTCTTAAAAAGGTCTGACCGTGTCATCCCCTCTGCGCAGTAAACCCCAGGGGTTTCCTTTGGTCTCCAGGGTCAAATACAAAATGTTGCCTTTGGTGGTTGCGCCTGCCTTTCCGGTCTTACCTTACTCTCCAACATAGGCTCTTTGCCTCAGTGACCCTGGCCTCCTGGCTGTTCACGAACATGACATTCCATCTCAGCTCTGGGCATTCTCTCTGGCTGTTGTCCGTGTCTGGAATGTTCTCCCTCCTCCGCTTGGACTACTGACCTCCCTGGTTTCCCAACTGAAATCTCACCTCCTCCAGGAAGCCTACCCCAGGCCCCCTTAATTCCAGTGCCGTCCTTCTGTTAGTTATTTCCTGTTTATCCTGCATGTAGCTGCTTTGTGTATATTTGTTTGCATGTTGTCTCTCCTGTTGGATTGTAAGCTCCTTGAGGGCAGGAACAGTCTTTTGTCACTTTTTGTATCTTCATCGCTTAGCACAGTGCCTGGCACACAGTTGGTGCTTAACAAATATTTATTGACTCACTCAGGGTACTTCTGAGCTGATACTGTGTCTAATTTTCACCTGAGAGGTGCTGTGCCATTCTTCAGCCTGCGCGCGAGTTCAGAGAACGCCATAGATTTCCTCTCTGCCCAAGGAGCTGTCCAGCTTCTGATCTGATTGAAAGACAAATTGTCTGCTAATGGTTTGCATCAATGCAGCATGACTAGGGCACCCTGAAGAGATGAAGTCTTTATTCCCCAGGATGCAGAAGCTGAGACACCCCTTACGGTAGATGTGACTTATGTGCATTTGCCATGATTCTGCCAGGTCAGCTCAGAACATCAGACATCAGTAAGCCTCTGGGGGAGCTCTGCTTTCCTGTATCTTGACAGGAAGGGAAAGGGGGGAGCTCCTTTTCTGCATTGTAGTAGATGTTTCAGGTGAGACTCTCGAGTGGCCTTCCTCCCCACCCCCTTGGTTTGTGCTTAGGGATTGGAAAGTAGGAGGAGAATGTAGTCATTGCTGTGATTCTTATTAGGAGATTGTTGTTAAGTCATTTCAGTTGTGTCTGATTCTTCACGGATCTTTCTTGGCAAAGATACTGCAGTGGTTTGCCATTTCCTTCTGCAACTCATTTTATAGATGAGGGAACTGAGGCAAACAGGGTTAAGTGACATGCTCAGGGTCACACAGCTAGTAAGTGCCTGAGACTGGATTTGAACTCATGAAGATGAGTTCAGAGTGCTGTAACCTCTGCGCCACCCAGCTGCCATTTAGGAGAGTAGTGACAGTCATTATGATAGCTAACATTTAGAATAACCCTTTTTAAGGTTTACAAAGCACTTTTCATGTATTACCTCATTTAATCCTCACAACAACTCTGTGAGAGGGCAGCTAGGTGGTGCAGTGGGTAGAGCACTGGCCCTGGAGTCAGAAGGACCTGAGTTCAAATCTGGCCTCAGACACGTAACACTAGCTGTGTTTAACCCCAATTGCTTCACAAAAACAAAACGAAACAAAACTCAGCCTTGCGAGATATTATTACTTATCCCCACTTAGATGAGAAAACTGAAGCAGACAGAGATTCAGTGACTTTGCCCAGGGCTACACAGCTAGTAGGTGAGGTGGGATTAAAACCCAGGTCTTCCTGACTCTGAGCCCAGCGGTTTATGCACTGAGTGCCCTGGTTTGATGAGAGTGAGTCAGTGTGGGGCAGTGGGGAGAGCCCCAGACTTGAAGTCAAACATTTCTGGCTTGGATCTAGTGATACGACTCTGGATAAGTCACTACCTGTCTCTGTAGCTAGTTCCTCGTTTTACAGACATCATTCTTATGCTAGAGAATCGTGGTTTGAGAGTTGGAAGGGACTTAGGTGGTCGATAGGCCAGCTCAGACTTGGAGGGGCTCTCCTCTCTAATATGCCTGACAAATTTAGGCATGCAGGCTCTTGTTGGGAGTCCTCCAAGGAGGGGGTGCCCAGCATCTCTTGAGGCCGCCCATCCCCCTGGTCCATTTGGGCAGCAGTCGTGTGTCCCCTGCCACATAGGATTGTTGGGAAGAAAGGACTTTAGTGGAAAGGGTCATGTGCTGCCATTCAGGGCCTTCATTGAAAGAGAGTGAGGTTAACAGGTTGTGGGTGCCAGGTAAATCTGTGGTAAAGAAGACTCTGGTGGGGGATGGTTACAGGTATAGAAGGGGGAGCAGGTTTGTAAATAAGCACCAATCCCAGGAACTCTCATGACCATTTAGCATCTTGGAACAGTAGCTGATGGGAGGAGGCTTTGATGCTCCGGGCCTGAGTCATCCCAGCGACCTGGAGGGAGGGTCAGGGAAATGTTTTCGGGCTCTGGGTGGCTTCCTTGTTCTTAGCCCTCCCTGGCCAAGAACAGTGGCAAAGGTCATCTTTGTGTGGGTGCTTGGTAATGCTTGTTCGGTGACTGTCCAACCCTTAAAGCGGGTGAGGGAACTTCAGAGAAGCCTTGGTGCAGCTGGGCTCTTTTGTTCTGCCCTGGACATCATCTCTAGGAATAGAAATAAAGACAAGGGAGAGGAAATTGTGAAAGCACTTTGGCTTATTTTAAAATTTTACTTCCATTCTGAACTCAAACATTAAATAAAATGGGCATTTCTATATGTATTATAGAAGGGAAGACATGAAATGGTAGAGCTTTATGTACAGCTTGCTTTTAGGAAAAAAAAGTATATATATATATATATATATATGTATATATAATCAACCTGTACTTTCAAAGCTGTCCTGCTTGTTTGTGATTCTTTCAAGCTTTCCTTCTGTTCTCTTCTGTGCATTTAAACAAATTATATATATATAAATGTTTTTTTCAGTGAACATAAATTAATATCTCCCTCCTTTCCTTCATCATTTACAAATAAAAAAAAAAGGAAACCCTTGTAACATATACATAGTCAAGCAAAATTAATTTCCCCAGTAGGTGTGTCCAAAAAGTATATCTCATTCTACACTCTAGTTGTCACATATCCCTCATCATCGGTCTTCTAGAATCATGGATGGCCATTGCATTGATAAGAATTTTTATGACATTCGGAGAGTTATTTTTCTTTGTAATGTTGTTAATATATAAATTGTTCTCTTGGTTCTGCTTCACTTCACTCTGTATCAGTTCATATAAGTCTTTCCAGATTTCTCTGAAACCATCCTTTTCATCATTTCTTACAGCATAATAATATTTCGTTATATTCAGATACCATAATTTATTCAACCATTTCCCATTTGATGGATACCCCATTGATTTCTAGTTCTTGCTATTATAAAAAAGGATGCTGTGAATATTTTTGTATCTATAGGTCCTTTTCTTCTTTCTTTAATCTCTTTGGGGTATAGGCCTCGTAGTAGTATTGTTTGCTCATACAGTGGCACAGTTTAGTAATTTTGGGGCCATAGTTCTAAATTGTTTTCCAGAATGGTAGTACCAATTCACGTCCTCACTAATGTGCATTAATGTGCCTGTTTTTCTACAGCCCCTCCGACGTCTGTCATTTTCCATTTTTATCAACTTTGCCAATCTGATGGGTGTAAGATGGAACCTCAGAATTGCTTTATTTTGCATTTCCCAAATTATTAATGATTTGTAGCATATTTTCATGTAGCTATTGATAGTGTGGTTGATGTCTTCCTTGGAAAACTACCTCTTCATATCCTTTGACCATTTATCAATTGGGGAATGACCTTTATTCTCATAGATATGAATCAGTTCCTTATATATTATGGAAGTGATACCCTTAAAAGAGAAATTTTCTGCAAATATTTTTTCTTGTTTACCTATTTCCCTTTTAATTTAGCTGCATTAGTTTTATTCAAAACTTTGAAAGTTCTGCATGTTGAATTTTGTCTATCTTATCTTCTGTGATCCTCTCTATTCCTTGTTAGTCATGAAACTTTTCCTCTATGCATATAGCAGAAAGATACTTCCTTTTTTTGCACTCTAATTTGTTTATGCCATCACCTTTAATGTCTAAATAATGTATCCACGTTTGGAGCTTATCTTAATATATTGCGTGACATGTTGGTCTATATAATTTCTCCCAAATTGCTTTCCATTTTTCCCAGGAACTTTTGTCAGATAGGGAGTTCTTAGTTCTGTAACTTGACTCTTCGGACACGTCAAACACTAGGCCCCTCTGTGTTTGTTTCTGTATATTGTGTATGTAATCTGTTCCACTCATTGACATTTCTCTTTTTTTAAGGAGTACCAGTTTTTTTGATGCTTACTATTTTGTAATATAGTTTGAGATCTGGTACTGCTAGGACCCCTTCTTTCCCACTTTTTTCACCTCCTTGTTTTCTTTGAATTTCTTGATCTTTTGTTCCTTGTGATTAATTTCATTATTACTTTTTCTAGCTTTATAATTCTTTGGTAGTTTAGTATGGCATTGAATAAATTAATTTAGGTATTGTGATTTTTATTATATTAGGTTGGTACTTAGGAGCAATTTGCCACTTCTCCTAATAATTAGGTCTGTCTTTCTTTCTGTAATTTGGTACATTAAAAAAAAAAATCAGATGAGAGTACAGTGTGTTTCAGCCCAGGATTGGGCCATGGTATTTTTTCCCCTCTCAAGTCAAGCTTCTCAGCAGGCAGGCCTAGGTCTGTTACTGCCCTCCCCTTTTAGGGCCCTGTTACATAATGGAGAAAGCTTTGGGTGGGGGAGTCAGGAGATCTGGGGGGGGTCTTGGCCAAGTTCAATAACCTGGTCCCTGCCCCTCATCTGTGACCTTATCTGTTAAGTGAGAAGTTTGAACTACCTGAGCTTCAAGGTCCCTTGTAGCTTTCAATCTCTGTGAATTGATCAGTGCGTTCTTTGGGTCGATGTGCGTCTCTCCTCCTCGTAACACCTAACAGTCCTGGGTATGTAGTAGTTAGTTACCATGTATTGGCTGACTTGTGTTTTGTGGAAGACATGGTTGTGATTCCCGTCTGACCTTTTCTGTCTCTTTCCTTGCAGGTGATGGGGTAGACTTTCTTTCCTGGTTCCTGAATGCCTTGCGTTCAGCTCTCGGGGGGACAAAGAAGAAAAAGAAGAGTAAGTTGTGGTCTTGGTAAAAAGAGCTTCCCTTTTGTTCTGTTGACTTCCAGGACTGTGAGCTTGGGCCCTTCTTCTCTGGCTGGGCTGCTAGCTTTCAGAATGGGGTCCCTTTCTTGTGAACGTATCAAGTGGAGCTGAAATCGATGCGGGAGGGGATTCTCAAAGCTCTGATGCTAGATCCCCAGTGCTTTGTCTGACGTTCTAGGGTTATTCCTGGCTCCCTGACCCAAGAGGATCATGAAGCATAGAGGGAGAGAGGGCACTGGCCTAGGAGGAGAGCACTGGGGCTCCACCCCTGTCTGCTGTTGCCTTGCTTTGGCCATGTCACTTCTCCTTGGACTAGACCATCTTTAAGACCTCTTCCCACTTAGAGATTTGTTATGTTGTACTGGAATCTGATTTGGGGGGTGGAAGGCACCTTTCAAAGCTCCAGAAGTAAGGAAATAACATTGGTGAGCTGATGCATTTCACTTTGTAAAGGAACCGTAATTGCTGGAGTAAATCAGAACTGAACTACCAGGTTGCTGCTTACTAGTAAGAACAATCAAAAAACTAATTCCTGCTGTTTTCTTACTTTATTTTTACTTGGGGAAGTGATGCTGATGTTAATCTTACATTTCAGAATGTTGTTTTCTGCACCTTAACAGTTGACATTGATGTGGCATGTAGCGTGGGTAGCTAAGAAAGGGACGTTTCACAAGGACTAATGAAAATAAAGTCTTCCGCTCTTCGAGACCTTGGAGTGGAATGTCCAGCGTCATTGTGGCTTTACTGTCCTCTCCAGTAGTTATTGGAATCAAATATTCTAATTATGATAGCCATTTTGAAGGCACTTTCACAGCCACTCACAATCTCCACGTGTAATGAACACATGAGGGTTTTTTGGCCCCAAGAGGCCAAGTGCCACGTCTGAGGTCACAAAGAGAGTGACTCGGCAGCACTATTTCCATGAGTCCCCTTGAGCCTTTTATCTGGGGCCTTGGCTCGTCTCTACAAGGTCTTTGAAAGCTCTGTGTACCGAACTAGCAAGGTGAAGTATTTAGCTTGGGCTGGGATCGACCTGCGACCTTCTTTCTTAAAAACAAAAGCGTTTTATTGATGTCTTTTGTCTTCACATCTCCATCATTTCTATAAAAGATAATTCCTACAACCCTGCAGAGTGAATTTTTCCTCGTAATAAAAAAAAACCCAATAAGCAAAAATACCCGATAGAGCGATGTCTTCTGGCTTGGTAGTCCCCTGACACTGGCGGAGAAGGGGGAGGGATATTTCCTTTTTGGTTCTCAGGACCATCACTGGTTTTCCAGTTGCCCAGAATCCAGCTTCCTTTTAGTGACCTTTTCATTTAAATCATTGTAGTGATTACATTCTCTCTATTTCTGTAATCTTTTTTTTTGCGTTCAGTGCAGAGTGGTCATTTCCTTGCATGGAAGATGTGGTTATGGAACATTGCTTTGATGTTGCATATTTTCATTATTGCTTTCATGTAACTATAGTCACAGCTTTTTGTCCTAGGCTGTTGGAAGAAATAGAGCTTGTTCCCAAAATCATTTTTAAAAGTGGACGTTTGAAGAACTTGGAAATGCTCTCTCCTGCCTCATTTAATCTGTATTTTGCTATTCATTTCTGCAGCTATTGTGACAGATGTTTTCCAGGGGTCCATGAGAATCTTCACTAAGAAACTGCCACACCCAGATTTGGTAAGTTGGTTGAACTTGGCTGTCCTGTTTTATGCCTAATTATAGGCTGAACGTTTTGGCTGATCAGTACTTTCTGACTATCTCAGCCCTTTGGTGAGGGGATTTAGTGAGTGGATAGCTGTGCTGATTAGAAAGAGCTTTGTGAGGTCCACCACTGGGGGTTTCTGTATGTTCCATTATGATTTCTGTTGGGGTCTGGAGTAGAGTATGGTTTTTCTTTTGCTAGATAAACAAAGCCACCGCAGATAGTTGTAGCACCAGCTTACAGTTCTCCAGTGCTTTCCTCCCACTACGAAGCAGATGGTGCAAGTGTTTTTGGAACTGTAGTACCAGACGAGGTTTCATAAATTATTTCTGAGTCAGGCTGAGCTACACTTGGTGAGAGATTAATAGTTTCTCGGGGACTTCTCTTGTCAAGGCCCTACCTACCCTTGAGGGATTTGTTTCTGGACCTCGGTTGGGCTCCCACATGTCCTGTCTCATTCCTTTCCTTCCTAGCCAGCAGAAGAGAAAGAACAGTTACTTCATAATGACGAGTACCAGGAGACTATGGTTGAGTCCACCTTCATGTACCTGACCTTGGACCTTCCCACTGCCCCACTTTACAAGGATGAGAAGGAGCAGCTCATCATCCCCCAGGTGCCGCTCTTCAACATCTTGGCCAAGTTCAACGGCATCACTGAAAAGGTGACCTTGGGAGCCTTCTGAAGGGCTCCTTCTGATTCCTCCTCCTCTGTACCTGGGGCAGTATATTTACATGGCGCCATGATTGTGAAGTGTTGGGGTTCAGTTATTCATTCTCTCAACTCTTGTGGGAGCCAGGTTGTAGCAATATTTTGGCAGGGGGTGGTGCGGCAAATCTGCTTACGATCTCCTTTTGGGGGCAGCTTAAGTGCTTTTACCCTCTGGTGTGCTTTTGCCATCCACCAGCTAGTGGTAGGTTAGCATATTGGTGGGGCCTTTCTAACTAGAGCTGAGTGAACTTAAATTCTCCTAGCAAAATTCTAGAATGTGTGATGGAAGACATGATTTGTGAGCATTTAGAAAGGGAAGCAGTGAAGGCTGAGAGCTTTCATGGCTTCCAGAACAGGTCACCCCAGACTGCCCTCATTTCCTGTTTCACTGCTGTTTGTAGACTGGTAAATCAGGGGCTTGTGGTGGGTCTTGTCTGCCTAGGTTTTAGCTAGGCTTCTGGCAGAGTTTCTCATGTGGTCCTTGTGGACCCGATGGAGAAATGTTGACTAGGCAGTAACTGTGGTTAGGTACATTTAGAACTGGTTGAATGACTGGACCTAAATGGTCATTAGTGGTTCATTGTGAACCTGGAGGTAGCTTCAGATTCAGTACCCCAGAGAGCTGTTCTTGGCCCTGGGCATTTGTCAGTCTTTTAGATGAAGGCGTAGATGAAATGTTTCTCTGCTCTTGGAATTCTGAGCACCGAGAGGTGAGCTTTGGCTTATCTTACCTAGAACCAGGCCACTGTGATGCTTCCTGGCCATTTTTTAAAGCCATGTTACTCCCTCCCCCACGCTCCCATTTTCTAGTTTCCCTTTATGGTTGTCTTCCCTGTTAGAATGTGAACTCCATGAGGGCAGTCCTGCTTGTATTTGTATGCCTGGGGTTTATTAGCACAGGGCCTGGTACCATTCATTAATCATCACATTTCCAGATGACGCAGAACTGAGAGGGAGTCGGTGTGTCTGAGAGCAGACGTGAGATCTAAAAAAAACCTTGACAAGTTGGATGACGGCTCATATCTGATAAAATTAAATTGAATAGAAATAAATGCCAACTCCTCTGTTAAGGTTGAAAAAACATCAGCTCTGTAAGTAGAGCAGGAAAGGGGCCTGGCCAAATAGAAGCTTGTGTGGATGAGATGTGGTCAGTATGGGTCACCAGTGATGGGGCAGCTATGAGCATCACTGTGACCTTGGCAGACAGGTGCCAAGAGCAAGGAAAGGACTGACTTTCTGGGTTTGGCCCTGGCCACACCGCATGTGGCATGTTCTGTTCAGTCCTGGGCGAATGGGAGACCGTGTCATGTGCATGTGAGCTGAAGGAACTGAGAAACAAAGAACATGGTCAGTACCTTCAGATGTTTGGAGGGTGGGTCTGTGGTCTCTGAGGACAGACCTGGGAGTAATAGAGGCTGAATGTCTGGACAGAATTTTAAACCAGGGCAGGGCTGTCCAAAAGTGGAATGGGAGGTCCCCTGGGGGCTGGCTGGGTTCCTGTTTTTATTTTGTCATGGGGATTCTGGCTTAGGCATGGGTGGAACAAATTTACTCTGAAGCTCCATCTAGCTCGGGTTCTGCCTCATTCGAAATATGAAGAGGCCCCTCATTACTCTGGGCCGCTGCTGTGGAATCCTTGACCTGCCCCGTTTGTCTTGTAAACAAACTCAGGAAACTGGCTGCTCTCACCTCCAGTTAACCATTTGTCCTTGGGGTCACGCCCTTCTTCGTCCATTTGTGTCCCATCTACCCTTTTATTCTTTAACATTGGGATTTTGACATAGAAAGACCTGCATGAATTGATGCTGAGTGGAGTGAGCAGAACCAGGAGAGCATTGTACACAGTAACAGCCACACTGTGCGACGGTCAAATTTGATAGGCTTAGCTCTTTTCAGCAATGCAGGGATCCAAGACAGTTCCAAAAGTCTGGTGGAAAATGCCATCTACACCCAGAGAAAGAACTGTGGAGTCTGAATGCAGATCAAAGCAGACTGTTTTCACATTTTTTTGTGTTTTCTTTCTCCTGGTTTTTCCCTTTTGTTCTGATTGTTCTTTCACAACATGACAAATGTGGAAATACGTTTAACAAGATCGTACATGTGTAACCTGAAAAAAATTGGGATTTTGTCCCATTTTACTTGGCTCCCTTTTTGTTCTGATCTTCACATGCTAATCCCAAAAAGGAACATTTTCCAAGTACAAAGTAGAACAGAAAAGGACGATTTCTATGTGAAACCATGCTTTTCTTTTTTTATGCATGGCCTTTAACCAGTGTTTGTTTGGCCTCTGTTTCCTCTCCGGCCAGCTGGCAGCCAGTCTGCTGGCCGTTAGACCTCTGTAGGGCCAGCTCAGGTTACCATTTACAGTGTGGATTGTCTGGCTCCCTGTTACACAGTGCCAGCACACATTAATGATTTACAGTAATTCTTGAAGATGTTAAACTTGTTTCATCGTATGGGTAATGGTTGATACACTTTGATTAGTGTAACAGAAGGGCAGATCGGGTCAGAGAGAGGTGGAGGGACTTGCTTAAGGTCACCTCGCTGGTTAGAATTGGACCCTAATTGCTGAGCGTCCTAGCCTAGTCCAAGGCCCTCGTTTGTTGTTTCTGCTTCTGCGTGTACCACTCTTCTCCCCTGGCCCTCCTGGAGAGGCCCTACCAGCCTTGTCACCGGCTGTGCCGGTCAGCAGCGTGCTGGCTGAGAAGCCTTCTCCCCTCTCTGGACTGGCCTCCGAGGGCTCCCTTTCTCTTCCGCTTGAAAGCCCTTTTGTGCTCAGTCTGAGCTTGCTGATGTGCTGCTTCTCAATGTTCTTATGCGCACTTGTGTCTATTTCCGCCGGACTATGAATTCTGAATGCAGGAATAGTGTCTTCTATTTCTTTTATGCCTCTGCTGTGCATGTTAGATGTTTACTGATCGTGGGTGGGCTGGCTTCATCCCACTTCAGAATCGTAGCCGCTGAGCTTGGGGAGACCCTGAAGGGTCATCTAGTCCAGCCTTCCACCTGATAATGCAAGATTCTGTGCTGGAATATTTCCAGGGAGCTCACTGCTTGTTTATTTCATTCTTAGATATGCGAATTGTTAGGAAGTTCATCCTCACATTGAATTAAAATCTGCTTCCTAGTAATTATCGCCCCTTGATTTTAGTGTTCCCCTGAGAAACAACACAGAAGTCTTTCCAGGAGGGTCTCCCCTGGGTTTCCTCTTCTCCAGACTTGACACCACTGATTCCTTCAGCTGTTTTTCATGTTGATGTAGTTTTCAGACCAACCTGTTTACTTTCCTCTGGATGTTTACTTTCCCCTGGTTTGTCAGGGTCCACCTTAAATCTACACAGAACTGTACACTATCTAATAGTGGGAGTAATGAAATTATTATTTAGCATAATTTGAACCCTGCATTTCCGTTGGAGCAGCTGAAGACCAGCTTAGATTTTTCCATAGCCTCAAACCATGTTGCTAGTCCTTAGCCTCTTATATTGTTCCATACAATTAACAATCCTTTTGGGACTCAGTTTCCTCAACTGTAAAACAAGGGGGCTTGGACTTAGCCTGAAGAATCCTCTGTGCCCTCAATCTGTGATCCCCCTTTGCTTGCTGTGCGTTTCTTGCTGAGGGTCTGCCTTCCTTTTCCAGGACTCTTCACTCACGAGCTCACTCTCTCTCCTCTCCTCAGGAATACAAGACGTACAAGGAGAACTTTCTGAAGCGCTTCCAGCTCACCAAGCTGCCCCCGTATCTTATCTTTTGTATTAAAAGGTTCACGAAGAACAACTTCTTTGTGGAGAAGAACCCGACCATCGTCAACTTCCCCATCACGTGGGTAACAGTCCTTTGCATCTTCTCTGATCTTCCCTCCTCCTTTCCGTCAAGAGCGTTAGACACGATGGATTTTTTTAGTTAATATTTGTATGGAAATTGCCTTGTAGTTATCTAACCTTTCAGCAGATTCTTCATTCAGAATGGGAATTTTCATAATTAACAGAGTAAAGGATGTCCTGCCAGGATTCGTCCTGACCATTCAGTCAGAGGAAGGAACATCCTGGCTTGGGGTGGTTGAGACAAGAGAGAGGACTTGTGGTTTTGAATTAAGGGGCTAGAAGTGCAGGCCCCCTGGGAGCTTTGTAGGCTGGTGGGTTTGTCACAAGTGTTGGTTCTCACCTTTTGTGTTGGATTGGCTGGAGGTTTCTCTCTGCCTCAACCTACAATGATTGAGCTCTTCAGGCTGTCTCTGTGAGGTCAGGAATGAGCTCCTTGGTGACACAGGGCTTGGCATGTAGTAAGAGCTTAATAAATGCTTGTTGACTGAACTTGGTAAAAGAAACACGGGACTCCATGTAGTCAGTCATTAGAACTCTGTTGTACAACAGCTTATTATTGCAGAGATGTGGATGAACCATGGAGCACATCATGCTGATGAACTAGGTACAGTAGAGGAGTGTAGCCTGGTAGGACGCATTTTAGCATCATTCACTGAATTCTTGCTGTTTTATATTCTCTTGGCATGCTGGGCTGGGCCACTTGTGGTCTAAGGGAGAGAGATTGGGTTAGGAGGCTCGCCCAGTGGAGCTGCCATCTTTGATCTGCATGTAGTTGTCTGTTCTGCACTTAGTCTGCAGTCCCCAGGATTAGGTGTTCCCAGCAGTAGCACGACAAAAGGGGGTAAGGGGAGGAAGTAAGCATTTATATAGTGCCTACTACGTGCTAGGCACTGTGCTAAGCACCTTACAAATATGATCCCATTTGACAAAGTGCACCATCATTCATTTCCTTATTTAAAAACTTCCTATCGCTGAGTCATCTCAAGAAAAATAAGGAAACAGCCTGGTTGCTGTTTGAGAAAGAACCACAGTGCTCTCTTCTTCCCCCCAACTCACACCCCCCCCTTTCCCCTTTTTCCCCTAACATATAGTTTTATTTAGATTTTGATCAGTAAATATATAGCTTTTAACAGATAGAATGGCTTCTGCAGCTCAGTTTTATTAAGGATACTAATCTTCCCTTTTTTCAAATGGGCAAATTCTTCTACTTTTTTTCCTTTTTTCAGCCTTGAAAAAAGGTTGTTCTCACTGCCTTTCTTGTTGGCTGCTGCCTATAACTGGTTTTAATCTATTTCCTCTCTTTCTGAAGGTATCCCTGAAGTTTTAAGCTATCAAAACTTGAAACTGCACTAGGACTTTGGGGACACTCCCTGATTGCCTGGCACAGTGGAGAGTGTTACACTGAGATTCTAATGCCCATTGGGCTGCCTCCAGACAAACACTCTGATTAGTCCGTTAGCCTGGACCTCGGCACAGTCATCTGCAGAATGGGGAGATTGGATGAGAGAGTGACTGCCTGAGGGACTGAATAGAGAAGTGGACAGGGGAGCTGGACCAAAGGAGGCAGGCTGGAGGCTGGGGCCAGAAGGGGGGTGGTTCTCTCTCACTTTGCCTTCTTGGGCAGATCCACAACATGGTCCCTTATGGGCTGCATTGTCTGCCGTCATTCCTTCTGCTTGCTTTGCCCATTGATGCAGTTTGTAGGGCTGGGGCCTACACAGTATTGCCTTTTAGCCACAATCCTTGCAGAGTTGAAGGAATGTGCCACTTTTCTTAAATACTCATCTGATTACTTACAAAGTATAGAACTTTAGATGTAGTTCATCTTTCCCTTTAACAAAAAAGTTAAAAAATTTTTTGATATCTTGTATTTTTACATTACTTTCTTTTCTGACTGTATCCCTCCCCCCCCCATACACAGGTAGCCAAGAAAACTTTACCTGTCAACTGAGACTAACAGCATGAGTAATGTTTAACTAGTTCTGGATAAGTGCAACTAGGAAATCACTTTTTGAACCCAATAGTCATAAATTAACCAGCTTTTTTAGTTTCTCAACAGCAGTCTGGACCTAATTAGTACTTCCCCTCCTCTTTATTTTTAAGAAGTTTGCCGATGTTCTCGCAGAGCTTTGTCAAACCATCACCAGCTTCAGCATATTTATGACTTGGCTCTCCTGACTAAAGTCTGCCCTGTTCAAGCTTCACAGCTCTGCCCTGAAAGAGCTTAGGGCTTCAGTTTTTCTTTAACCAGTTAGTGATTCTTCTTTGGCTTGGCTTGTTCTCTTAGCCGGTGTGAAGATGAGGGCCAGTGTCCTTCCTCTTTTCTCAGACTAAATGGAACTAGAAGAGATCAAACTGATGTTTTCCCCTTCCCTGTTTGGCTCCCCAGCTGGTCCACAAGAACTTTGGAGCCCATGGGTCTCACTCTGAGGAGTTAGACTCCCTGGCATTTGCCCTGGGCTTGTTTAGGCGTGCCTTAGCAGCTGTTCTTAAGACTTGGATTACTCCTTAAGTCAGCTCCTTTAGCATCTGACAGGTCACTTGCCCGACAGTATCCAGAGTGACTCAAAAATCCCCAAACTTTTATTTACTTAATCATCTTTTTCTTTTAAATTTTTAAAATTGCTATTTTTTTTACATTGCTCAGATTTTCCAGTATATTCCTTCTTCTTCTAGAAAGCCATCCCTTATAACAAAGAGTTTTAAAAAAATATACCAAAAACTCAGTTCAACAAATGTCACCCATCAGCCAAGTCCAGCATTATACCTAGTGGAGGGAGACACATTCTCACGCGTTGCTCTTTTTTGTTCCTCTGTTTGGGTTGTTATTTACATTATTAGAGATATTGTGCACATTGTTTTCCTGGTTCAGCTTCCTTTTCTCTACATCCGTTCATGTAAATCTTCCCATGCTTCTCTGTATTTTTTGTGTTCATTTCTTACAGCACAGTAGACTATGCACTGATTCACATGCTGCTGTTGTTTTTTGCTGGGCCTCAACTTTGCTTCTGCTTCTTTGCTCTTACAAAAATGCTGCTATAAATATTTGCTGTAGAAGAGACTTTTCTTTTTGTTTTTGACCTCCTGGAAGCCTGTATAACTGCTCGTGGGATCTTGGGGTTAAAAAGGATTGACATTTTAGTCACTGAGTGTAATTTTCAGAGTGGTCAGACCGCTTTGTAGTTCTTCTGATAGTGGATCAATGTGCCTGTGTCTGCAACATTAACTTCCTGCCTTTTGTCATTGTTGCCAGATGCATCATTCGGAGTGAAACATCAAGAGTAGTTGTATGTTTCTCTTATTGTTAATTATTTGGAGCAGTTTTTTATATGATTATTAATAGTTTGACTCTTCTTTTGAGAACTACCTGTTTATATCTCTTATATATTTTTAAGAGGCAAGCCAGTGGATAAAGTGCTGGGCTTGGAGTCAGAAAGACCTGAGTTCAAATCCATTCTCAAACACTTACTAACTGTATGATTTTGGGCAAGTCACTTAACCTGTTTGTCTTAGTTTCCTGGTCTGTAAAATGGGTTAATAACAACACCTACCTCCCACGGTTGTTGTGAGGATCAAATGAGATATTTGTGAAGTGCCTGGCACACAGTAGGTAGTACACAGATGCTAGCTGATTATTATTATTTTTACCAGCAGCAGCATCACTTATTCATTAGAGAATGGCTTTTGGTCTTATAGATTTGTTAAAGCTCCCTACGTATCTTGGGTATTAGACGCTTATCAAAGATACTTGATACACACAATTTTTCCCCAGTCGGCTGCCCTCCCTTCTTATTCTAGTTGCATTAGTTTTGTTCTTATGTGAGTTTTTCAAGTTTATATAATCAAAAGTCTGTACCCGCTCACTGTGGGCATCCCCCAAACCCTCTGTCCTGGGTTCTATGCCATTTCTCTTGGTGATCTCATCAGCTTCTGCAGATTCGGTTGTCATCTCTGTGCAGATGCTTCTCAGATCTCTGGTCCAGCCCTAGTCTCTCTGCTGATCTACAGTCTTGCATCTCCAGCTGCCCATTGGACATCTTGAACCAAGTGTCCTGTAGACATTTAAACTCCACGTGTCCAAAACTGAGCTCCCTATCCTTCCCCCAGATCCTTCCAACTTCCTGTTGAAACCACCACAATCCTTCCAGTCGCCCTGGCTTACATCCTCCACTCCCAATCCATCCTCCGCTCAGCTGTCAGATTGGTTTTCCTAAAGTTCAGGTCCGACTGTGCCACCTTCCTATTCAGTAAACTCCAGTGGTTCCTATCACTTCCAAGGTGAAATACGAGATCCTCTGTTTGACATTCAGAACCTTTCATCACCTGGCCCCGTCCTGCTTTTCCAGTCTTCCGTATACCTTTGTTGTTCAGTCATTTCAGTCATTTCTGACTCTCTGTGACCCCATTTGAGGTTTTCTTGGCAAAGACACTGGAGTGGTTTGCCATTTCCTTCTGCAGTTCACTTTACAGATGAGGAAACTGAGGCAAACAGAGTTAAGTGACTTGCTCAGGGTGACATAGCTAGTAAGTGTCTAAGGCCAGATTTGAAACCATGAAGATGAATCTTCCTGATTCTAAGCCCAGTGGTCTATGCTAGGGGCGGGGAACCTGTGGCCCTCTAGGTCCTCAAGTACGGCCCTTTGACTGAATCCAAACTTCACCTTACACATCTCCTTAATAAAAGATTTGTTCTGTAAAACTTGGGCTCAGTCAGAAGGCCACACCCAAGGACCTACAAGGCCACAAGGCTTCAGGTCCCCCATCCCTGCTCTGTGCACTATGGTACCACCTAGCTGTCCTCCTTATAGCTCACTCCTCCAAGCACACTGGGATCCAGTGACACTCCATCTCTTGCCTTTTTGCATTTTCACTGGCCATCCTCCATGCCTGGGATTCTCTTGTCTGTGTCTGCTGATGTCCCTGGCTCCCTTTGGGTCACTCCTTTGACCAGAAGCCCTTCCTGATGCCCACGAATGGCAGGGCCCTCCCTCTGTTGGTTATCTGCAGTTTATCTTGTCCGTTTCCGGTGTCTCCATAGTTGTGGTTCAGTGCCTAGCAGAGAGGCAGTGCTTAAGAAATGTTTCTTGACTTGACTTACTTTTTATGATCATTTTTTGGTTGAGAATTCTTCCCCTAACTGGGAGCTGTGAAAAGTGCTTGATCTGGTTCTCTTCTTACTTATTTTAGGCTTTGCCTTAGAATTGAGATCCTGAGTTCACTCTGAGTTTATTGTGGTAAACTGTGTGCCCTGGTGGTCCTAGTGCGGGGTGGTGGGACGAGGGAAGACCCCCGTGGAATATTCTGCTAGAGTCTTCCCAAGAGCGGGCGCTCCCGTAGACCCCCAGGGAGCCTTGGCGGTTCCCTTGTCTGTGTTCTGTTAATGGTGGATGTGCCGTCCTCTGCCTAACCTTTGTTCAATGCTGTTTCTGGCTTCAGAAATGTGGACCTGAGGGAATATCTGTCTGAGGAAGTTCAGGCTGTGCACAGGAACACCACCTATGACCTCATCGCCAACATCGTGCATGACGGGAAGCCCACCGAGGGCTCTTACCGGATTCATGTGCTTCACCACGTGAGTGCCAGCTTGCCTGATGGGGAGTAGGCCAGCAGCCCCTTGGCTTTCTTGACAGGGAGATGGCCTGGCGCGGAGGGGGGGCGGTCACCAAAGCCTGTGTTTGCTGTGAGCTCGACTGGAAGTTAGCCTAGGGTGTGATCTCTGCTTCTTGAGCCAGAAGGCCAGGAGACCTTCCCAGCTTTGTGAATACGCAGGCTTCTCAGCCAGCGTGAATGATCACAGCCACATGATTCTTGTTGCTGATGCCTCTTAGGAGCCCGGGCCATGACTTGTTTCTTCAGTAGAAACAGACCTGCTCTGGGTAGTGCCCAGGGACCTGGCATCACGGCCTTAGTCATACTGCCGCTCCCGAGAACAAGTGAGGACGGTGGCCTTCCCTGTCCTTTACTCTCTGTTCCCTGGAATGAGGCGCGTTCTGTCCACTCTCGGCCTTTCCCTCACGCGCATCGGTCGGCGGTTACCCAGGTTGGCATCACGTATCTTCCCAGCTGAGTTTGTCAGAAACATATCTGGTAATGCGGAGGGGGCAGGATCAGGAGTTCCCAGTGAGAAAAAGAGGGAGAGGGAGCTTCTCTCTGGGCTTGACCCACATTGGCTTGACGTCCATGATGGGATTTCTGGAACAGTAAAGGGGAGGGCCTAGATTAGTAAGACTTGCATGACTGTGCCCCAGAGCCCCTTGGCCTGGACGGGATCCAGCAGATGTCCATCTCCCTTCGCTGGCTCTGCATGTTTGACTCTTGCTTGGGGCGTTCTTTTTTGTTTTCTCTGTAGTCTGGCTTTTTTTTTGAACTTTGTTCCCAGCTCTGTGATTACTGCACCCTTTTGGTTTCTGGGGATTGATGAGCCCTGCTTTTTGCTTCTCTCCCCCCCCCTCAGGGGACAGGCAAGTGGTATGAACTCCAGGACCTGCAAGTCACTGACATCCTGCCCCAGATGATCACACTTTCAGAGGCCTACATCCAGGTAGGGGTGGCTGCAAAGAACTCCCAACAGCATTGCATGCTGAGCGGTCCCTGCATGCATGCCTCAGCTTAGATGCTGAACAACCTGGAGACATAACTGTGCATCTCTGTTCCGTGTTGCATAGAAGTGAGGAGTGTATGATTGTCTCCTTTACCTGGAGTCAGTGCAGATGATGAGAGATTGGCGGCTGGGGCCTCGTGCATTTAAGAAGAGTGACCTTAAACTAACTGAGCTCAGAATCAGTCAGCCAGCAAGTCTTTGAGCGCTGCTGTGCATCCACATCTGTGCTGGGCAAGTGAAGGGGATGCAGGAGACATATGGGACACCCTCTTTACCTCAAGGAACTTAAAACATAACTAGAGAGAAGGCTTAGCGAGGACCACACTCTGCCAGCTCTTATGAACACTGCGTATGTGAAGCCCTCACAGACAGACAATGGTGGTGTGTGTTAGTGTTGAATGCAGTACGTTGTTGTGGGCGCCAAAGCAGGAGGGGAGTCCTTGATGGCTGGCGGGAGTCAGAATGGAGAGAGTGTGGGGCTCAGGCCAGCCATTGTAGGGTCAGTAGCATTTCTCTAGGCCGTAGGGAGCAGGGAGGACGTTCCTGAGGAGTGGAACCTCATGGGTAAAGGCTTGGAGGTGGCAGTGGGTATGTTGGGTTCGGGGGAGAATGAGACGATTGGCTTGACTGCAGGGTGGGCTGGGTTTTGGGAGGGTCGAGAGATGAAGTCGGATTCAGTTGGGTAGAGCCCAGTTGTGACTCCCAAAGCCAGGCAGAGGAGTGCACTTGGATGGATTGGGCCGGATGGCTGGTATAGATGGTGGAGTACCTGACTGTTCAGAGATCATGATTTCTTCAGTGTGGCTCTTCTGCCAGCACGGGTCACAGCCCTTCCCTCACCTTGGACACAGGCTTGGAGAGTTGTTGCGGTTGAAAAATGGATCACTTGGTGGAGGGAGGGAAAAGCTTATCGACAGAGAGCTGTGGGGGAACAGTGTGGGAATAACCATGGGGAACAAGGAGTGTGCCCCCCTCCTCCCTTCTATTGTTGTAGGACAGGTAAGAGCAAGGGCGGTTGAAGAATTAGGTCGTAGGCCCTTAAGTTGGGGTTGGCCCTGAACTGAGGAGTGGTACCGAAGAAGGGTTAGTCAGAAAGACCAAGGATTAGTGAAGGAGCCAGGGGAGCGTGAAGTTTGAGGAAGTCGGGGGTGGCAGTCCTGTGTGAAATGCCACAGACAAGCCAGAGAGCGGGATGGAACCCGGGGGGTTGGGTCTGGCTGGAAGATGACATGATTCACTTGCAGGGCAGCCATCCTATTAGAGTGGGGGGGCGGAGCCAGAGTAGAAAGACTGGAGGCCAGCGTGGCTGAGAGAGGAGGCTGGATCAGATGGTCTCTGGAGAGGGAAAATGGAGATGGGGCGTGTGAGTGATGCCCTCAGAGAGAGACTGGATGGAGGAAAAGAGGGGAGAGCACACCGGCCAGAGACAGGAAGGGGAAGGGGAGGGAGTGATCGAGGTGGAAGTGTAGTGACTCAGGCTCCCCGGGGGCTCTGGAGAAGGAGGCCTGAGGACGTAGTGCTGGACAGATGGACGGGACGGATGGATGACTGCACTGGGGGCAGGAGCGAAGGGACCCTCTTTTCTTCTTCTTTGGTTGCTTCCTTTGTAGCCCACGACCCAAGGGAGTTTGGAATGGGAAGTAAGAAATGAGGGAAAGGGGGGGGAAGAAAGTGGGATGGGAGGCAGTGGGAGTGTGTGAGCTGGGCAGACGCTGAGTCTGGACGCCGCTGTGCTCATCTGTTACAGATATGGAAGAGACGGGATAGCGACGAGACCAACCAGCAGGGGGCTTGAGGATGTGGCAGGAGCTGGCAGAACCCGGGCCAGCCAGGCCTTCGGAGGAGGGCACGGGGGCCCGGCCTTCCTGCTCTCTGTCCCCCTTTCAGACTCCAGCGTGATTCTGTCTTCCATTCCCAGCAGCCTGGCGCTCCTACAGATGTAATTTATTTCTTGGGCCGCTTACTGAAGTACCTGAGAGAAACGGGGAGTTGCTCCTGGGACGCTCCCTGCCCCAGAGCGGGCCAGAGAGCCTTCTCGAGCTGCTTCCCCATGAGGAGGCGACCTTCCCTTTTGGGTAATTTGTGTTCTGAAGCAGATTAAACACGTGCTCTTCTTAAACCAGCCTTGTCACTGTCCTTCCTTCCGTCTCCTTTTGCTCTGCTGCTGACTGTTCTCTTGTTAAGCCGGCCCTCCTGTGGCTGTGGTGGGAGAAACAAACACCTTCCCCGTCCCCTGAGGAGCTCTGTGATAAGTGGCTCCTCCTGTTTGCGGGGGGCAGTGTGGTAGAGTGGGTAGAGGACTGGCCTTGGAGTCCTGCAGACCTGCCTCTCACCCACACTGGCCAAGTGACCCTGGCTAAGTCACTTTCTCTCCGGGCACCCAGCACCTCCCTAAGACTGAGTTCTAGATGAATGGCCCACCTTCGTTGGTGAAGGCAATCGACACACTGGGAAGTGAAATCAGGTCTGGATTCAAAGAGCCAGCACTTTAAAGCTTACAAAACATTTTGGGTAAAGTAGGTAGCACACTGTTCTCCCTGTTTTTTAGATAAGGAAACAGAGGCTCAGAGAGCCAGCTGGCGGATGTCAGAGTCCAGGTGGTCTGTCTCTTTGCACTCTCTTTGTGCGGCCTCCCGGGTCCCAGGAGGGCCCAGCCCTCAGCAGCAAACTGTCCAGGGGTCTTCCAAAGGGAAGGGCCCTGAGAACATGAGTCTCCCAACACACTCATTTTATAGGGAGAAAACTGAAGCTGTCAGTCAAGGGAAACCGATGTGGTGATCACCCCTTGACCAATTGAGTCATCTTTAGAAATACACCAGGAGAGCTTACTATCTAATAAAAAGAAAGATGTTCTCACATTTTCTTAAGTTTGTCTTAAAGTGGGGTTCTGTGTACCTTTACACTGAATTGAAACCCCTCGGCTCTGACCTCACATGCGCTACGTGTGTCTGGACTCGTATTGAGAATCATACGGTCCTGGAGCGTGGGAGGACATGTGGCCCAACCCCTCCATCTTGTCGCCTGACTGTCCTTCGTAGTCAGTGGACATCCAGCCTCCCATTTGGACTTCTCGGGATAGAGGGACTCAGCAAGGTGGGAGGTAGTGCACTCCATTTGGGGCGGGCTCTTACTCTTTGGAAGTCCTTCTGTCGAGCTAGCTCATCACGCATTTATGTGCTAAGTGCTAGGAATACCAAAATTGGCCCAGAAAGCTTCACAATCCCTTTCTCAAGGAGTGTACATTTTAATAGGGGAGGCAGGCATAAGTAACTAGGTATATGCCGGATGTAGGCAGGGCAAAGGAGGGAAATCTGCACGGGAAAGTGGCAGAGGCCTCCTGAAACGATGAGGTTTGGACAGAGGCCCGAAGGAAGCTGGGGAGAGTAAGGGGCAGAGCACAGTCTACCACTCTGGACCTAACCTTGTTCTGGTTCTGTCCTTGGAAACCGAGCAGAATACACCGAATTCTCTTGTTTTCACAACAGGCTTTCCGATGACTGACGACAATAGTCGTGCCAAACACTCCCCCCTCTGCCTGTCCTGGGCTAACACAGCTCTGACCGTTTCCCGCATGTCATGTTTTGGATGATAGACATTTTTCACCCAGTTGGCTTTCCCAGTGTGGGTATTTAGGCCAAACTCTTGAGTGTGTATGGGACTTGTCCTGGAGACCAACCCTGTCATGTTCCAGGGCTTGATGCCACCATCTTGATGCAGCATTTGGAAGACCTTTGCATCTATTGACAATCACTCTTCAACGTTTCTGTGGCCTGGATCTCCTCCGTGTTAGTGGCAAACTAATAGGAAACCATTTTCATGATGGCTGCTTTTAAGTATAGTTTGAGATCTGGTCATTCTTCCTTTTGTCATTCTTTTCCTTGAAATTCTTGATCTTCGGTTTTGTCAGATGATTTCTTTCCCCCTAGCCCTGTACGTTACCCCTTTAGAACTTTGGCATCAAATACATTAACTAAGGTGGTATTGTCATTTTAAAGTATTTTCAAGGCCCAACTATGAACAATTAATATCTCCAGTAAGGTCTGTTTTTGTTCCTCTAATTGGGTGTTTGGTTGTGTCCTAGCACGTGGACTCCCAGCTGATAGAAGATACTTGTTTTGGACAGTCCTTAGAGGTAGGTAGTGTAAATACTATCCTCATTTTTCAGATGAGGAAACAGATCTGGTATCATGCCTTGTCTAATGGTCATAGCTACTAGGTGGCAGAGTTAGATCTGCCCATCTGTGCCTTAGGATTCTTTCCATAACGTCTGTGACCCGGGTGTTCATGCTGCACGTATGTTTTACGGCCTTGAAATTTCTTTGTAGGTCAAGGCTCTTAAATGGAGTAAGTCAGAAAGAAATAGGTATTTCTTCCTAGACAGACCTGTTGGGAAGCAATGGGGGCCAATATTCTGAGACTTGAGGACCGTAACTGTCTTCTCGTAACTTGTGGAGGGGGCATCAGAATGACTCTGCTTTGCTCCAGAGGGCAAAAATAGGAGTGATACGAGTGGACTTTTCAGAGGCAAATGTAGGTTTGAAGTCAGGAAAAACTTCCTGCCAATTACCTCCGAGTTGGATGGGTTGTGTTGGGAGGGCTCCGCCTCGCTGAAGTCTGCAAGCAAAGGCTGAATGACCGCTTGTGGAATATGTTGGGGGGGAGTCCTGGTTCTGACTCAGATTGTCCTGAGCTCCCTTCCTGCTCCGACATTTTAAGTGTGCCTATGCTTGGCATCTTTCCTAGCTAAAGGCTAGAGGAAAATTGGGTGGCCCACCCAAGTTCAACAGATAAATTCAATGAGAACCTCACCTTGCCCAAAGGATAGGACTTGGTAAATGGTTGTGAAGCGCTTGACGCAATTATAGTAGCAGACAGATTGGACTCGTTTTCTCTCCCCCTTGGAAGACAGGTATTAATGATGGCTTAAAGTTATAAAGAGACCAGATTAGGCTTGATTGGAGGAGCTGGTGAGTAAGGTGGGTCAGCTGCCTGGGGTGTGGTGAGTTTCTCCTCACCTGAGCTTTTCAAGGAGGGGCCAAATGGCCTCTTGCTGGGGATGATGTGCAGGGGATACTTGTTGGGGGTGACTGGGTGTCATTGGCCTCTGGAGTCCCTTCCAACAATGAGATTGTGTCATTCTGGGTAAGTTGTCATTCCTAGCTTCGTATAACAAGGAGATGCAGCCCTCAGGTTCTTTGTCTAGCTGTCCTTGAGGACACCTAGGCCACTTAGGAGATAGAATACCTGGTGTCAAAATTCAGTTTCCATTGTGGTGATGTAAGGGGTATCAGTCAAGCTGTGCCTGGTTTTTGCCAGAGAAGACAGCCTCTGAGACAGTTTCAGTGGTTTTTGGTGGTTATACTTAACCATTTCCATTGTTTTGGGCATTATGTTTTCCTGGTTCTGCTTCCAGGCAGAGGTTTCCTGAGGGACCATTAGTTCAATAAACTTTTATCATATGCCTACTATGCATCGCTGCTGCTATGTGCTGGGTAGAACATGGCAAGTACAAGATTCATAAGCTGTATTTCCTTTGGCCCTCCTTAGAATTTGGAAGGGGAGATAGGAATCCTAAGCAGAAAAGGAGAACAGACACTTGCCTAGGGTGTCTAGCCCTGGAAGAGTCAGTTAATCTATCCATGCCTCAGTTTCCTCATCTGCAAAATGAGGGCTTCTAAGGTCCCTTCTTGCTCTAAATTTGTGATTCTCTGATCATAAGCATGTCAGAAAAGCATGAAGTTAGAATCAAGGTCTGATGGAGCAAAAAAAAAATCACCTATTGGTAACGTCAAGGAAGATTTCATAGAGGAGTTGGTGATTGAAATGGGTCTTGAGTGGGTGAGTAGGATTTCAGTAGGAGAGACAGATTGGTCCGGGACCATTCCAGGTATCCTAGCAAAGGCCAGGAACCACAGGGAGGAAAGTGAGGAGTGGGGAATGTTCAAGCTTAGCTGGAGATGATTATTTGAAGTAGTTTTAAACTCTTTGTTAAGGTAAAAGTCTGTTTCCGATGTGGAGAATGTACTGTCCCAATCTTTGGGGGTTTGTACAGCTGTTTTCAGAGATACTTTTAGGGACCTGAAAATTTTTAGTTCTTCTAAGGTGTTATGATAAGGGGTGAGGTGTTTTCTCTCCACCACCACAAGAAGCTTCACCACACGAGCATTCCTCCTCGCCCCAGGACCACCCCTCAGAACTGTGACCCAGATCCAAGCACCCATAAAGCAAGAGATTCCTGCCTCAGCCCTGGCAAAGAGATCCCTGCAATCCCCCTCTGATCAGCCACTCGAATCCCTCTCAGTCTATGAGCCAGAAGCTCACAGCCGCGGCCCCAGGGGTGGCTGAGACCTAGCTCCTTCTCTCAATGCAGTCACAGACTTTTCCCACTGACCTTCCAAGTTGTCTTTGGCGTTCGTGGGTTGAGAAGTCTGGAAACCGCCACAGCTGCCCGCGATTCAGTCCTCTGAGGCCTGCTCCAGGTTAGCTGCGGCCTGTGCACCCACGCCGAATTGTGCTCCTCTCCCGGCCTAGTGCGATACACCTTTCCAATCAACCATCCGGGCTGTCTTGGGCTGGAAATTTGTTTCACTCTGCCTTTTTGTGGGTTCTGCTGCTTTAGAATTTGTTTAGAGCCATTTTTTATAGGTATTTGGAGGGGTTTGGGAGGAGAGCTCAAACAAGTCACTGCTTTCCCTCTGCCATCTTGGCTCCGCCCCCTGAAGTAGTTTTAAATAATGACAGTCCAGATTGAGGAGGGCCTTGAATGTCAAGCTAAAGAGTTAGGATTAATTTGGCAGCAACAAGATGATTCTTCATGAGGAAAGTTAATAAGGTCACAATTTGAAATTATAGAGGAGATTGTAGATTGATACATCAATAAAATATATATATTTTTAAAATACACAGAAGAAAACAAAAAAAAAGTTCTCCGTGGGACATAGAATAGAACCATTCTGTTACTGCCTTATTAAACTTAATAATATATTATCGTTTCAGTCATGCCCAACAATCCGTGACCCCATTTGGGGTTTCCTTGGCAAAGGTACTGGAGTGGTTTGCCATTTCCTTCTCCAGCTCACTTTATAGATGAGGAAACAGGCAAACAGGGTGAAGTGACTTGCCCAGGGTCACACAGCTAGTAAGTGTCTGAGGCCAGATTTGAACTCAGGTCCTCCTGATGCCAGGGTAGGTGCTCTAACCACTGGGCAACCCAGCAGTCCCACAAATATAGCTACATGTATAAGAACGGGGCCTGGATTTGTGGTTTCGTTGACATAGGGAACTTCTGCTACTACATGTCAGTACCATCTTTGCCTCTTATGGTCTTAGTTGCCTGAAGTATTGAGAGTTTGAGTAACTAACCCAGGGTGATACAGCCCCCATGTGTCTGAAGTGGGGTTTGAACTCAGGTCTTAAGTGCTCTGAAGCTAGCTCTATCCACTGCATGGTTGCCTCTCTTAACTATATAGTACTTAATGTATCCTTTTTAAAGTCTCAGATTCTATATAAGAGAAGTTCACAGTTTTACAATCCTTTTTCTTATTCTTTTTTAGATATTAAAATGTTTGTGGCTATGGTATGGATTTACATAAAAGAAAAAAATAATTTAAAAAAAATGAATTCTAGTGTCGGGGGAAGGATGGGTGGGTGTCGACTCCAGAAGGGGACACTAGTTAGGAGCCTGTTTCTGTAACCTTGACAGGTGGTAACAAGGACCTGGGCTAGCTTGTGGGCAGAAGGGACAGATGGGAGAAATAGTAAGGAGCTAGAATCTCTGGGGCTCAGCCGCTGATTAGGTGGAGAAGGAGGAGTAAACTTACATTGTTCTTATCTAGGACAAAGTGGGCTGGCTGGCTTAGATCACTGTTGTCTCCTTTTCTTGGAAGCCTTGGGATTTGTAGCCCTCTCTGCTGGAGGACAGAGGTTTCCTTTCTGGCCCCTCCTGGGTCCCCTTCTCCTCCCCTCTCTTCCTTTCCCTGCCTAGGCATATCAGCCTAAACTTCTGGCCCTAACCTCTCCTTTCACTCCTCCTGCCGCAGGATTCCCAGGTACCAGGCATTCAGGGCTTAGCCTCAGTTTTCCTTTTCAAATCCTCTCTGCATCAACTTGACCTGGATATTCCCACCCACCCTTAAAGTCTGGTGCTTTTCTGTAGAAAGGCCTTCTGTTGCAGTTTCCACCCAGTGTCCAGAGTGGGGGGCAAGGAATACAAGAATGGGGTGACCAGTCTGCTAGAGGTGACTCAGGGAGGGGTGTTGAGGGGAAAAAAGGCCTAAGGAATTGGGAGGGCATGGAACCTCAACTGTCCACAACATGTGTGAGGGTCAAGAATATGTGTGAATGAATGAATGAATGAATGGAAAAAACAATTTATAAAGCACTCACCAAGTGCCAGGAGCTTTGCTTAGCACCCAGGATACACACACAAAAGCAAAAACAGCCCCTGTCCTCAAGAATTCTAAAAGGGGCAGGTGACCCATGTAGGGGGTGGGGGTTAGGGAGGGGTGTTTTAGTTTAGTAAGTGAATGGGATGGGAGGGCGGCCTTAGGGCAGCTGAACCTGCTCCAGATAACTGTTGAATTTTGTGTGAGCATTTACACCTTGGAAAATAGACAAGTGCTCCGCATCAGGGCTTGATTCATTGTGTTGATTGTTTGAACTTAAGAAAGTGATGAAGAAAATGTTAATTCGGGTTAAACTTAGAAGAGTACTGTATGCACATTTCTTTTTCTGGAGAGCTGGTTGTTAAACATTTACCACCACACCCTTGCATATAAAACACCTTATATTAGTCAGTTCTATGAAAATCTGATGCAAAATGAAGTAATGTTACAAGGGGCAATTACTTGCATATCAACAATATTACCTATGGGATATGTGTTCCTGGGAAGCCAAAATGACAAATGCTTAAACTGGTTCTTTACAAAGACTTGAGACAGGGAGCAGCTAGGTGGCACAGTGGATAGAGCACCAGCCCTGAAGTTAGGAGGACCTGAGTTCAAA
This sequence comes from Vombatus ursinus, assembly GCF_900497805.2. Lineage (NCBI taxonomy): Eukaryota > Metazoa > Chordata > Mammalia > Diprotodontia > Vombatidae > Vombatus > Vombatus ursinus. The sequence continues at coordinate 403,548 of NW_020953959.1, forward strand.
TCCGGCATTAGACCAAAACATTTGACACTTACTGGCTGTGTGACCCTGGTCAAGTCACTTAACCCCAATTGCCTAAAAAAACAAAGACCTGAGACTATACCAGGGAATCCATCAGGTCCAGTCCATGCTGAGTCATTTGGGATTATCAGGCTTGAGAGTACTGGGCTGGGCTGGTCTTTGGGTCAAACATTAGTATGGTGTTTGCTTATCATGGTGGTGAAGGGTGTTAGTGGGAACATTGTTCATATGGACTCAGCCTGTAGGAGGTATCAAAAGCAGCTACTGGTTCTACATTGCCCCCTGCCCCCTCGGCCCAGATTAAGTGCGAAGGAAAAGTTTGGGAGGAGAGAGGGGAGAGGCTGGGGAGACAGCATGGAACTACTGGGTAACTCAGTGTCCTCAGCCTGCCGCCGGATGGGGCATCGTAGATAGCCTGGAAGTGCTCCACCTCTCAGGACTCAGTATCTTGGGGGATGATAGGATGCCTCTTTCTGCCCACTGCCCATATCTCCAAGGCCTGGAGATTTAGGTCAAAGTGAGGAGGAGGTGCCGTGAGTTCTGTAGTGGCCTCTTCTTTGCTCCTGCCTCCTCCTCCATTCTAACCCATGGCCAAGCCTCTGTCTATGCCAACCCCCCAGCACTTCACCCCAAGGGACAGCTCCCAAGTATGGTTTTGTGAAGTTTTAATTTCACCTTCATTTGTAAGTTAATATCACATTTACTCCCATGCCCCAAGTTTTGATTTCCTCCCTTCCTTTGGGGACATCATAACTTCTGAGTAGCTTCTTGTGGCTTGGGAACACTGTGTTCCTTTGCATCATCTCGAGAGCTCTTAGAAGGACTAATTTAGCTTGGGGTTCTTCGAAGTACTCTTGGGAGCCTCAGACTAGACATGCTCGATGATCCGGGTCTAAACCCTTCAGTTGAGCATCTCTCTCTGCACTTTTGAGCACCTGCCCCGAGAACACCGCCTTTTGGGGGTGGGGCGCAGTCTCCCAGGATCCAGCCTTGTTGCTGAGCGTGCTCCACCCCCGTATCACAAGAAAGGAACACATTGTTTCTCTAACGTGACCGCTCGCCAATTCGTCGAGGCTCTGGATATGCCTGCTCTTGAAAGCCTTGGCACATTGACAGGTGTTTTGGAACTGCACTTGGAAATCCGAACCCCTTGACTTACGTGATTTTATAGCCTTCTCTGGGTGATAATAACAGCTAACATTTACATAGCATTGTAAAGTTTGCAAAATTCTTTACATGTTATCCCTTTTTATCTTCACAACAATTCTGGGAGATAGGCAATATTATCATCTCCATTTTAAGACGAGGAGACTATTATTATGAGAAAGCTATTGTTACAAGGAATCTATTATCTCTATTGCAGATGAGGAAACATTATTATGAGAAAACTATCATTATTATGAGGTAGCTATTATCTCTGTTTTACAGATGAGGAAACTGAGGCTAGAAGAGATCACCCAACTAGTGTCTCAGGCAGGAATTAAGCCTCTGTTTTCCTTATTCCAAGTCCAATGCTGTCTGCTCACTGCCTGGATCAAGCGATTACCTCCCCATTTTAACGTGGGAGGGCTCTGAACTACGTGTTGACTAGGGTATGGTGGGGGGCTTTGGTACAAAGAAAGGTACACTTCATCCCTGAGCCCTGCAGCCCAGCCTTCTGCATTAATGTGGGTCTTGCCTCCAGACAATGTGGTCATGGCAGTGTCACACCTGGGCATTGACCCCTGTGTTCCCCGCCCGGTTTACTGGATGCTTGTGGTGCCTTCTCCCCGTCTTCACTGCGACCTCATAGTTTCGGTTAAGATCTGACATTCAGTGTTGAAGTAACGAGACCGTTGGCTTTGCTACTCACTGGCTGTGTGACATTGAGCTAGTCACTGACCTCTCTGGGTCTGTGTGAGGTGTGGGTGTATCATTTGAAGTTCGTAGGACTTGGCTACATTGACAGAATCTCGGGGTTGGAAAGGATCTCCTCGCTCTCCCTCGCCCCATTTATCCAACTGGTTGTCACATCTTGTTATTTCTATCTTCACAGCATCTCTCAGATAATAGCCAACATTTATGTGGCGCCTACTGGGTGGCAGGCACTGTGCTATGTGCTTTACAATGATTATCTCATTTGATCCTCCTGACAACCCTGGGAGGCATCTCAATTTTACAGACGAGGAAACTGAGGCATACAGAAGTTAAGTGATTTGCCCAGGGTCACAAAGCTAGGACAGTTTGGGACTGGATTTAAACTCTGATTTTCCTGACTCTGGGATGGGTGTTCTATCCACCGCGCCACCTAGTGGCCTCCCCTAACCATCACCCTCTACTCATTGAAATCTGGTTATGATCCTGTCTCCTCCCAGTTCAACAAGCTCCAGGGGCTCCTGATTCCTTCTAGGATGTAACAATGAACTCCCCTGGTATTTAAAGCCCGTCGTAGCCTGGCTCCATCCTGCCTTTTCAGCTTTCTCAAGCTTACTCCTCTCCCATGAGCTTGATGCCGTAGGAATACAAGTTATTTCTTTGCTCCTCCATCTCTTACCTGGAATGTTCTTCATCCTCACCTCACTTCACCTCATGCATCCCTCTTGAAATCCCTGTTTTCCTTCAAGGGGTTCTCTTCTGCTCCCCACCCCCACTATTGTGTCCTTTCTCCTCCTTGCCCTGTACCTCTTGTATGTCTCCCCTACTCAAGGGAGGGCAGGGAAGCATTTATTAAGCACCTACTATGTGCTATTCGTTTGACAAATATTACCTCATTTAATTCTTTCACCAACCCTGGGAAGTAGGTTCTACTATTATCCTCTATTTTACAGTTGGAGAAACTGAGGCAAACAACTGAAGTGACTTGTCCAGGGTCACACAGTGAGTAAATGAAGCTGTATTTGAACTCAGGTCCTCCAGGGTCAGTGTTTCCTATCCTCTAGTTACCAGCCACCTCTACTTTTTGCCTCCTTGGAGGCTGGGACTGTTTTTCTTTTGTCTTTGTATAGCTGGTGCCCGTACGTAGTAAGTGCCTAATAAATACTTGTTGATTGATTGATTGAACTCAGGTCCATCTAGAAGAGGAATTCCCTGGCCAGACATGCACCTAAGATTGTGAGAGGGAAACCATTATTTGTCCTTCCCCACTCAGTGGGACAGCTTCCACAGTGGTTAGGAAGTGTTCTCATCTGGTTGAGCTCTCAATTCTCCCCCTCCCCTCCTCCTCCTGATCTCTGGGGCCCTTCTTCCAAGTCACCAAGTGAGAACCACTCAATGACCTGAAGGTGCCCCGTCTACTCCCTTCCCTCCCCCCACTCATCTGGTCTTGGGGCACGAACTGAAGACCCTTCCTCATCCTGGATACCTGTCTCTGGTTGCTCTCCAAGCTTATTCGGGCCCTTCTAAACCCAGCTTCCAACAGTGCTGGGTTCTGAGTTTATATCCTTTAAACCCTGGAGGGATCACGGCGAGCCTCAGGCAGGATTTGATTGCTTACTTCCAGCTCCTCTAGGATTGATAAGGCCTTATTTCATTGAAGGCTCTCTTCATTTCCTGTGTATTGTGGCTGTTGGCAAATTGGTGTAAACACCTTAATCTTGTTCGTTGTTAATTGGCCACTATTGTTGGGGTGGGGGGGGGGAGGAGAGGAAGGAGCCCAGGCCTGTCTGTCTTCCACAAATATATTATCATAGTCTTAGAGCTAGAGGAGACTTTAGTGGGCATTGAATCCAATCTCCTCATTTCCTTCTTTTTCATATTTACTCATTTATAAATCTTGTGGACATTTGTTCATTTTTTTCAGTCGTGTCCAACTCTCTGTGATCCCATCTGGGGTTTTCTTGCAAAGATATCAGAGTGCTTTGCCATTCCTTTTCCAGCTCATTTTACAGATGAGGAAACTGAGGCAAACAGGGTTAAGTGACCTGCCCTGCATCCCACAGCTGCTAAGTGTCTGAGGCCAGATGGGAGCTCAGGACGATGTCTTTCTGACTTCCAGGCCTGGAACTCTATCCGCTTCACCAAATAGCCCATGTGTGTACTACCATATTAATAATTATTGGTCCTTTGTTTTCTAAGAGGACCAGTGACATCATGGGGTGATGGCTTGTCTTGTGCATGGAGTGGATTTAAGTGAGGCAGAGTTGCGAAGTCATCAGCCTTACTTTCCCTTCCCGAGTCATTGAAGTCCAGCGGCAAGGCAAAAGTCAGGATGACTGCTAATGGTCTGGGCCGTAGTAGACGAGCAAGCTCCACCCCACCTGCTTCAGCTGCCTTCATGGCCATTGGAATAAGTTGTCCTCATGTACCCATTCTGATGTGGAAGTCTGAGTCCAGGTTCTACAGAACAAATCCTTTATTAAGGGTATTTGTTCTGGGAAGTTTGGATTCAGTCAAAGGACTGCACTTGTGGACCTAGAGGGCCACGTGTGGCCTGGAGGCCGAAGGTTCCCCACCCCTGGTCCAGGCTGTCCTCTCTCCAGATGGGACTACACATTAGATGGGCTATCTCTGGGCAGCTCTCCCTCCTAATTATCTCCCTCTAATTATCGCCCTACCAATTAACAATTAAAATGGAAACTTCCAGGCAATTTGAATTTGAATCCAAAAGTTTATTTGTCCTTTGTTTTTAATATATGACAATGGAGTGAAAAGATTTGAGGGATGGTGATGGGACGCAGGTCATCTCTCTCCTCCAACAAAGGATGGTGCTGGAGGCAGCTGCTGGGTCAAAGATGCTTGGAAAGGCTGGTGGAGTGCAGAAGCAGTGGGGTGGGGACGCCTGTGCTGTGGGCACTTACAGGAGGCTGGAGGTCTTGGTTTGAGTTCAAGGTCAGAAGGGAGAACTGAAGAGGATTAGAGGCACCATCCCCCATACCCCAGGACTAGAGGTGATTATAAAAACTACATTATTACCAAAAAAAAAAAAATGCACAGGCAAAGGAGAAAGAATCCAACGTAGGATTCTAAGAAACATCCTCTAAGTACAGTGGGATCGGGCGGAGGGTGTGGGTCAGAAGAGCATGGGAGGAGACGTTCCCGGGAGCCTCCCGAGACTCTGGCTAACCCGAGCGCTGGGCTCTGGGGTGGCTCTTTCCTGGAAATTGCTGCTCTGGGTCCCTCTGCAGGACACATCAGTCCTGCCCATGTATTTTGCAATATAGCGCAGCCTAAAAGCATGGAAAGACACCATCAGCCTTCTGCTTGGGGCAACCTCTGTTTAACAGCCACCAACCCAGAGAAGAGTTGAGGGCAGCAGGCAGAGGGCAAGTACATGGTCACATGGCACATACCATTTATAGTAAAAATAATGGGTGGCATGGTGGTAGGCTTTTTTTTTTTTTTATTAAATCTCAAGCCTCAGTTGAAGAGAGAGAACAGGCAGGAAACATGAACTTGTTAGTGCTTGAAGAGCCCGTCTAGTCTGACTTCATCATTTTATAGATGAGGAAACTGAGATATTTAGTGACTTACCCAGGGTCATGAAAATAGCAAATATCAGAGGGAGGATTTGAACTCAGGTTTTCCTGACTGGGAGCCCATCCCCTCCTCCCTTTACTCCACAGCTGTTGTACTCCTCATACCACAAGAGGCCCTCAGTAGAGATTGTCTTCCTGCGGTATGTAGGCACTTTTGCTAAGAAGCCCTGGTCAGGCTGGCTGGGCAGGGGCAGGTTCATCTGACTTTGGCCCTCTTGGGTTTCGATTGGGTCATCATGGTCCCATCCTCCTAACTGTCTTTGACTTGGATCTTCTCAGGCCTTTGCTTCCTCCCACTCCCCTCTGTCCCTGCTTCTCCATCTGGCGGCAGGGGTACTCACATGGCACTCCTTGGCAGCCTGGATGCTGGAGCACCAGAAGCTCGGGCCCTCGGCACAGGCTGGAGACAGAGGCTGACTGAGTTCCATCTCACATATTCCCAGGGCCTGTACAAGAGAATCCATCCCGGCCCGGGACAGAGCAGAACAGAGCCTTTGTTACCTGCAGTAGACCCCTCCTCCCCCATAACCCCCTTTGGGGCTTCCCTTGACTTCCCATATAACCTGATTTACCTGGGACCAGAATATGTGGGGTGGATGAGCACAGAGTTGGTGCACACGGATCTTAGTGTCACGCATGAGAAGGCGTGACCTTGGGCCTCTTTTCCTCCCCCCAGGGATGATCATGGCCCCAGGAGAGTTGGACCACAGAGGAGCAGGGCCTCACTGAGGGGAGCTGGGAAAGACCCACAGGAGCAGTTAGGCTAGAACAAGCATAGAGTGGGCAGAGGGGTCAAACGTACCTGGCAGATGACGTGGGGATTTCGGCCGTGGGGCAGCAACGACAATAGTGAGGGGTAGAATTGTTCCACCAAACCTTGGCACTGTGAGGGCAGCACACACACACACACACACACACACACACACACACACACAAAATGTAAAGACTGACCAGAGGCTGGGGAAATGAGCCTTCCTTCCTTCACCCAGCCAGGGTCCTGACTCCCACAGAATGGCTGCTCTGTCTCTCCAGCCCCACTATCCACCTTGTTATCAAGATAACAAAATACTTACTGTGTGCATTGGGCCCTACAGCGTGTTATAAGGTTACATGTTGGACCTGCGCTGTGGAGACCATAGGATTCAGAGTGGGAAGGGACCTTAGAGATCATCTGGTCTTGCCCATCCCCGTTTTATATTTTACATTTTACGCAGCTGACAAATGGCATGTCACTCTCAGCTGAGAAATTCCATGTCCCCTACTGTTTCTAGGATAACAGCTAGTGTTTCTATAATGCTTTAAGGTGTTCAAAGTGCTATGTGAATACTGTCTCATTTTATCCTCACCACAACCCTGAGAGGTGGGTGTTATTATTGTCCTCATTTTACAGATAAGGAAACTGAGGCAGATAGACAATTAGTGACTTATCCAGGGTCATATAGCTAGTAAGTATCAAATAAAACCTTACATTTTATTATAGTCTTCTATACGTCTTATCTCTCCAGGATTGTAAGGCTAAGTAGTGAGAGGTTATATCTTTTTATAAAAATCAATTTTTATTGATAATGTTTTTGTATCACCTGTATTTCCCTCTGGATCTTCCTTTCCCTCCAGCCCTCTTCAAGAGAGCCATCCCTTATAACAAAGAATTCGAAGAGCAAATTTCTTTCTTTTTCTTTTCCTTCCTTTCTTCTTTCCTTCCCTCCCCTCTCTCTCTCTCTCTCTCTTTCTCTCTCTCTCTCTCTTTCTTCCTTCCTTCCTTCTCAGGGTTAAGTGACTTGTTTAGGGTCACACACAGCCAGTAAGTGTCTGAGGTCATATTTGAACTCAGGTCGTCTTGACTCCAGGGCCGGTGCTCTATCCACTGCGCCACCTAGCGGCCCTGAAAAGGCAATTTCTTAAGAATTTTTATACGGTCCTCTCCTGCTGAACCCAAGACTGTTTCTCTCCCAGCTAGCTGAAATGTGCTAATGTAGGTGCTTCAGATCCTGCCTTCAGGGAGCTCACATTCCAGTTGTGGAGACAAGATCACCACGCCCGTAGCAGAGAACCATGGGACACAGGATGGTGGAGGCATATCCTGTGCTAGTGATTCTGGGATAGGTTCAAATCTACCTTTAACGCTTTCTATTTGAAGGACTTTGGAACCAAATCACTTCACCTCCTGGGGCCTCAGTTTTCTCATCTGTCAAATGGGGTTAATAATAGCACCTACCTGTGTGGTGAGGACCAAATGAGGTAACATCTGTGTCAAGTGTTTTGTAAATATGAAAGCAATAGATATGTCAGGACTCGCTACTATTATTCCTGGGACAGGAGATGTGAACAGATCCTGAAGGTCTTGGATGGAGGGAGCCCAGCCCCCTCACCTCCTGCCAGTCCAGCTGGGGGTTGTTGCAGATGCTGACCAGTGTCTTCTCTATGTCTCTCTCAGTGCTGTTCGCTGGCAGTTGTGATGATGCCCAGCTGGTCACTGAGACGCAGAGGTGGCAGTCTGGGTCTGAGGGTGTCCACTGGTTTGGGAGAAGTCCTGAAATGACATGATCTGCAGAGATGAGGTGGATGGGAGGAGAGAGGCCAAACCAGAGGGGAGACACGCAGGATAGGGTGCAGGGGCTGGGAAGAGGGACAAATGGACATGGGAAGTGGAGAAAGGAGATGCACAAAGAGCAACTTGCCAGCTGTGGCTCACCTAGGTTGGAGCCCTCTTCAGTGGAGCATCGAAGGATGAGGCCGCAGACCAGCTGGGGTAAAACACGGCTCATCAGTGCATCCACCAGGATGACGGTGTAGCGCTCAGCCAGGCACTGGCAGATGCCACCCGCCACCAGGGGCACGATGTGGCATACCTGAGCAACAGCCACTGCCAGCACAGACTGATGGAGAAGAATGAAGGGTGGAGGTGAGGCTCTATAACTGAGTGTATTGGGAATTATCCTATGGGACACCATCAGGAACGGGCCTGAACCTGGTCCTTTCTGGCGGGCCATGTGTATTCTGGTCCCTTGCTAAGGAAGTATGCGACCAAATATGTCCATCAGCACCGGAAGGGGTCAGACAAAGGCCCATCCCCACCCAGACTCCACTTGCAGGTGAACTGAGCCTCCTCGTGGGGATGGAGATAGGGCCAGAAACCAAGATACCTATGATCTGGCATCTGCAGGCCTGGAGTAGGCCAGCTGGGGAACCAGGGAAGGCCTGGAAGAGGCAAGATGCAACGTCTTCTAGACTGGGAAAGGTAGTCTGAAGAGGGGCAGCCTCACGGCCTCACCTTGGGGATCACAGATTGAACTTTGTTAAGTAAGGTTCGGCAGATCCAACAGAAAGGAAGCGGGATGGGGAACTTCTGTTCCATGAGGGTCTAGAGGAAGAAAGCCACACAGAGAAGGGCATGATCAGTGAAGAGACCTGGCTTCTGGCCCCTGCCTTCCCAACATCACACCTTCTCTTCCAGCAACCAGGAACTCTCTGGCCCTCACTCTTCCCTCTTCCTACCCTCTCTTCTCCCTATTTCTCCAGAATTTGTATTCTCCATCTCCCTTAATTATACCAGTTGGACCTAAACCTGTGTCTTCTGTCTTTTTCTAACTCCAGAAGGAGACAGTATTAATCCTAGCCTTAGGATTTAGCTGTATTCAAGTATCTGAAGGGCTGTGAAATAGATCAAGCGATAAGTATTTATTAAGCACCTACTATGTGCCAGTCACTGTGCTAAGTGTTGAAAGAGGGTCCAGGCTTGCTCTGCTTGGGCCCTGGAGAAGAGAACCAGCGATACCGGGAGAAGGTTGCAAAGACGAAGGGTTAGGTTTCTTGTCGAGGACTACCTCCCTGCCTGTGAGAGTCATCCAGAAAGGGAGTGGGCCGCCTTAGGAGGGAGCGAGTGCCCTGTCACCAGAGGTCTTCAAGCAGAGGGTGAGTACCACTTGTCTAGATAATGATCTAGAGATCCTTTTTTCTTCTTTTCTTTTCTTCTTTTTTAGGCAATTGGGGTTAAGTGACTTGCCCAGGGTCACACAGCTAGTAAATGTCAAGTGTTTGGTCTGAGGCCGGATTTGAACTCGGGTCCTCATGACTTCAGGGCCGGTGCTCCATCCACTGTGCCACCTAGCTGCCCCTTAGAGATCCTGTTTTTCAGTTATGAGTTAGACTGGATGACTTTTGAGGTCCCTCCCGGTTCTGAGACTGTGGAATCCTTTCCTTCCTCTCCACCAGCTCACCGACTTCTCTGAGTCTCCCAGCCAACTCTGGAGCCGCCTCTTGTTCCTTCTCTGACGCTCCACCAAGTGTTTCCACGACCTGGGACCGTGTGGCTCACACTCCCTCCCTGGCAGCCTGGCAGAGGACTGGAGTAGGGCCAGAACCTTGGACAGAGCTCTGGCTAACTCCTGTAGCTGAGGGGCCTCTGTGTTGTTCAGAAACAGTTCAATCAACAAGCATTTATTAAATGCCTACTGTGTACAAAGCACAATGCTCTGTTTGACATCTAAAGCCCTCCACAACCTGGCTCCAAGTGCTTCTCCAATCTTCTTATACATTCTTCTTCTTCCTGAACCCTTTGGTCCAGCCAGTCTCTGGTTCTTGCTGTTCTTATACACAACACTGTTTCTTATCTCCATGCATTTGCACAGGCTGTGTTCCATGCCTGGAATGCCCTCCCTCCTGACCTTTTCCTCAGAAAAGCATCTCTTATTCCTTTCAAAGCTCAGTGCAAGCACCACCTGGTCATGAAGCTTTCCCTGGAGCCCCCAGTTTCTAGGGTCTTTTCCTCCTGCAAATTGCCTTGTATTTATTTTGGACGTGCAGATTTCTGAATGTATTGTCTCCTTGGATGGAGTGTCAGCTCCCTGAGGGCAAAAACTGCTTTATTTCTTGTATTTTCATCACCTGCACCTACTACAATGCCTGGCACTTAGTAACTGTTTGATAAATGCTTGATTGATTTTTGAACATTAAACGCTGGTGATAAAAAGACAAAATGAAAATTCATCCCTGCCCTCAAGACGTTTAAACTCTACTGTTAGCACTGTTGGAGGACAGGGAGAGCCTGGGATACCCAAAGCCTTTATATAGTCAAGAGTTTCTCTCTCTCTCTCTCTCTCTCCCCCCACTCTCCTCTCCCTCTCCTTCTCCCTCTCTCTCTCCTTTCTCTCCCCCCCCATTCTGTTTAACAGAATTGGTTCACAAGGTATCAGTCAGATAACCAACTTGGGTTCCATCTCTATTCCCAATGTATATATGGATGGATATTGTCCCACAGAGTAGATGATTTCTTCTGGCCTTTCCTCACCTAAACCAGTGTCTTACTCTTTTCCATCAGGAAACTTCTCCTTTGGTCTAACCTAAATCCCTTTTGCTGATCTCCTTGACCAAATGAGCTAATAACATCACAGAATCTGTCCTCTCCATGTTTATATGAGTCATTTCTTTAGGCTATTATTAAGCAGAAAAATGGCCTTGCACTGATGGATCACTGGGCAATAAGATCTTTCCAGCATATCATGTGGAGAGGCTTTTTAAGGGTGAGCACATACATAAGTGTGGAATAACTGTGGCCATATGGGAGTCCCATGCATGACTGGAGTTTAGACATGGCGCTGGGAATGTGCTAGGCTCACTTTTCTTCTGGGCCACATCCTATCAATGAACCTGATTCTAAGGGAGTGGATGCCATGTAGTGAACACTGGACTGAGGACTCAGCCACCGGTGATTGTGCCACTGCCTAGCTGTGTGATCTCGGACGATTCACTGTACCTCTTTTTGCCTCAGTTTCCTTCTCTGCCAAATGAGGAGACTGGACTTTAAAATAATGTTAGCTGATATTTATAAAGTGCCTTAAGGCCTCCAAAGTGCTGGCCTCACAATACCCTCCTAGCCCAGGCAGGTAGTTTTCCAGGTAAGCTGAGACTCTGCGAGGTTGTTACACAGAAAATAGGCATCAAAATGAAGCCTGTATTTTGGGGTATCTGGTTTCTAGTGCCATGTTGAGATCTAAGGATCTCAGCTTTTAGGATGCCATGATTCGTTCAAGGAACACTTGATTAGAAAATCATCCAGCTTCTGGCCTGGGTGACCTGGCCCCCTCTACCATCCCCAGAAAGGTGCTCCTCTCTCCCCTCTCCACCAGGCTCCTGCTTTGTTCTCTGAGGGAAGAGTGCTCAGATGAGGCCAGTAGCCAACAGGGTCATTAAGGGGAGGCAGCTCACCTGGGTGTGAGCCCCGGGTCTCCCTGGGAAGTTCTCCAGAAATGCTGGGACCAGCTTCTCTGAGAGATCCTGAGATCCTGGCTCCCATGCTGAGAGTGGGACCTTGTCTTCACACAGACCTAGACTCCTACATATCCTCTTTGGCTGTTGAGAAACAACACAAGGCATCAGGAGAGGAGATGGCAACCAGGGAAGAGGGGAAATCCCGGGTCTCAACTCAGTCCTGGATGAAGAGGAATCAGAAGTTTTATGAATGGAAGTATCTATAGGACCATGTAGAGTGATGGGCACTCATTGAGGGCAGAGAAAATGTATGGGTTTGGGGGGAGTCATTGAGGCTATGGTGATGAGCCCATGCATATAAGTCTGAGCTTGTGTATTTGGAAAGGGTGTACTGTGTGTGGGAGCTAAGAGGTGTGTGTATGGGTAACTGTATGTGTGTGGGTACTCTGTATGTGTACAAAGGGTAAGTGCTCTGTGTGTGACAATAGAATGAATATTCTATGTGTACAACGTGTAAACATGCAATAGTTACATATGTATATAAGCAATAAACATAATATATACATGTAAATACATATTCAGGTATACATAGCATGTAAAAGAAATATGTAATATCTGTAAAATATGTAATATTCTATATGTGGAATGGGTACCCTATATTTGTTGGGTGAATGTTCTATGCATGCATGGGATAGGTATCTGTGTATATATGTAGGGTGAATGCTTTCTGTTTATGTATGTGAATCCCAGTGTGTGTGTGTACAATGAGTGTGGTATGTGCATGATTTAGGGAGAGCACTGAGTATTGAAATAAATGATTATTTCTCTCTTATATTAATAATCAGTTATTTAATTAGGACCTTTACATTGTTCAGGACATTGAACTGAAGGACATTGTTGATAGATAAGATTTCTTTTTGATCCTGGGTGGGAAATCCCACCCAACTAAAGAACATTACACAGAACTTAATCTAAGGTGAAGTCCTATATGTGTGTGTGTGGCGGGGGGGTTGGGAGTGAAGGGTAACTTACAATCTGTCCCTGGAAGTGCGTGATGAGGAGAGACAAGTACTCATCCACTATGTGCTGGCAATTTGGGATCATAAGCCTCACTGGAAATTTGGAGCATTCTTCCTCCAGGAAGTGCTGAATGGTTTTCTAGAGAGAAAATGCAGGATTATGAGAGAGTCTGGGAAGCAGGGGCCAAGGAAGACTCAGGGGAGAAAGGTCCAAAGGAGACTCCCATAGGGAGACTAGAGGAAGGAGGTGACATGGGAGAATCCAGTTGGATAGCCGGGGGTGGAGAGCTGGAGGGAGAAACATCAGACCATGGTATGGGGTGGGACAAATCAAAGATGGACACCCCTCAGGGACGGAACCCAGTGAACTAATTCAGGGCTCTTTGTGGTCTTGTGATGCACCTGGTGACGCTGTAGTTTCTTTGTCTGGAGCTTCTGTTCAGAGTCCTTGTACCCCTCTCTGTGCTGCCCGAATCCTGTCCTGCTCCCTCTCTGTGCCATTCCTGTTGACTTCCAGGCACCATTACCCCCTTTCCCTCCCCCCCACCACCCCAGGATAGGAGGGATTTCAGTACCTTGAAAAGTGTCTCTTTAGCCATCTTGGTGAGAATGGTCACAATGCCCTCGCACTCCTGGCATAGATCATCCTGAGAAAGAGGAATGGAGTGGGGTCAGGGAAAGAAGAATTCCTCTTAGGGTCAAAGACTCTCAATGATGATGGAGGCAAAACCTTTTTCATGGAGCACAAGACCCTCCATCTCTCAGCTTTGGCCATTTTCTCTGGCTCTCCCCCATGTCTGGAATACTCTCTCTCCTCCACTCTGCCTACTGACCTCACTACCTTCGTTTAAGTCCCAACTAAAATCTCTTCCTTTACTCAAAGCCTTCCCCATCCTCTCTCAATTCTAGTCCCTTGCCTGTGTTAATTATTTTCTGTTTATCCTATATATAGCTTGCTCTGTATATAATTGTTTGTATGTTGTTTCCTCTATTAGATTATAAGCTCCTTGAGGGCAGAAACTGTCTTTTGCCCCTTTTTGTATCCTCATTGCTTAGCACAGTGCCTGGCACACAGTTGGCACTTAATTTATGTTTATTGATTGATTAGAGAGGTTAAAGTGGTAAACTCCTTTAAGGATAGGGATAGTTTCATTTTTATCTTTTTATTCCATGGGCTTATCACGATGCCTGGTCTATAGTAGGTGCTTAACACGTATTTTTTTCTTCTTCCCCCCAGGTAGTTGGGGTTAAGTGACTTGCTCAGAGTCACACAGCTAGTAAGTATCAAGTGTCTGAGGCCAGATTTGAACTCAGGGCTTCCTGACTCCAGAGCCGGTGCTCTATCCACTGTACCACCTTAACACGTTTGTTGAATTAAACTGAACTGACAGCTAGGTTCCCATCAATCAAGGAATCAACAGATCTTTATTAAGAACTTACTGTGTGCCAATCACATCGATAAGCTCTGGGGATACAAAAATGTAAGAACACATTTCCTGCCCTCAAGAAGCTTACATTCTAATAAGGGAGATGGCATGTACATATATAGGTATGTTTGGGATACATATAAATAGATAACCTTAGGGACTTGCAGCTGTGGGACTGTCCCCTCCTTTCCTTCTTCTTATTCTTTGGAGACTCTACTCTCTCTGTTACATCTCTGGGACCCAGTTTCTCACACACACCCCTTGGGAATCCTTTCCCATGCCCAGTGAACTGGTACTCACTGCGTTAGCTTGTCCCCAGACCTTCCGGAGGCAGTGACCCAAGGCTCCACAGCGAATAGCTGTCTCTATGTCCTGACACTGGAACTCAGCATCTTGGGCACAAGGTGGTAATGTGGGGATTCGAGCGGCCGCAGCTGAGGACCCAAACCAATTTCCTCACTTGGAGAGCACAGCTGCCTGGCTCGCCATTGCCAGCCTCCACAGAACCACAGAATTAGAGTGGGAAGGAGTCTTCCCCGAACTTAGTCTGACCCATACTAGTCTAGTTGAATCTGTATCTGGAAAAGAGCCCCCTCCCCCCACCCAGCACAACATCCCTGACAAGTGATCATCCAACTTGTTGGATGACAGTCAGTGACAGGGAGCTCATTACCTCTCACTTTCTCTAGACCATACTAATTGCTAGAAACTTTTTTCCTGATGTCAAACCTAAACTCACTCCTTTTCAGCTTCCATCCATTGTTCCTGGTTCTTCCCTCTGGGACCATGCAGAACTAGTGGAGTCTTTCTCCCACAATACAGCCCTTCATCTTCTTGAAGATGGTGATCACGGACCACAGACTCCTTGACTGATGCCCGCATGGCCCTTCTACAGCCTGGGTGCCTCCCTTGGACATTATCCAGCTTATTTTTGTCCCTCCTAGGCAAGCCTGTTTCCTCTTCCAGATGCCAGCCCTTCACATACTTTGAAGACAGTTATTGGGCGTCTCTGAGCCTTCTTTTTTAAGCTAAATACCCCCAGTTCCTTCATCCAGTTTTCATAAGATGATCTACCCCCTCTCTACCCCTCAATCCAATAGGGAACCTTCACTCTCCTTGTTGACCTCTTTTTCACTCTTCAATTTATCTGTGTCTTTCCTAGACTATGTCGCCCAGCACTGAACTTGATACTCCAGGTATGTTCTTACTTGGAAACGAGATGGAGGGAGATGAGAGCAAGTGGAGAGGATTGCAGGATGATAATCACCTCCTTATTCCTGGGAGCTTTCCATCTCTTAATTTAGACCCAAATCATGTGATTTTTTTTGGCCACCGTATTACCCTGTTGGCTTATCTTGAGCTTGTGGTCTACCAAATCCCCACTCCAGATCTTTTTCAGATGAAATGCTCTCTAACCATGCTTTACTAATTTTTTACTTGTGAATTTTTTTTTTTTAGAATCAAAGAACCTTCCTGAATATTTATACAGGCATAATCTCTCCCTTATTCCCACCCCCACTTCTCATTCCCTATGAATCTCCCTGGAGGGTTTTCAGAGGGATGATTTCTCCCAATCTCTTCCAATTTTTACTCTCCATTGACTGGGCTTAGACTTTCACCCTGGCCCCTACTCTGTAAGAGCAGGAGGTAGAAGAAGGATAATAGATAATAAGTTGGAAGGGGCCTCAGAGGCATCTAGTTTACTCCATTTTGAGGCCCAGGGTTTTGTCTCAACCAAGGTCACCCAGGTGGTAAGCATCAGAAGTGGGGAATCCCTGGAACCCAGGCCCTTTGACTCCAGAGCCATTGATCTTTCTACTACACTGGAGCTGAGAGCCCAAACTGTTTCTCTCTTGGGGTTGAGGGGATTGGCTCACCAGGACTGAGGCTGGAGAGAGGCAGCAGCAGCAGCAGCAGCAGCAGCGGCAGGGTTCCAGCTATAGCCATGGTAGATGTCCCAGCAAGGTTTGTCACTCAGGAGTCCTGGCTACAGCATTTATAGTTGGGGGCGTGGGCATCATGGTGGAGCGGAGGCAAAGGTGGCAGGTTAGAGTGAGCCCTGGGGAGGCGGGCTGAAGCTACAGTCAGGTTGCTGAGCTGAGGAAAAGGCACTTGGAGGTCCAGGGCAGTGGAGAGGAGGAGGAGGAAAGGAGGAAAAGAGGAAGAGGAGGAGGGAGAGAGAGGAGGAGGAGAGAGGAGGAGGAGGAGAGAGGAGGAGGAGGAAACAAGATGGAAGGAGATGAGATCAAGATCCCAGATATTTGTCTTCCCCTTAGAAAGCTCTCAAGGTCTTTGATATTTACCAATTTCCTATAGAAACTGACTCCTTCAGTCCCCACACCTCTACCCTCTTCTCAGATTTCCCACCCTTCCCACCCTTCCCACTTATTACCACTTGACTTCTTCCCCCATCTCTAGTTATTCATTTTGGGGCCACTAGGTGGTGCTGCAGTGGATAGCACAAAGGACCTGGAACCAAGAAGACTCATCTTCCTGAGTTCAAATCTGGCCTCAGAAACTAGTTGTGTGACCCTGGGCAAGTCACTTAACCCTGTTTGCCTTAGTTTCTTCATCTGTAAAATGAGCTGGAGAAGGAAATGACAAACCCCTCCAGTATCTTTGCCAATAAAACTCCACATGGGGTCACAAAGAGTCAGACACAACTGAAAAATGACTGAACAGCAGTGGCTTCCTCAACTCTATTTGTTTCCTAACCCCATGGTTCAGCTCCTGTCCTCACTCTCAGGGGAAGCTGAGTACCGAGGGTGGGAGAGGATCATAGATTCAAAGCCAAAAGGCACGCTAGAGGTCACTGAGTCCAACCCCCTCATTTTGCAGATGAGAAAACTGAAGCCTAGAGAGCTTACATAAGAAGTGGCCATCATTAAAGGGGAGTGGGTGACACTGGGCTTGGAGCCTCCAATTGTGGGGAGCTGGCCCTGTGAAGCCCCTCTCTGGGGGGAAGGAGCTACATTCTGGGGGAGAGGAGTCCTTTCCCACAAGGGAGAGGGTGTCTGTAAAGCACCTTGCAAACCTTCAAGAATTATCCATATGAACCATTAGAGCAGAAAGCACATTGGGTTTGGAGTCAGAGGCCCCGAGTTGAAATCTTGGCTGTGTGATCTTGGCCAAGTCACTTAATCTCTGAGCCTCATTTTCTGTAGATGCAAACTGAGGGAATTGGGCTGGATAACCTTCAAAGCTCCCTTTCTGAGCTAATTTCTGTGTTCCTTTGATGGTCCTTTTTCTTCACTTCCATCCCTCTCAGCACACCGTCACCTGTTTGCCCCTCCTCTTAGGAAGTCTCTTTGAAAGCCCTCACCTGGCCCTCCAGCCTAGAACATGGACCTGGTGGGCAAACACTTTACTGCCTGACTCCACAAGGGTAAGCATCTAGAGAGGTGCACAGGGAACAGTCAGCGTCTACATGGTGCCAGGGTTATGGGGGAGACAATCTTCTCCCCTGGGGGCCACGGGCACTGTGACTGCCACATGACTCAGAAATGATTCATTGTTATTCTCAATCTTGGGAGTGATTCTTGACTCCTCCCTTCCTCCTCTCCACCCCCAAATCCAATCAGTTGCCAAATCTTGTTGACTGCCCCCCAACATCTCTCAAATCTGTCCACTCCTCCTCTTCATTCATACAACCACAAAAGGTCCTTATGATCTTTCATCAGAATTGTCGTACTAATTGGGCTCCCTATTTCCCTATTTCTCTTACCTCCATGCCCCCCAACAGCTGCCAAAATAATCTTAAAGGTCTGACCACCTCCCCAGCTCAAAAACATCCTATAGCTCTCCACTGTCTTTAGGACAAAATGCAAACTGCTCAGGCAGATATTTAAGGCCCTCCTTAAACTGTCTTTTAACTACCTTTTCAGACTTATTTCACATTATTCCCTTTCCTGCTGAACTGTAACTGGGAATCTTTTCACCATGAAGCAAAACCAGCCCAATTGTGATTGTGATGGGATGGGTGTGCTGAGGACAGTCTGGCAGCAGGGAGGCAAGGGCAGTGGTGAAGGAAGGGACAGTTAAACCTTGAATACAGTCATTCTGGGAAAGGAGGCAGTTCATTCTCCAGGGTCCAACTCATGTCCCCACGGGAGGCAGGGTAAAGGAGCATCCAGGAGTGGGATACCATAGTGGGAATGATTTCTTAGAGTTGGGTGGGAGAGCACAATGATACCCCTTTTAGGCATGAGCATGCATATGGCAGTCTCCTGACCACTTTGGGGAGGAAACTCATGGCCCTGGGATCACGTCTAGGTTGGCCTGTTGTGATTACACCTCTGTTATCCAGAACCTAGCCACACTGGATTGCTAACTGATCCTTGAACTTATCATGCCATCTCTTCTCTCTATGCATTTGCTTCTCCCCACCCCTTATATCTGGAATATGTTCTCTTCTCTGCTTCTTCAATTCATCATCCTTCAGCTTCCACTGTTCCAATAAAACTTTCTCTGATCCTTGGAATTATGTTTTCTTCTCCCTCAAATTATCTTGCATTTATGTGGTAGGGTTTTGGGGTTAAGCCTTATATGTAGTCTAGGTGAATGATCACTTTTCTTTCTATCTGGTACTAACTTATTTTCTTTTTTCATTCTTATCCTGGGTTCTAAGTAAATCAAAAACTATTGTTCTGATTTTCCATGCCAAGTGCTAAAACTGCAACATCACTCTCATTAATTAATCAATTAAATATCTGTCCCTACCCCAATTTATTTAATAAACTAGAGAAACCTCTTTTCTCATAAATACTTGCTCATTTTTTCTATATATCAAATTTCCTAGTTTCCTAGGCTTAAGTAAACAAAAAGGTTACAGATTACATGCGCTATTTATTAATAATATAACAAACAATGAAATAAAACTTGAATAATTATTTACAATGTATCAGTTGTGAGAATGATTTAAGTAAAAAGTCACTTCTAATTATCACTGCAACTGCTGACCTCCTCAATTCTGGAACCACAGTCCCACCATTCAGTCTTCTCAGAATACCAATTAAAGTCTGTTCTCAAAGAATTTTCTTCATGTTTCTTCACCAGATAAGGGTTAAACTTAATAGTCTCAGCAAATAAGTTCTCTTAGCCCTTTTTTCTGTCTCCTATCATCATCATCATCATCATCAACATCAACAACCATTTATTAAGTGCTTACTATATGCCAGGCACTGTGCATAGTTTACTCTGGGATTCCCAGAGATTACTCTGGGAATACAAAGAAAGGCAAAAACACAGTTTACTCTCAAGGAGCTCAAATTCTAATTAGGGGCAATTTATAAATACCTATATGCATGTAAGGCATATTCAGTATAAGTGGAAGGTGTTCTCAAAGGGAAGAAACTAGTAGTATTGGGTAGGGGGACAGGAGTATGGGGAGAATGGAAAAGGCTTCCTACAGAGATGGAATTTAAGCTGAGGCTTGAAAGAAGACAGGGAATCCAGGAGGCAGAGGTGAGGAGGGAGAGCGTTCTATGTATAGGGCACAGATAGGGAAAAAAACTTGGAACTGGGATATGGAGAATCATGTGGGAGGAACAGTAAGGAGCCCAGTGTCATGCAAACCCAGGGAAGAAAGTTTCTGGAGCAAGGTCTAACCCAAAGTGTCAAAGATGGAAGAAAGGTTGAGAAGGCTGCGGATTGAGAAAAAGCCATCATCGTTGGTGACTTTGGAAAGAGCAACTTCAGTTAAGTGATGGGGCACAAGTCAGATCATAAGAGGCAGAAATATAAGTGGAAATTGAGGAAGTAGAGGCAACAAGTGTGAACAGCTTTCAAGGAGTTTGAATGTGAAAGGGAAGAGAGATATGTAGGATGATGGCTTGAGGACATGGCAGGGTTCAGTAGTGGTTTTTTAGAGATGGGGAGATCTGGGCAGCAGGGAAGGGGACAGAGATGGAGGACTATGTTCAGAGGCAGGCAACTATGCCACATTAATGGGAGAAATAAAGCTAAGGAACTGGGGGCAGAGTAGATTTTATTTTTGTCATCAGACATCTGAAGACCTCTCAGGGTCTTCAGACTCTGCTTCTTTGAAAGAATGTAAGCTTCATGAAGTCAGGGATTATTTCATTTGTTTCTTGGTGTCTCCTGGGCTTGGTATAAGGCCTGGTACATGTGATTTCATTGGTACAGTGATCTCCCAGGGAGGAAATGCCTTCAATCAATACAGTTCTGCATTCACTTAGCAGCTTAGAGCCTTAGAGTTGCCTGGGGATGCTTGCTGAAAAACTTGCTCAAGGTCACACCATCAGTACCTGTCAGAGGCAGGTTTCCTTCGCTTTAAAAATGACTTTCCTTTGGCACATGGAAGGCCCACTTCACGGAGGTGACAGGTCCAGGGATATTACATACCACATGTGTTTTCAGATATTTTCTTTTTTTTTTCTTTTTTCTTTTGTTAAGGCAATTGGGGTTAAGTGACTTGCCCAGGATCACACAGCTAGTAAGTGTCAAGTGTTTGGTCTGAGGCTGGAATTGAACTCAGGTCCTCCTGACTTCAGGGCTGGTGCTCTATCCACTTTGCCACCTAGCTGCCCCCAGATATTTTCAATATATTGATCAGTTATGCTGATTTTTTCCTTCTTTTTTTTTCTTTAACAATACTGCCTGTTGTATGGGATGGAGACAGAGAGGGCTACTGGAAGAAACTAGGAGGAGGTAAAATAAAACCCATCAATAAAAGTTTATTTAAAAATGCTCGTTGGTCATTTGATAGACACTAGAGGACATAATGAGAAACAACGAATGAAAGTTACAAAGAAGAAACTTTAACTTGGATATGGTGACAAACACGATGAAAGATGTCCCAAAGGGGCTGGGAGGTGATGGCTCCCTCTCCTTGGAGATCTTCAGAGATCGTTGTTGGTTTAGGGGGCTGATAAGGCTGATTCTGGCTCTCAAATTCAAACACGGGGATTTCAAGTGGAAGGGAAAACAATGGAAGGCTAATGGGTGACTTTTCTACTGCTCTTTAAATGGAAAGCATTTTCCCCCTCTGGATGGCTCAGATACTTTTTCTGAGAAAAGAGAGGGCCTTCAAAGATTTTTAGTAACTCTAACATTAGTTTATTCTGTGAATTTACATTGAAATCAGACTTTTTTTCCCCCAAGTTGGAAGTCATAGAAATTGATGGAGATAACTGCCTGCCCCCTTGGTCCCACCTCCAGGAACTCAGACTGTCTGGAGATAAGATGGATAAACACAAAGGCTTTTTTTATTTCCATGGGTGTTTTTCTCTCATTGACGGGAGGAGGTGCTTTAGGCCACCTCTTCTGACAATCCACCTGGAGGAAGTAAGATTTGAAGTGAGTCTTGACCCAGGAGAGGGAAGGTTGATGGCTTGAAAATGAGAGGCTGTTTTTGGAATGTTAAGTGTGGAGGGAAAAGGAGTCTAGAGATTGTTACCTTGGAGATGGGTGTAGTCAAAGGAACACTGCCCTTGAAGTCAGGAAACCTGGATTCCAATATGAGCTCTGTCATTTATTAGCCTTGTGACTTTGGATAAATTACTTCAATTCTCTGGGACCCAGTTTCCTCATCTATTAAATGGGGCCAACCATTTTTGTATTTCCTATGTCATAAGGTTGTTTTTGAGGAGGGTTATAGAAATGAAAACTGTTATTATTTTGGGGGAAGTTAGGATGAAAAGAATGGGAGAGGGGCCTATAGGAAGTAAAATCTGGCATGCTATGGAGTTTGAATTTGTTTAGGAAGTCAAAAGGTGTGTCAGTGAAGGTCTTTGATGAAGGGAATGGATTATAGGACCATAAAATTAGAGCTAAAAGGAGTCTTAGAGGCAATTGAGTCCAACTCATTCATTTTACAGATGGGGATGTTGAGGCTAGGAGAGATTAAATAATTTGCCCAAGGTGACACAGATAGAGAACTGGACCTGGAATCAGATAGTTAAAAATCAAGTTTCAGACACCTACTAGCTGTGTGACCCTGGACAAGTCACTTCACCCTGTTTGTCTCAGTTTCCTCATCTGTGAAATGATCTAGAGAGGGAAATAGCAAACCACTCCAGGATTTTCGCCAGGAGAACCCCAAATGGGGTCATCAAGAGTCAGACATGATTGAAAACGACTGAACAACAGCAATAAAAGATCTTTTTGGCTCCTTTCCATGAGGTTAAAGTAGATAAACATCTGAGAGCCTTTCCAGTTCTGAGATACATTCATTGATTCTGGGTTGGATAAAAATGAGAAAATATTTATAAAGCCCTTTCCAAACCTTAAAGACCTGTATAAATGCTAGCTAGCTAGTGGTAGTAAATGTCTCAGGCAGATTCAAACCCAGATTGTCCTGAGTTCAAGTCCAGTGCCCTCCCTATTGTACCACACTGCCTCTTAATCATTGGGAAGATGATTTCGGGTATAGCAGTGTCTGACACACAGCAGGCACTTAGTAAATGTCTGCTGTTATGAATACACACATATATACATATGTACATACTTAGATACACATATATCCAATCTGTGTGTATCTCTATAACAAAAATAAGAGGAAGCATATTTCAGTGGTAAGAGCACTGGATTTGGAGTCAAGGAACTAGAGTTTGAATCTCAACTCTTCCTCTTATTCTCTGTATGACTGTGGGCAAGTCACTTACCATCTCTGGGTCTCAGTTTCCTTATCTGTAAAATGAGGGTGACTTCCACAGTCTCTTCCAACTCTAAATCTCTGATCCTATGAGGGATGCACCTACACAATACATATATACAACATACTATGAACATATGTGTATGTTATATATATACGTACATATACATGCTATATGTGTGTATAACAGGTATATACATACCACATATCTAGTACATGAGTACTTTTGGGGCTCATGAAAGTAGAGAAACCCCTAGGGGTTTAGTGAGATTATATCTACAAGTAGTGAGTTGGAGGGGATGAATCTCATTGACAAGAATTGTTTGGGGGAGCCCCTGAATGTAAGTTTATGCCTCTGATACTTGAGGGTGGGAGTGGGAGGAAAGCACAGCATGGCAGACAGGTATAATAGACACATTTAGCTGGGAATCAGTAGACCTGAGTTCTAGCCATTGTCCTAATGCTGACTGTGTGACCTCAAACCCAGTCCTTACTCTTTCTGGGCTTTAGTTTCTTGGACCAGAGCAGAGGATCTGAACGTTTTTGATGGGTCAAGGCAGTCTGGTGAAGCCCACAGACCCTTTCTCAGTGTGCCCCACCTCAGGAAGGATCTATGTCTTAGATTGTATATGGAAAGGCAAGCACTACAATGCGCTTGTTCAGGGCACCCACTGCCTCCATCCCTTCGTCCCCAGTATCTCATAGGTGTAAGACCCCAACAGAACCTGGGAAAACTGGTTATCATATAACAAGTGTGGGATTTCTCACTGAGAGAACTGGCCCTAAAGCAGGAAGAATCATCAAGCAGGAGAGGTGTTAGACCTCCTCCACATTCTGTCCAGAGGTGCCAAACCTCAGAACCCAGGCTTGAAGGAGTCCCAGTCTGACTTGCAGCAGAAGCGCGTGGGGAGCTGCATGTGCTTGCTCACGTGGCCCAAGAGAGGGGTTCTAGGACCTCAACTTCCTGTATTCCTTCTGTGTTTTTGTTTTCTTTTTCTGAACACCAGAGGCCAGAAACCTGATAACTGAACTTTTCCAGCCTGAGAGATGGCAGTAGCCAGGGAAATGATGGAGTTCCTAGAGAATGGTAATAGTAGCTTACATTTATATGGCACCCTTAAACTATACAAAAATACCAACCTTCAACTATACAAATAGTTTGGATAGTTCTAATTGTTAGAAAGTTTTCGTCATGCAGAGCCTCAGTCTACCTCTCTAAGACCTTACCCTATTCCTAGTTCTGCCCTCTAGGGCCAAGAAGAATAAGGCTAAGCCCCTCTGTACATACCAATCTTTCATACGCACTCAAAGACAACTATCATACTTTTACTTTTCTGGGCCAAACACCACCAGTTCCTTCAATAGACATGTTTATGACATGGTCATCCATCCTTTAGCTGTCCTGGTTGCCCTAAAACTATGTAAAATACCAGTGTATTTTATTTGTAAAATGAGGGTGGTGGACCAGATGACTTCCACAGTCTCTTCCAGCTCTAAATCTCTGATCCTATGAGAGATGCACCTACACAATACATATACACACACTATGAACATACATATATATTATATGTGCACACACATAGGTAATGCATGTAACATATGTAAATTACCCAGGTCAGACCATGCCATAAAAGAATTTCTCTGGCTTGGCTTCTTTATTGTCATTTGTTTAAGACAGCAAGTCACATAACTAGCTAGAATCTACAAAATCAAGATGGGATATCAAACTTTAGGCCAAGTAATTAACTGGTTAGTAATAAGAGAATTTCTGGCTCAGCCTCATCATCTCTATATACTTAAGATGAACATGTCATATAACTAGCTATATAGCTCCACTGTTGTTAATGGTTGGTGTGCAAATTCCAGGTATTTCCCCAGTATATACTGACTAGTTTATTATTTTACTTGATGTAGATCTTTGCATTCTGCTATCTGTCCCTCGATGCATAAATCTTATCTTCCCTTTCTTCCCTCTGTAAATTTCCTTTGCATCCGTCCTACCGATGGAAACAAAACCTATATAACTCAGCTTAAGATTGCTTTTCAGGACCCACTGATTTTTGTATACTGTTGGTCTATGCTTTGAGCATATGATAAACTGGTTTTTGCATGGTTTTTTTCATGTTGATAAGTATGATTAGTAGCAATACCTATCAATGAATCTTTGGACAATTTTTGTATCACCGTACTGCAGTATTTTGCTCACTCCTGGAAGCCACATTTTAGAAAGTATATTGATAAACTAAAACAAGTCCAGGAGAGAGAGAGTAGCTAGAAGACTGAAGACCATGTCATAAGCATCTCTACTGAAGGAACTGGTGGTGTTTGGCCTGAAAAAGTAAATACACAATAGTTGTCTTTGAGTGTATATGAAGGATTGATATGTACAGGAGGGCTTAGCCTTGTTCTTGGTCCAGAGGGCAGAAGTAGAACAAGGTAGGGTTATAGAGAGGCAGACTGAGGCTATGTGTGGTGAAAACTTTCTAACAATTGGAACTATACTAAAGTGGATTGGACTGCCGTGGGAGACCGTGAGCTCCCCCTCATTGGTGGTTTTCAAGAGGATACTGGATGACCAAGAAGTGGGCATATGCTATAGAGATGATACTTGATAGGCTGTAGGTGATCTCTGAGCTCCCAACTCTGATTCTATGATTCTCTGAATCTCCTAAGTCCCCTGCTCTTTTCAGAGTTCTGGATCTCGGTTTCCTCCTCCGTTAAAGGAGACTAATAATGCCAAGCTCATAGAACTTTTGCAAGAAGGTGAGTGAATATATATGAAGATGCCTGAAACGGTAGAGGGGGTGAGATGAGGCTGAGGCACTGCTATTTCTTTTAAGGGTGTGGAGAAATGGCAGATGGTCAGAAGGAAGACTGGAAACCACTGGGCTCCATTCCAGCATCTTCCAGGTGCCTGGATCCCAGTCTGGGGGCAGGGAGAGGGAGACGTGGGATGAATGGCAAATCTGAGGAATGGAAACTTCCCAGATTTCTCCTCCTGCAGGACGGAAGTAACCCCGCCTTGTCCTTGGGCTATTTCTAGAAAGTGAGCCCTGCCTGTCTTTGAATGAAGTGGCTGGCGGCTTCCCCAGTTTGGGCCATCTGTTTGTGTTCATCATCATCTCTTACTGCCTGGATGTCCTCCAGTCTGGGCTGTCAGTGCAAAGAGGGAGAGGAGGACGGAGCCCAGTACAGACCCCTTGCAGCTATAATTATCCCCGAAAAGGACTTAATACCTCTACATGAGGACTTCTTCACCTATTTCGTTTCACGGACCCCTTTGATAACAGTCTGGTGAAGTCTGTAGACCCCTTCTCAGGATCATGTTTTTAAATAAATAAAATAAAATAAAATATGTAGGATTGCAAAGGTAACCAATTATTTTCAAGTACAGTTATCAAAATATTTTAAAAAATCATGGACTCAGGTTAAGAACTTCCGTCCTACTAATATGTTTTACATGATTGCTATATCAAATTCTTTACTATTTTAGGGAGGAGCAAGGGGAGGCAGGGAGAAAAATTTGAAACTCAAAAATTTTTTAAAATAATGTTAAAAATGGTTTTACTTGTAAGGGGAAAAATAAAATACTATTTAGAAAAAAAAAGATCTTCTGTGAAAAAAAAAAACCAGAACTGTGGGTCCCTGAGATTTTAATAAAGTCACCCCATATGGTGACTATAGTCAAATTTACTGTGTGATACCAGGCAAGTCCATTTCCTTTTCTGGACTTTTATTACCTTGTACGTAAAATGGAACAGTTTGGACTTTTCTCATGTGGAAGAGAGATTAATCTTGTTCTGACACATAGTAGACACTTGGTGAAATTCTTTTAGGTTGATTGACCGGCCCTTGAAGGCAGAATAAGGAGCAGTGGGTGGATAGCGGTCATCTGAGAACTTGAGGCCAGCCTGATGGGGCATTGAATCATAAGCCAGATGGAGTCGACGATCACCACTTGCAATGGAAAGAGATGAAGTGATGAGGTCCCAGAGACCTGCAGTATCACACACGACAAATGTTGAACAGGGCAAAGCCTTCCAATGAGAGTCATCTGCTTGTGGAATGGGCTTCCTCCTCACCGGGTATCTTCAAGCAAAAGCCAGCTGGTGCCCTGTGGAGGTGATTGTGGCAGGAGTTCTTCGCTAAGTGATCTCTGAGCTCCCATCCAACTCTGAGATGCTGTGACTCTGTCCCTGGCTCATCTTGGAGACCATTTATAAGTCTAACATCCTCTGATTATCTGAAAATAGCACAGCACCCACTTTAGGGCTACTGACCCCCAATTGTGTTGGCAGGCTGGGCTCCTAGGGGGCAGCTCATTACTACTCTTTGGATTCTAGGAATAACCCTGAGGGTCTAGATTTCTAGGACTGCCACTCATGAGCTCCCCCATCCCCCCAGTGTGCTTCTCATTGACAATTGGTCAATAAGACGGCGATTATTTTTTCCAAATTTTTTAGGTTTCTACTGAGAACGCATAGCAAGAACAGTTGGTACAAAACATTCTCCCCAAACCGGGGACACACTCTCCCCTTACACATGCACAAATTCTCTGGGGAGACCAGGTTCTAGCTTAAAGTACAAAATTCGTGTGAGGCACATGTGGCCGAGGGATAAACTCACGACTCCTGATTACTGAAAGTCCTCCTCTTCTTCTTGTTGTGATCTGGCCCTTCTGTGATTATGTGAGTTGGGGGTGGGGACAGAACTCCTACCCTTACAATTTTATGTTGTTGGTCAATTGTGCCCAACTCTTCATGACCCCCTTTCGGGTTTTCTCGGCAAAGATACTGGAGTGGTTTGCCAGATGAGGAAAATGAGGCAAACAAGGTTAAGCGACTTGCCCAGGGTCACACAGCTAGCAAGTGCCTGAGGCCAGATTTAAACTCAGGTCTTCCTAACTCCACGTCCAGTGCTCTATCCACTGCACCACCTAGCTGCCCACCCTTACAACAGGCTAAAGGAATTAGGATTTGTGGACCCGGAGAAAAGAAGGCTGAAGGATTGACAATAATGTGCTTTAGGTACATAAAGGTTTTGTGTAAGAGGAAGATGAGGAAGTCTTCTCCAGGTCCACAGAGATAAAAAATGGAAAGTGGAGGCAATGAAGTTTTCAGTTGGACCTTCAGCTGAACCTGGGAGAGTGTGACACTGATTATGTGGTTTGGTGTGAAAGGTTGAAATATCACATTGGTCAAAACAGAGGTTCCCCAGGGGTAGCTAGGTGGTGCAGTGGATAGAGCACTAGCCCTGGAATCAGGAGGACCTGAGTTCAAATTTGGCCTCAGATACTTAATAGGTGTGTGACCCTGGGCAAGTTGCTTAACCCCAATGCCTTCCCAAAAACAAAGAAGAAGTCCCTCCAAAATATAAGCCACTCCTGTAAGGTGCAATTTCTTTGAGAAGAATAAATGCATAGCTATAAATGGAAAAATAATTACAGAAAATTATTCTATAAAATATGATGATATATATGCTTATAACGATGTATATTATATTTTATACAACAGTTCTGTGTAATTAATTACAATAGTAAATTTTAGAAATTTAAAAATAGATATTTACTTATAAAATATCTATTTTACCAGACTTATATATAATATACCTGTATATGTACATACATGTCTATATTTTATCAGACCTATGATTTCATTGCTGCTAAAACTCTCTCTACTGATGCAAATCTGTCTGTGCTCTGCAGCTTGCAGTCTTGAGGGTCTGCTGGGGCACCGAGAGGGTGAAGCAACATTCCCAAGGGCACATAACCAGTGTCAGAGGCAGAATTCAAACCCAGAGCTTCTGGACTCTAAGGCCAGTGCTTTGTCTACTATATCACATTGCCCTCTATATATGGGCATAATCCTTCAATGCCTATGGTTTTGAGGGGATGTAGAATTGTAGAAGACCTTGAACCCAGGACAACTTTTGTAGGGGGTTGTTGTACTTCCAAACACACCCCATGCCCAATGAGCCCTGAGTGCTACAGACCAAACAAAGTAATGAAGCACGCCTCCTTCATAGCTGACAGTGAGGGGCTATGGGTGTGGAAAACTGCATACGCTGTTAGATACCATCCCTTTATCAGTTTTTGTTTAACAGGGAGAGTTCAATTTTGAGAGGTGACATCATATCAAAAAACAATTGTGCAACCTACAAGGAAGCAAAGAAAAGCTAGGCTTTCTTGAAATGGAGATCTATTGTGTTTATATTGAATCCTCTCCTGTTCTGCTGTGTACATGGCAATATTTTTTTTCTTCTTCTCATTTTTGTATTTAAGATTAAAATAAAAAAATTTTGGTTAATAATAATAATAAAAGAAAGTGGGAAAAACAATTGTGATGTAAAAACAAAAGGTCTACATAAAACTTTTTTTTCAAAGAGGATATATCAATACATAACATGATTTTAAACAAATAAGTCTAGTACATTTTTGGATAAATTCCAATTACTTAAAATCAATGCTTAATTAAGCCACCATTTTTCCTACCAGTACCAAGTGTCCAACTCATCTTGAATTGTTTCTTAGGGTTAGAAGTTTTTGGAGTATAAGTACTATGGGGCTTCAGCTCTAGCGAATGCTTCGCTGTGGGCCTTTGGAGCCGCCAAAGTCCCCTTCTGGCATGTTAGACTTATTACCTCCTTTGGCCATCAAAAAGTCTAGGCGTTCTGCTTGGCTTTAATGACACCTCTTCCTTGTCTTCATAGCTGACCCTTTTCTTTCCATATGAGAAAGAACTGCTTTCTGTTCATTGCAGGGAAGAACTCAAAATACTTTGTTTCCCTCCAACTGCCCTAGTAAAAGGGGTTTTCTTAACAAAGATACTGAAGTGGTTTGTCGTTTCCTTTTCCAGTAGATTAAGACAAACAGAAGTCCAGTAACTCGGCCAGCATCACACAACTAGTAAGTGCCTGAGGCCAAATGTGAATTCAGGTCTTCCTGACTCCAGGCCCAGTGCCCTATCTCCTTAGCCATATAGTAGACCCTCCCCACCGATACCATGGTTGTGTGACTTACTCTAGCGATGTTTAATAGGATATGAATAGAAGCAGAGATGGACAATGGTGCAGGGTTGGGCAGTTGGATGGTGCAGTGGATAGAGCACCTGGCTTAGAGTCAGGAAGACCTGAGTTCAAATCCAGCCTCAGACACTAAATAGCTGTGTGACCCTGGGCAAGTCATTTCACCCTATTTGCCTCAGCTTTTTCATATGTAAAATGAATTGGAGAAAGAAATGGCAAACCACTCCAATATCTTTGCCAAGAAAACCCCAAATGGGGTCATGAAGAGTCAGACACAAGTGAACAACAACAAAGAAAGTGATGAAGGACAATAAGACAAGGGGGAAAGAGATGTGAGTGTTGAGGACCATATACAGGGAAAGAGAGAGAACAGCAGTTAGGCACTGATGGGGAATGAATTAGAAAGCAGCCGAAGTGAGTGAGGCTAGTGGCCAGAGAACCCTTTATTTCCCTGGTTGGAAAGAGACCAGCACAGCATTTTGTTCAGATCCTGAGAGGATTTAGATTCTGTTTCTGACTACGCATATATAACCTGTATCGAGTTGCTTGCCTTCTCAATGAGGATGGGTAGGGAGGGAGGAAGGGAGAGAATTTGGAGCCCAAAGTTTTAAAAACAAATGTTAAAAATTGTTTTTACATACAACTGGGAAATAAGATATACAGGCAATGGGGTATAGAAATCTATCCTGCCCTACAGGAAAATAGAAAGGGAAGGGATTAAGAGAAGGGGGGTGGGTGATAGAAGGGAGGGCAGATTAGAGGAAGAATACATGCTGTGTTGGGGTGGGAGGAGGGGTGAGATGGGGAGAAAATTTGGAAGTCAAAATCTTGTGGAAATGAATGTTGAAAACTAAAAATAAATATTTAAATAAATTTTAAAAAAGAAAGAAAACCCCTTGGACAGTATTGGAATGCTATGGTCCATGGGGTAAGGAAGAGTTGGACACAACTGAACAACAAAAATCTCAACTGGCACCTCATGCCATGAAGGATGGTACTCCTCCTCCTTCCAACTGGTTCTCTATCACACATTCCACACCTTCCAAACCTTCTCTTCTCTCTTTAAGCCATGCACACCCATCAACCATCACCCCTTCATCTAAGCGATGGACTTTGATCCATACTTTACCAAGAACATTGAGGCTGTCTGTCATGAACTCTTCTCCTCTCTAATTTTTCACCTCAAATTCCAGGCTCCCCTCATCTAGGTTCAGCCTCCATTTTCTCCTCCTTGGCTCCAGTCTCTAAGGAAGGAGACAGTCCTGCTAAGGCCAAACCTGCCCCATGTGTTCTTAATGCCTTTCTTTCCACTCTTCTCTGGGAACCCGGGCCTTTAATCATTCCTTTTCTCTCTAATCATCAGTCTCTTTCATCCCCTGGTTTCTTCTCAATTGCCTACAAACATGCCTAAAACTCTCTCATCCTCAAAAACATTCTTACTTGACCTTGTCATCCCCTTGAACTATCATTCTACAGTTTAATCACCGCTTAACTCAATTCCTCAAAAAAGCTTCAATCATTGACTACTTCCTCACTCCCACTTCACTTCTCAACCTATTGAAAGCTGACTTCTGTCCCTAGTGCTTGATTGAAACTGCTCTCCCCGAGGTTACTAAAGACCTCTCAATTACTAAATTCAATGGCCTTTTCATCCTTGACTTCTTTCTCCTCTTTGACTTTCTGTGACATTGCTTTCTCTGTCTCTCCTCCTACCCGACTCTCCTCATCGTTTGTGTCCTGTGTCGTAAGTATAAATGAATCCCAAGACTCTGTCCTAGGTCCTATTTTCTTCTTTTCCTACAATTATTCTTTCTTATCTCATCAAAAACCACAGGTCCAATGGTCATCTTTATGTAGATGACTCCCAAATCTATATATTCAGCTTGGATGATTCATTATCCCTAAAATCCATCTTCTCTTTCTGTTTACTCTAGACCCTCACAATCATCTGGTCTTTCTCTTTATTCTGTATTTTTCATGCAGTCAAAGCTTCCAAGATATCCATTCTAGGCTCTCCCCTCTAGATTCTTTTTGCCA
Source organism: Vombatus ursinus (assembly GCF_900497805.2). Taxonomy (NCBI): domain Eukaryota; kingdom Metazoa; phylum Chordata; class Mammalia; order Diprotodontia; family Vombatidae; genus Vombatus; species Vombatus ursinus. The sequence continues at coordinate 435,346 of NW_020953959.1, forward strand.
CTGACTCATGGGGCTTATCCCAAGGATTCCCTTTTTCCATTGTGCCTCATTCTCAGAACAATGCCAAGTATTGCAGGTGTCAGAGGACCCTGCCCCATTGGAGGGCCCTTCCCCCACCACTGATCTAGACCCTCTCTTGTTGATTCCCCCCCCCCTACATTTGCCTGGACTACATTACAATATGGGTGGAGCTCCATGAAAAATAGGAAGGGAGCAGGGGGGTAGAAAGGAGTGAGTGATGTGCTGGGGTTAAATCAAGGGCTATCATTGAAGGGAAGGTGAACTTTATGGTCTCAGGAAGAGAATACCAGGGTGGGGGGGTGAGGAAGAGGGGTAAAAGATTAAAAAGGGGGGAAGGAAGGACGCCTCACTTTGGAGGAGGTAAGGGTTTCCACTGACGAATGCTTCTGTGGGTCAAGGGAGATGAGGACCTGATGAGGCCTGGGGGCTTGAAGAGCCCCTGGGAGGGGGAAGTTGGAACTCTTGTGGGCAACTAGTACCTGAACATGGACACAGGGAGATTTCCAGGCAAATGTAGGGGGGGAAAAGTCAACAAAAACCACTGATTCCTCTGTAGGTGGGATGTCACCAGCTTCTGTCCGTAATGTACCCACCCCCATCCATCTTTTCACTGTTACCACTCCCAGATTTCTGTCTTTACCCCTGTCTCTTTTAGAAAGAAGTCTCTTACTGGCATTTTTGTTGCCCCTCTGTGGCTGTTGATCTATATATTTATTCACTCCTCCTGCATTTCTGTTGTTTGGGGTGTTCAAGAAGCAAATAATCTCATTAGTTCTGGGTTTCAAATTCTTCTGTATTATTTAATACCCACATTTTATCCTGTATGGTTAAGCTCAGATTTGTAAGATCAGTCACCTGGGCTACATCCAGAGCTCCATTGCTCTTTGGAACACATTTGTTTCCATTCCCTCCTCCTTTTCCCAATGGGTAAACAATAATCTACTTGAAAGTCTTTTTTCTGGTGGCTTGCAGAACTTGTTTCTGAATTTATTTGTTAAATTTAACCAACTATGAGTCTTGGAGTTTGCAACCTCTTTTTTTTCTGGAGGTGATTTGTGAATCTTTCATTTAGAATTTCATTTTCTATGTTCAGAAGTTCTGAGCAGTTCTCTCCTATTATTTCCTTCTTTATGGTGCTAAGGTTTTTTGTTGTGCCATGTTCTTCTGGGAGACCTAGGATCTTCAGGTTATTTCTATCTTGTTTTCGAGATCAGTATGTTTTGCTTGCCTAGTGACCATTTCTCTTATCATTCACTTCCTAACTCCCTCCCTCCCTCTGATTGTAGTTTCCTTGGGGGCTGGATCTCCACCTCTTCCCACAATGGGTAGTTCACAGTTCCCCAGCAGTCAAATTGGCCTGAACTGTATGCTATGCTCTTTCTCTCAGGCTTGATGGTGTGCTACACAGCCCCTCACATGCAGAGTGCCCTGTTCTGGTGATCTTTTCCACTCCTTCTGTACCTCAGTTCTCTGGTCCAGAGCTGACAATTCAGAGCCTGTTTTCTCGAGCACCAATTGTTCAGAGATTTGCATCACTGATCCTTCTGGGTTGCAGCCCCCGGCAGGCTTTTGCCCCTGAAGGGCTGTGGACAAGCTGACTGTTGAGGCCTGAGCAAACTTCCTTGGCCTGGAGCCAGAGTGTCCACAGCACTGGAAAAAGGGAAGGGAGACTGTGGTATAGCACTGGGTTTTGGTGTAGAGCTGTGCTGTGTCCTTGGGTATGCCAGTGTAGCAAAGTTTCATTGCCAATAGCATGAGAAGTGAGGGGGCTCAGGGTCAATGAATGACATCTCCCAGGTTTTTTTAAAAAAATAATTAATTTATCTATTTTTAGTTTTCGACATTTACTTCCATAAGATTTTGAGTTTTAAATTTTTTTCTCTCTCCCTTCCCACCTCCCTCCCCAAGATAGCATGCAATCTGATAGAGGCTCTACATATACATTCCTATTAAACATATTTTCATATTAGTCATGTTATAAGGAAGAATTAGAACCAATAGGGGTTCTAGAAAGAGGAAACAAAACAAAACAGAAAAAATAGCAAATAGTATGTTTCGATCTGCATTCGAACTCCATAGTTCTTTCTCTGGATGTGGATAGCATTTTCCATCACGAGACTTCTGGAGATGTCTTTGATCCTTGCATTGCTGAGAAGAGCTAAGTCTATCAAAGTTAGTCATCACACAATGTGGCAATTATTGTTTACAACTATCTCCTAGTTCTGCTCACTTCACTCAGCATCAGTCCATACAAGTCTTTCCAGGTTTTTCTAAAGTCTGCCTGCTCATCATTTCTTATAGCACAATAGTATTCCATTACATTCATATACCATAACTTGTTCAGCCATTCCCCAATTGATGGATATCCCCTCAATTTCCAATTCTTTGCCACCACAGAAAGAGCTGCTATAAATATTTTTGTACATGTGGGTCCTTTTCCCATTTTTATGATCTCTTTGGGATACAGCCCTAGAAGTGTTATTGCTGGATCAAAAGGTATGCACATTTTTATAGCCCTTTGGGCATAGTTCAAAATCGCTCTCTAAAATGGGCATAATTTCAAATTGCTCTCCAGAATGGTTAGAACAGTTCACAACTCCACCAACAATGCATTAGTGTTCCAATTTTCTCACATCTTCTCCAACATTTATCATTTTCCTGTTTTGTCATGTTAGTCAATCTGATGGGTGTGATGCGGTACCTCAGAGTTGTTTTGATTTGCATTTCTCTAATCAATAGTTCCCAGGTTTTTTAACCTTCATTTGGATTCTAGGTGTCCCAGACTATGGAAACGGCTGAAGTTGCTTTATTTTTGGCACATAGATTTCCATTTTTGAGAGGTTTGAGAGGTCATGGGGGTTGGAGAAAATGTCTGGTCCACCATCTTGTTGTTCACATGATCTGGAAGTTCCTCCCAAATTTAGCACCCAGAGAGAAAGATGATTGTTTCTCCAGTGACCAAAGAAACTAATAGAAATAAAGTCCTGGTTTTGGCCTAGAGATAGAAGTAAGGGTATACCAGGAAATGAACTGGGAGATAAATATAAAAGTCTTTGTGAACTCATATCTGGCCAAATTTAATAACACCAGACTGTGCCTGTCATTTTCCATTTGTATAGAAAATAACTTTAGACTCCGTTTGTCTTCAGTATTCAGCATTGTCAGAGAATGAAGTCATAGAATCACATAATCAAAAGATATCTTAGTTGGAGTGGACCTCAGAAACTTCCTAGTCCAACCCTTACTTGAATAGAAATTCTCTCTACAACATTCCTAGCAAGGAGTCATTCAGCCTTTCCAATCATTCAGTTTCTAGCCTAGGAATCATTGTCCAGCGAGGCAGTCTGTTGTCATTTTGGGTAGCTCTGATTCTCAGAATCTCAACGCTAGAGTTTTCATAGTTATCACTGATATCAACAACAAACGGTCCTTCAGTCTCTGTTCCATTTTCAGATTCCTCTTACTCTGGGATTGTAGAATCATTGACCTAGGGCTGGAAGGGGTCTCAGGGGCTTTTAATCCATCATCCTCATTTTATAGAAGGCTCAGGGAGATTGAGCAATTTGACCAATGTCACAAAGGTAGTAAGCACTGGAGGTGGGATTTGAAGCCAGGCCTTCTGACTTCAGGGTCAGTGTTTTTTCTCCTTTACCTCAATCCCTCCCCTCTGAATTTAGATTAGCATGGTGCCTGACACATAGCAAGGACTTAACAAACGTTTGTTCACTGACTGACTCTTGACGAAGTGATCCATTGATTGATTACGATCTATATCTTGACGACTTCCATCCACTGCTCCTAGTACTGTTTTCTGGGACCCAGAAGAGCAACTTTAATTTCTTTTCCATGAAACACTCCAGGTTTAAAGACAGCCATCACAGTCAGCCAAAGAGGAGTGAGCTGCCTTGGGTGGGGTGGTGAGGTCTCCATCAATAGAAGTCTGAGCAAAGGCTGGACTACCTCTTGAGAGTGTTGTAGAGGGAATACTTATTTAGCCACAGCTCCGACCACATTGCCTCTGAGTCTCTTCCAATTCAGCGAATGAATTAGTGAAGATGGAAACTAGACAAGTTATAAACAACAGAGGATTTCTTTTTAGGAGTTGTTTTTGAGGCCAAGAGACATAGAGAGAGAGGGAAGGAAATGAGCATTGGGACGTCAGTCAAAGGATGAAGTAATAGCATTAAGAAAGAAATGAGTAAACACCCATCCCAGTCCCTCAGACTTGTGACCCAGGAGTCATCCTGGACTCCTCACTATCTCTCACCCCCTCTGCCCCCCATATCCAAGCTGTTGCCAAGGTCTGTTGAATTCACCTTTGCAACATCTCTGGAACATATCCTGTTCTTATTTCTGACACTGCCACCCCTCTGGTGCAGGCTCTCATCATTTCACACCTGGACTATTGTAATAGCCTGCTGGGGTGTGGTCTGCCTGCCTCAACTATCTTTCCACTCCAATTCATCCTCCATTCAGCCATTACAGCAGTTTTCCTAAAGTACACTACTACATCTGTATCCCAAAGTGATCCAAGAAAAGGGAAAAAGACTTATTTGTACAAAAATATCTATAGCAGCTCTTTTTGTGGTGGCAAAGAATTGGAAATTGAAGGGATGCCCATCAATTGAGCAATGGCTGAACAAGTTGTGGTATATGATTGCAATGGAATACTGTTGTGCTATAAGATATGATGAGCAGGATGGCTTTAGAAAAATCTGGGAAGAATTATATAAACTGATGCAAAGTGAAGTGAGTAGAACCAGGAGAATATTGTATTACAATGACAGCAATATTGTGAGGAATGATCAACTGTGAAAGACTTAGCTACTCTGATCAAGGCAGTGATTCAAAACAATTCAAAGGACCCATGATGAAAAATGCTATCCACTTCCAAAGAGAGAACTGAATGACTCTGAGTGCAGACTGAAGCATGCATTCTTTGCTTTTTAGAGGGTTTGTATGTGTATGTGTTTTCTTTTGCAACATGGCTAATATGGAAATGTTTTGCATGACTTTACATGTATAATAGATATGCTTTTGTTTGCCTTCTTAAGAGTTAGGGGAGGGGCAGGAGGGAAGGAGAGAATTTCAAGCTTAAAATTAAAAAAAATGAATGTTAAAATTTGTTTACATATAATTGGAAAATATTTAACAGAATAATAAAAATACATCAAAAAAGAATTCCCCCCCCAGTCATAGTCATAAAACCTACTTAATGGCATTTTAAAATGGTGTGATCTTTAACATTCAGGTCACATATCCATTTTGAGCTCATTGTGGTATATGGTGGATAGCACCTTCATTTTATAGATGAGAAAACAAGCTGAGCATTTACGCAGCTGGGCAGCATAGTGGACAGAGCCCTAGACCTCGAGTTAGGAAGACTTGTGTTCAAATGTGACCTCAGATATTTGCTATCTAGGTTACCCTGGGCCAATCATTTAACCTTTCTGTGCCTTAGTTTCCTCATCTGTAAAATGGGGATTACTTTCCTTCAACTCCATTTAAAATAGAAGCTTTTTCATTATCAGTCTTATGGAATCATGAATGGTCATTGTATGGATCAAGTTCTTAAAGCTTTCAAAGTCATTTGTTTTTATAGAATGACTGTTAAATTTTTATAAGATTTTATAGGGTTAATGTATGAATTGTTCAACTGGTTCTGCTCATTTCATTCTTCATCAATTTGTAAAACATTTCAAAATTGTTTGGTTTTATAATATTGATGTTAGAGTATAAATTGTTCTGGTTCTGCACACTTCCCTCTGCATCAGTCCATCTAAGTCTTGCCATGTCTGTTTGAAATCATCTATTTCCTCTTCATCATACTCATAAACCACAACTCATTTGACCACCCAGTGGCCTGCTGGTCGCACTTCTTTCCTGAGGGTCTCAAGCACACCTTCAGCATCAGTTTCCCACAGAATGACAGAGAAAAAGAAGTTACTTATCTACCCAAGATCAGGGCACAAGAGTCACTAAGGATGGAGTTTAAGAAAGGAGAGATGAAAGATACTTGAAACTAGAGGCTGATTGACTCTCTGGGTTTTTCCAGTAATCTTGGTGCAAAGGTTGTTGGTAGAAAAAAGCATATTGGATGAAGCCAAACCAAGGTGTTGTGCTAACATTCTAGGGTCGTTGCAGGAAGAAGGGCAGGAGACAGGCTAGTCTTAGGCTAAATGGAGAAATAGGACAAATGGACCTCCCCCTAGCTTTTCAGTCACTCTGTTTATAAGCATTTATTAAACATTTACTATATACCAGGCACTGTCCTAAACACTGGGGATATGAAGAAAGATTAAAAACCAAAACAATGAAACAACAACAACAAAAATACAATCCCTTCCCTCATGTTTTAATGATAGAGACAACATCTAGACTGGGAGTTTTTAACTGAGATCAATAAACTTATTTTAAAAAAAATATTTTTGTAACTGTATTTCAGTATAATTTGTTTCCCGTGTAATCCTCTGTATTTTATTTTATGCATTAAAAAATATGAAGTCCACAGGCTTCACCAGCTTGCCCAAGGGAGTCAAGACATAAATAAGGTTTGAAATTCCTGGTCTTGGTATTATAAAATTTACACAGATTAGATGTAAGGTAATGTGCAAAGAGAAGGTCCTGCCAGCTGAGGGGACCAGGAAAGAGTCTCTTCACAGGTAGGATTTGAGCTGAATCTTGAAGGAAGCACATTTGGTAAGTGTTTGAGGCTAGATTTGAACTCAGTTCACAAAGAGTCTGAAACAACTGAAATGACTGAACAACAAGATGGACCCCTGGGTTACCCCATTTGTCTGTGTCTGATAGTCTGCACCTGACCTTGCCACCTATATAGAATCCTTCCTCTATGCTGACCCTGAACATGGCGTGTGGCTTCGTAACAGTGGCAAACACTTTTGATGGTGAAAGATCTCTTTGTTCTGTCTTGCTTGGTTTGGGAATCAGAGGATAATTGGGGACAGTCCTCTATGTTGTTGGATCTATCAAAGAATCATATCTTTATAAACATATACATATATATATATACATATACATTAGAGAGGAGAGTATATTGTAAACTCTAGAGTTTCACATAAACATGATCCACTATAAAATCATGTTGTAATCAGTAAAGTGCTCTAGAAACTGAAGCCATTGTTAACAAGCTGAGAAAATCCCCAAATCTTACTGAAGTGACCCTGTGCAGCAATGAGCTGAGTTATTACGGGGCACCCTAGCTTTTCTGGAAACCCAAATTGGTTTATGCCTGTGGGATCAACCCATGGCTGCTTCTAATCAGTTAGAAAGGGAGGAGAGATTGGGGCGGCTAGGTGGTGCAGTGGATAAAGCTCTGGTCTTAAAGTCAGGAGGACCTGAGTTCAAACCCAGCCTCAGACTCTTGGCACTTACTAGCTGTGTGACCCTGGGCAAGTCATTTAACCCCATTGCCTAGCCAAAAAAAAGAAAAAGAAAAGGAGGAGAGATCAATAGAATTGGGAATGGACGTATACCTGCCTCTGTTCCTTGTGGGGTTGGGTCTGGTTGGTAGGAATCGATGGCCATTATCCTCCTCTGAACTCTGAACTACTCTGCACTACTCTGTACTCTGTACTACAGCCCACCCAGGGAGACCAAGCTTGGTGGCTGGATATGTTTCACCGTATTACAATTCCATTTCTCCCACCTCTTCCCATCAACATAATAAGCCAGGGATTTGCCCTGGGACAGGCTCTGATTTGGAGGAACAATGTCTCTGACTTTGTTTTGTATTTTGCAGCTTCTCAGGCCACCAGGAGCGCCTAAAGAGACTGTCCCTGGGCTATTGTGACCCCATTGCACAGACTTTCCAAGAATCAGAGTCCCAGAATCTGATTGGGGGATGGGAAGGAGAGACAGAAAGAGCAGAAAATGCAGGGACACAGGAGAACACCGAACTGCCCTTCTCACAAGTCCTTAGACACATCATTCCTCTGACCCCTTGCACACCCGGAATTCACTCCTTCCTCATCTTTACCTCTGAGCACTTCCTTTAAGGCTCAGCTCTTCTCAATGTAGCCTTTCAAATAATCCACATCCATATCGAAATTGTCTCCCCCACTCTAGATTGTAAGCTCCTGGAGGGCAGAGTCTTCTGTCTTTTTATCCTCAATACCTAAGACTGTACCCTGACATTAGGCGCTTAATAAATGTTTGCTGATGGAGTGACTGATGCCAGAAGCAATTTAGAGAGACTGAGAGTAAGGTGAAGCAGAGGAGAGAGTGTCCCTCAATTACCAAGCATGTTTAAGCACTTACTTTGTTCTCACTCGCTCCTTGTCTGTCTGCCTCAGTTTCCTCATATGTAAATTGGGGGTAATAGCACCTGCCTCCCAGGGTCATTGTGAGAATCAAATGAAATTATATTTGTAAAGTACTTTGTAAACTTGAAGCACTATACAAATGGTATTAATATTATTAATCAATCATACTGGCATATGTAGGCAATCAGTCATATACATACAAAATAGATACAATATAATGGTGATCACTAGCATCATTGCGGGGGGAAGGGGGGAGCACCAAAAAAAGCTTTATGTAGAAGGTAACATTTGATCAAGCTGAGCCTTGAAGGGAGGCAGGGATCTAAGAGGCAGTGGTTAGGAGGGACAGTGGCATGGGGCACCACCAGGGCAAAGGTTTGGCAAGATAGTCAAAGGGAGGACAGACTGATGAAGGTCATGGTGAAAAGGTGATTCAGAGAGAGGAGAAATCAAATCACCCTTAAAGAGTTATACTGCCATTTCAGGAGCTGTTTGGGGTAAATGCTGACTCCTGTACGCTGTGTACACCTGGGCAGATGTGGAAACCTCTGGGAGAAGCTGAGTCCTCAGGTTTGGGGATGATACCGAAGTAAGTCTCACACACACACACACACACACACACACACACACACACACACGCACGCATACACCCCTTGATTGGAGGAATCATTTGCAAGTGTGTGAGGCTCTGAGAGGCCACAAGAGGGCAGCAACAGAACTCTGCTGGAGTCATTTAGCTCACTCTTGTCTGTCTCCAGCTGACTGCTGGCTGGACTGCAGTTGCCTCTGGGGTCTTATGTTCAGATCACTGCAGGCCAAGAATAGCAAGGCTCTTTCCTAAGGTTTCGAAAGCGCTTCACGTCATCCCCTATATTGCACAATCCCACACACAGAGCACTCGTGCATACGCACGCACACACACACACACACACACACACACACACACACACACAAATTAAGAATTGTATTAATGAAAGGTGCTGTGTCCCCAGGACGATTTTCATTCCCAGAATCTTCATAACTGCAGGTAGAATCAATACTTACATCATTGAGGGGGGTGTTCCAGAACATTATGTAAGGTAGCTTACAGTAGGAAAATATCATTCAGTACGAATCAAAATAACAATCTTTGGGAAGAAATAACACTGTTTCTGGAGTCAGAAGAGCTGGGTTCTAATCCGTCCTCTCCTTCTGACTCCATGGGGTCTATGGACTGTTCAGGGAGGACTAGCACCTCTGGTGTGAGCCCTTTCCAGGGCTGCTCATCCACCTGTCACCTAACTCTCACCTGTGGCTCCAGGAAGCTGTAGCATGCACAGTGGTCACAGCCTGGGAAATCATCGTGGAAGACAGACTAAACCAGACTGAGGATAACTGACCCACCTCACACCTGTCGGTGAGATAGGGGGAAATCTGCTCCAGGCACGTGAAGACTTTTCCCCGTGGAACGGGCAGATGAGAACAGTTTGTTCCAACAGCCTCGAAGGCAGCTGACGCAGGTGCTGCGGAGGGCTTAGAGCTTGGTCAGACATCGAAGATGCCAAGGTCATCCACTGCGTCCTGGGCCATTGCCAGGCATCTTGACTTTTGTCTTGCCACTGGGTTTCAATGACCCTGGAGTGAAGCTGACAACTTTGTGCAGCTCTGCCTCACTTAAATCCAATTCACGTATGAGTCAAGACATCACCCCATTGATCCTCTTCAAAATCAAAGGACAAACAATAGCTTGTAATATCTTCAGTAAGTTGATTAGCTTCTCTGGGCCTCAGTTTCCTCATATGTAAAATGAGGGGCTTGGACTGGATGACCTCTACAATCCTTTCTAGCTCTAAATGTGTGGTCCTGTGAAATGCATTGGAGAGGAGGAAATGAGACCTGGGAAGTGTGGCATAGCAGGGGGAGACCTGAAGCCAGGCAGACCATGGTTCAAATCATACCTTGGGCACCTACTAGCCGTGTAACCTCTTCCCATCCTTATTTTACAAAATATATATTGGTCAATGTCGGTCACATTGCTAGGGTCAGAGCCAAGATTCAAACCCAGATTCCTCCAACACTTTTCCCAGTACCCCATGCTGCATTATCAGGTGCCCACTATGTGAAAGGGATTGGATTACCGTATAACTATTTTCATATCTGTTTTCTGCTTTCCTGATCCTACCTGCTGTTGCTAGTGCCTTCTCCACTTCTCTGTACTCATCTCTGCCTGTTGCTTCGTCATTAGACTGGAAGCTCCCTGAGGGCAGGGACTGTCTTTTGCCTCTCTTTATATCCCCAGAATTTAGCATAGTGCCTGGCACATATTAGGTGCTTAATAAATGCTTGTTGATTGATTTTACATATGACTTCCTAATCAAATAACAGGGTATAGCCCTGTATTTTTAGTGCCCTGTAGACTTCTCTCTAGTTCATGGTAGCTAAAGATCAAAGGATCATGAGGCCACAGATTTGAATCCAGAAAGTACCTTAGACGCCATAAAATCCAACCCACCCATTTTTTTCTTTTCCTTAACATTTTTATTTAAAGTTTTGACTTCCAAATTCTATCCCTCCCTTCTTCCCTTCCCTCCCCCCTCCTTGAGACAGTAAGCAATCAGATATAGGTTATACATGTGCAGTTATATAAAATCTTTCCATAGTAGTCATTTTGTACAAGAAAACTCAAAAGAAGAAAATGAAAGAAGTGAAAAATAGCGTGCTTCAGTCTGTATTCAATCAATATCAGTTCTTTCTCTGGAGGTGGATAATATGTTTTGTCAGTAGTCTTTAGGGTTGTCTTGGTCCAAAATCCCCTTAATAAAAGGATTTGTTCTGTGAAGTTTGGATTCAGTCAAAGGGCCACACTTGAGGACCTACAGGGCCACATGTGGCTTCAAGGCTACAGATTTCCCACCTGTAGGACTCTTGGATCATTGCAGTTACTTCATTCACATTCTTCATTGAACAATACTGCTGTTATTATGCACAGTGTTCTACTGGTTCTGTTCACTTTACTATGCATCAGCTCATGTAAGTCTTTCCAGGTTTTTCTGAAATCATCCTGCTTGTCATTTCTTATAGCACGATAATATTCCTTTACAATCATTTACCACAGCTTGTTTAGCCATTCCCCGCTTGATGGGTATCCCTTTGGTTTCCAATTCTTAGTCACCACAAAAAGAGCTGCTTCAAATATCCTTATGCAAATAGATCCTTTCCTCTTTTTTTTTTTAAGACATCTTTGGAATATAGACCTAGCAGTGGTATTGCTGGATCAAAGGGTATACACAGTTTTTATAGCCCTTTGGGCATAGTTCCAAATTGCTCTCCAGAATGGTTGGATCAGTCTATAACTCTACCAACAATGCATTAATGTTCCAGTTTTCCTACATCCCTTCCAATTTTTGCATTTCTCTGATCAATAGTGATTTAGAGCGTTTTTTTATATGACTATAGATAGTTTTGATTTCTTTGTCTGAAAACTGCCTGTCCATATCCTTTGACCATTTATCAGTTGGGGAATGACTTATATTTTTAAAAATTTGACTCAGTTCTCTATATATTTGAGAAATGAGGCCTTTATCAGAGATACTTGTTGCAAAATTCCCTCCCCCCAGTTTTCTGCTTTCCTTATAATTTTGGTTGCATTGGTTTTGTTTGTGCAAAAACTTTTAAATTTTATATAATCAAAATTTATCTATTTTACATTTTGCAAAGCTCCCTATGTCTTCTTTGGTCCTAAATTCATCCCTTATCCATAAATCTGATAGATGAACTATTCCATGCTCGCTTAATTTGCTTATGGTATCACTTTTTATTTGTAAATCATGTATCCATTTTGGTCTTATCTTGGTATACTGTGTGAGATGTTGGACCATCCCTAGTTTCTACCATACTGTTTTCCGGTTTTCTCAGCAGTTTTTGTCAAGCAGTGAATTTTTGTTCCAAAGGCTATAACAGCTAACATTTCTAGTACAATATTGAATAATTTAGGTGATAATGGGCATCCTTGCTTCACCCCTGATTATGCTGGGAAGGCTTCTAGCTTATCCCCATTACAGATAATGCTTGCCGATTAACCCACTCATTTTACAGATAAGGAGACTGAGTGACTTGGCTACATAGCTAGTAAATGTCTGAGATGGAATTTGAACCCAAGCCTTCCTGACTCCAATTCCATCCATGCACTACGCTGCCTCTCAAAGAGATAGTCATGTATTCCAAACCAAGTCAGAACAAAATAGATGGCATCAAAGTAAGGCAAAGTACATTTACTTAAAACCTCATGCATGGTAAATGGTTAAGTCAAATAGCAAACATTCCTATCACTCTTTTCCCCACACTTTGACCTCCCAAGCAGGAAGGCCATGAAGCCTGAGGGTCATCTCTGCTTCCTGAGCTGTTCTACAGCACAGTACTACAGAACGTCGAATGAGTCAGATTTGACCATCAGCAAGCCTCAGTGGATGGAAATCAGATCTTGGTCCCAGAATGCTGGAAGCTCAGTCTTTCGGTCTATTGGGAGCTTTGACGTTGCCGTGAGCTAGACATCATCTCCATCTTTTTCTCCTCTCTCTGGCATTTTCCTCTCTAGCCTTGTCTCAAGAGTTCTTCTCCAGCATTTTTTAATTTCCCATGCAGGGAGGGTTCCTTTCCTACCTTCTGGTAACATCCTGATGTTGTATAACACTGAACAGCCTTACCCTTTACAAGAGGAATAAACCAGCTTCTTCCAGTGCCTGCATGGCTCCTGAAGGTTCTTCTAACAGGATTCTGTTTACAGTCAAACCTCTGTTAACCAGAACAATGAGAGGATGGAGGGGATGGAAAGTTTGAATTTAATCAATTTTTTAGCAATGCAGGTCTCCTCTAATTCATTTTTTTGTTTAAACTCTTAAAAATCTTACTAAAATGTGTCATCTGTGATGCAGTGTTGGAATTAGAAGTCTTGAGTTCCAATTTGGGCTCTGACATTTACTGGAAATGTGACCTGGGGAAAGTCACTTAAATTCTCCATGGTTCAGTGGATAGAGTGTCAGGCTTGGTCTCAGGAAGACTTGAGTTCAAATTTGACCTCAGATATTTATCAGTTATGTGACCCCAGGCAAGCCACTTAACCTCTGTCTGCCTCAGTTTCTTCAAAGTGTAAAATGAAGACCATATTATCACCCACTTCTCAGAGTTGTCATGAGGATCAAATGAGATAATATTTGTAAAAAGCTTAGCACAGTGCCAGGCACTTCATAATATTAATAAGCACTTAATAAATCCTTTGTTTCTTTTGTTCACTCCCTGTCTATCTGCATATTACAAAGCGGCTATGATTTCAATAATGTGGGCACTCCCTCCAAAGGCATCAGGGCATCCACACCACCCCATCTGCTGTCAAGATTGTACATATCCTCCCATGAGGCCATTCAACATGCTGCTGCGCACTGTCCTTGTGTTCTGATATGTTATGAATCCTAATGGAAGTGTCAAGTCAATAAGCATTTATTAAGCACCTATTATATGCTAGGCATTGTGCTAAGTGCTGAGGATCCTAAGAAAGGCAAAAACAGTCTCCACCCTCAAGGAGCTCTATTCTAAGGGGAGAGAGCTCCATCACAATTATCATTATCCAAGATAGTGGAACGGGCTACCTCAGGAGGTAGTGAGCTCCTCATTTTCAAATGGATGCCAGATGACCAATTGCCAGGAATTTTGAAGCGGGGATTACTGTTCAGGCCTGATTAGGTCCAGATGGCCTCAGAGGTCCCTTGGGACTTTGAGATTCTGGGGTTTTGTGACTCATTGAGTGACTTTTTTCTCTTGGCCTCGGGAAGGTGAGGGGCAGTCCAGCCAGAAACCTGCCCGATTCAAAAGGAACAATTGTGGGAGGAAGGAAGCACAGTTACAAAAGAATCACGCCTCCCCTTCGCCAGGCCAGAGCTGTTGGCAGCCAAGAGCCCAGGGCTCTCGGCAGCTGTAAATTTCCACTTTCTGGGAGTCATGAAGCTGGTCACGGATGTGAGGAGAAGGTGGTGCCTGAGGCATCTGGAGAGGAGTGAAGGACGGGGTATGGAGGGCAGGCTTGTTCTCCCTCTCCTCCCCTCGGAAGGTTAGGGACGCCCCAAGGCTGCCTTATGCCATCATGGATCTGTCATCTTGGAATTCATCTAAATTCTCTTTGGTTCTATTTATACGTCCTGCCTGTATTACTTCTAGGGGTGGGGACAAAGTTCCTTAAATTGACTTCCTTCTTCATAAGCAGCATTTCCTTTTGGTAGCCCTGAATTTACCTCTCCTCAGGGCCAAAGAGCACCTCAAAGCCAATAACCCTGTTCATGGGATGCTGCCAAGACAGATCGATCGGTCTGTGCCTTCATTTACTTATTCCATGACTTACTATTGCACCAGAGTGCCTCCTACTGGTGAAGAGGGGGAATGCCAGGCCACCTATTGAAAAGCTGCTTTCCAAAATCAGCACCACACCACTGCAGGAAAACAAGACCTTTTGACAATGATTTGCTTCGTGATGAGGGATCCAGGAACACAGGGTGCAGTGAAATGTAGGGACCGCCTGTGCTTGGACTGGTGAAGAAGTCCCTGTTTGCTCTTCCCTTTCATGATTGTAGATGTTGATTTATGGGATCTTAGCATTACAGCTGGATGGGACCCAGAGGCTCTCTGGTCCAAACAGGAGGAAGCTAAGGCCTGGACAGCCAAGCAGCTGCCCATGGTCACCCAAGGAAGTGAGCAGGATTCGAATCCAAGTGCATTGTGACGTTTTTGTGCATCTTTACCCAAGAGGCACACTGAGTCCTCGCTTTTTGGCAAACTTTGAATCTGATTCTTTAGTGTGGGATGGAACTACGGGAAAATGAGTTTCCTCGGAGGAGAATAATCAAGAAACGTATGAAAAAGAACTAAGGATGTCCAGCACAGAAGCTGACCAAAGTTCATGTCCCTGAGGACCTGAGGGTCCTTGAAGGACAGGCTGTGCTCTATCTGTCTTCTACAGTCCCTTACACACACACACACGCACACGCACACTGTCCCATCAGAGTGGGGATCACTTCATGGTTCGGTCTTACATCCCCAGCACCTAGAATGGTGCCAAACACATAGCAGGGCTTGTTGATTAATTGATAGTAATAATAGTAATACCAACTCATATCTTGTCAACACTTGTAGCCCCAGCTTGGCCACAGCTACAAAGAGCAGAGACACCTTGGTGGGGGTGGGGGTGGGGGAGGGGAAGGGAACTGACTTGCTCAGATGGGCAGCTATCCAGACTCTCCAGGTCTGCCCTCGACCGTGATCTTTGAGAAGGTAGGAAGACTCAAGGAGACAGCCAAGGCAGATTTACACAAGCTGCACTATGGGAGTGTGGTGGATAGAGAGGCTGCTTTGGAGTCAGGAAGAACATTGCTCACCAAGGCCTGCAGTTAGATAGCAGAGTGAATAGAGTGCTAGGGAAGTGAACTGGGAGTCAGAAAAATTGAGTCTGAAAGCTAGCTCTGCTTAGGAAGATCTGAGTTCAAATCCTGCCTTAGACCCATTAATTAATTTGGTGACTCTTGGTGAGTAATGACCTCTTTCAGCTCTCAGAGACCACCGAGGCCCTCATCCCCTAACAAGTGGCTGCCTGGCCCCAGCTTGAATACTTCAGTGATGGGGAGTTCACTATCTCACTGTTCTATAAGGCAAATCTTTCAGTTTCTGGACAATTCTGAATGTTGCAGACTGCCTTCCAAGGCCAACGGGAACAGGTTTAAGCCCTCTGCCATATATTCGAAGATAGCACTGATGTCCCCTTTAAGTCTTCCCTTCCCCAGGCAGGAGTCAGACCGGGTCAGAGGACAGAAAGAGACATGGGGCATTTTCATTCCCTCCTGGCTCAGCAAGAGGGAGAGCTCATCCAAAAAGACCTCCCCCCGCCCACCCAAACGTCTAAATCCGCATCTGAACCAGTCTCCCTTAAGATCTGTCTCTGAAGTGATACCTGATCCCCATCCTGGCAGTGCAGGCGGTGACAGGGGTAGTGACAGCATTGACTCCAGATGGAAACTGTTTGGAGAATTCAGACATGACATCACTGCATCCCAGCACAGGCTGGGACAGCACCCAGCCAGGGGGCGGCCAGGGAAGGCTCTTTCCAGGGTCCAGGCATTTGTCTCCAGTTCCACCTGGCTGGATTGGTTTCAGTCGGTGGGCCTCAGAGGCCAGGGAGGGAGGGCAGGTGAAGTCGTCCTCCCAGAAAGCCTGCGTGAACCTCAGGGTCAGTGGCTAAGTTGGACCCACAAATCAGCTGTTCGTTCAGCCCACACCTTTTTATTTCTTACTCTCCCCACCCCCATGCCCTCAGATTTCAGGAGGCAAGAGAGACCAAGCCTACCACCCACATTGTTATCATCACATCAGCTGCCCTGAGGATTAACTGTCATTTTACATGGATAAAGCATGTTTTGATCTGTTGAGAATGAAAATTCTGGCCTCCTGACAACTCCTTCTCCCATCTCCCCTTCTCCTCTCCTGGCTGAGGAGGAAAAGAACACCTCCCCTCCTTCCCCCCCAGGAGCTGAGCATCTCAATGACATTCTTCCCCAATCAAGGCACTTCAACAATTAAAGGACCTCCCAGCCCCACACTTGGCCCAAGGCCAGTGGCAGCCTCCCTCCTCCCTCTACCCTCCTCCTCCTGCCTGACACTAAGTCCCATTTAGCCCACATGAAGGACCTAGGACTCCCCCAGGCACATGCCAGAGGATGAAAGAGGAGAGCCCGGAGCAAGCCAGCTGACACCCAAAGCCAGTGGGCCTGTTCCAAGGTCTTGTCTTCAAGCACCATCTGTCACAGTGTCTGGGCTGAGTGGGGACACAGAGCCCTGGCCGGGGGTGGGGGAGGCCAGCCACAGTCACATGAGTGGTGGAACATGCCCTTCTTGGGGCTGCCCTGGATGGATAGTACCCCTTCCTGCCTCCCTCAGCTGGGGCCAGCCTGGCCCCAGGGGATAGACTGTCAGGCTCTTGGAACTCTGAGCATATCCCCTTTCAGGGGAACCCAAAGGGCACAGTGGAGTCAGTTCCCAGCTCAGGCCAGAGTCCAAGCCCAGGAACCAGAGAGGTCAGAGCAGAATCATGAGACCGAAGGTAGGGACTGGGCGGCAGGCCGAGGGGCCGGCCAGATGGGCTGCTGGTGCCCTCTCTGGCCCTCTGCCTCCCTCTCCAGCTGGCCCTGGGCAATCCCCAGCTCTCAGGCTCCCTGGCCAGGCAGGAGACCCCTGTGGGGTGGAACCAAGTCCCCATCTTAGACCAAGGCAGTGTGGCTCTGTGGAAAGAATCCTCCTGGCTCTAAAATCAGAAGGCTTGCTAGCTCTGTGTCTGAGTGGATCACTAAACCTTGCTGGTCTCAGTTTCCTTATCTGTAAAAAGAGGAGGTTGGACTACTTGGCCTCTGAGATCTCCTTCAGGTCTATGAGCCTTTGACATTTGCATATTTTCTTTTTTCCCCACATTTATTTATTTTATTTTTAATTTATGGAATAAAACAAACATTTCCATAACATAGTAGAATTTTAAAAATAATTGCACGTGAAACTGCAATTCTGTTATGTACAACTTGCTATTCCTTTTAAATATATAATAAAGTTGTGTAAATTTATTTTTTTTCTTTTTTCTTTTTGATATTTGCATCTTTTCTCAGCAAGGGGCAGAGAGTAGCAATCTGGGTGAGGGGGTCAAGGAAACTTGGATACCCTCATCCCAACCAATAGGGACCCTGACTCTCTGTCTCTCCTTCACTTGTCACTTGGGAAGAGAAAAGAGGAGGGGAGGGAGGCAAGGGAAAAGAGTGGGGAGTTTGGAGATCTAAGCAGCAGAAGAGAAACAGGGAAAGAGGAGGAGAGAGGACAAGGAGAAGGAAAAAGAAGAAAAGGGAAAAGGGAAAAGCAGGAGGGAAGAAGAGGGAGAAGACAAGGGGAAAAGAAAGAGGAGATGGTAGAGGGGGAAATGGGAGATATGCCCTGGGACAGTCCATTCCCATTCAGAAAGGACAAGCTGAGGAAGATCCAGAGACTGTGCCATCTCCCCTCAATTCTTCACCCCCACCTCCAGGCTTGGGGATGAGCTAGCTGGTTTGACATCCCACCACAGGTCTAAGCCCTCTGCCACATATTCAAAGACAGCACTGATGTCCCCTTTAAGTCTTCCCTTCCCCAGGCAGCAATCAGGCTGGGCCAGGGGATAGAAAGAGACACGTCCAATGAGGGGCATATTCATTCCCTCCTGGGCATAGGAGGGGAAGGAAGCAAGGAGCAAGGAGTGGACGTAGTTCTGAGAGGCCCTCTGGAGAACTTGGCAAGTGTCCAGAAGAGGGCACTGCAGACCATTAAAGGTCTGGGAATCAGCCACTGGGAGGAAAGGCCAAGCAACTGGATTTGTTTACCCAAAGAGGAGTGGGACACACCGGGTAGGATAATAAATAATCACAACAATAGCTATCAATGTAACAATGGCAACTTGAGTTCCACGAAGAGCAGTGAGTTGGCTTTGGAGGTGGAGTTGGGCAACGGCAGGGAAGGTGTTCTCGCTCCTGGGCAGTTGGCCACAGACCCCAGAGACAAAATGGCAGTGTGTGCCTGAACCTCTGGAGATGGGGTCCAATGTCGGGGTTCAGGAACATTTATATGCTTGGCTTTGGGGAGGCCACTAATTTCCTCCCTGGCCAGGAGTTTCAGGAAAGACGGGAGCAAGGGAGGAAAGGAAGAAAAGAAAGGGACCGAGTTGCAGAGAAGGCCAAGAGGAGAATGAGGGGAGAGAGAGGGAGAAGAAGAAATGAAAAGAAGGTGTCTGTGTAAACTGAAGCAGTTCCATTTTACAGATGCGAAAACTGATTCCTAGGGAGAAGAAATAACCTGCATGAGAACATTGACAGAACTGTGGTTTAAACCAACAGAGGTCTATGGATTCCTAGACTGAGGAAGACCCAGACATTGTGGTGTTACTTCTCTCTCTCCCCTCCATTCTCAGTCTGTTTGCCTCACCCTTGAACCCTGGCTCTCCAGCACCAGCCAAACTGGCTATGACCTTTGAGGAATCAAAGGAGGCAAGAAGAGAAGACAGGAGGAGTAAAGATGGGGAGAGAAACCCAAACCGAGCCCCCTCATTTCAATAGCCTCAAGTGTCTGCTCCATGTACTCAGAAGAAAGAGGGGCTCAGGGCATAGTTGAGAATGATTCTGCATACATTGGCATTCAGTTTTGTTTTTTTTTTTTTTTTTTTTTTGTTAATTGGATCTGCGATTTCATCCATGTAGGGCACTCTCAGTCAGGAATTTCCTTTACCAGTAAAGATTTGGCACTTTCTCTGCGTAATCAATAAACATCTATTAAGAACCAGTTATCTTAGCTGCTTGGGGTATTGAGGGGTTGAGTGACTGGTCCACACATTGGAGGTTGAGGGGTGGTTGAATCCAGCCCTTCCTGATTTGAAGGCTTGTTCTCTACCCATTATACCACATTGCCCCTCTGGCTCTTAATTATCATGATAGCTAGCCAAAGCTGTAACCGGGGTGAGGTGATTGAGCCTTGTCTCAGGGTGCAGAAATTAAGAAGGTACTGTCAGCTCATGTAAGTAAGCTACTTGAACCTGGGCTGGACAAGGTGGCTACTGAATAATCTTCCATTGATGAGATTTTGTGATTTGGTAACTCTTCAGATAGATGCTGCAGTGGATAGATCACTGAGCTTGGAATCAGGAAGACTCATCTTCCTGAGTTCAAATCTGGCCTCAGACACTTCCTAACTGTGTGACCCTGGGCAAGTCACTTAACCCTGTTTGCCTCAGTTTCCCCATCTGTAAAATGAGCTGGAGAAGGAAATGATAAACCAGTGTCTCTGCCAAGAAAACCCCAGATGGGGTCACGGAGAGTCAGACACAACTGAAAAATGACTGAACAACAAAAACTCTTCACTCTGGAAATCTGAAGGTTGATTAAGATATCAGCTGTCATAAATAGTGGGTTGAGGATCAGGATTTATGGACTTTGCTCCTAGGTCTGCCATTAAGCATACATTGTGTGAACTTGGGATAAGTCACTTGCCCATTTTGGGATTCAGTCTCTTTCATCAGTGAAATGAGAAGCATGAATTGGACGTTCTTTAATATCCCTCTTGGCTCTGGCTTAGGGGAGAAAGCATCGGAGTATGGGAAGAGCCTTGGGTTTGGGGCCAGAAGACCTGAGTCTTGCTGATTACGTAACTTTGGATCTCACATCTCTGAACCTCAGTTTTCCTCATCCATGTAATGAACATGATGATCATTGCCCTACCTATTTCATAGAGCAACCATGAGGCAAATGAGATAGTTCTCATAAAGCATTCTATAAATGTAAACTCTTATTCCATTTTCAGCACAATTATGAATGGGCTGGATTGGGTTAATAAAAATAATGTTACATTTGTGAAACAGTTAAAGGTTTACAAAGGCCTTTTTTTTTTTACAATGATCCTGTGGGGTAGGTTACAAGCCTATGTTCTCTGTAACCCTTGTGCAGGGTCACATATAGTGATTTGGGTTGCTAAGGTCAAAGTAGAGCAAAGGTCAACAACTTCATCAACACTACCCAATTCTTTCCAATTTTGCTCCCAAGTTGAATTGCATGGCAGCCAAGGGAATTATGAATCTTCTCATCCCCATTCCAACCAAATCCTTCAGTTTTGCCAAATGGAATCCTCTCAGGGTGATTCAAATGGATCTCAGGCTAGCAACTAAGGGAATTCAAAGGAACTTGGGTCTATAGCTCAGATAAACATTTGAACTTAATGGTAGCAGGGGAAAAGATGGTTCAAAAAAAAAGACTTAATAACTAAGGCTTTTGTGGTTAGTTGACTGAATATAGTTGGCTGGGGTCTGTCTCCCAAAAGAGCTGAAATAAAACTACATCATAGCTGAAAACCAGCAGAGGGCAGCCCCAGCTCAGCAGAGGTGCCTTCCTGAAAGCAGCTCTGCAGAAATGTCCAGCACATACTTTTCAGAGTACAAGGGCTATGATAACATGAGAAACCAATGTTAGCTCTGCTAGGTCAGAAATGTGAAATGCCCTGGATGTTCATGTTTCTTAGCAATGCAAGTTAGTCCTCCATCACTGATACTATGCAACCTGTAGGAGACTACACTCCTATGCATATGGAGGAAGCTTTCTGTCATTTATTTTGTTACACTCTTAATCTAATTGTTGGTTTTTTGTTTTTTGTTTTTCTTGCTTTGAACAAGTGTATTTTCTGGTTGATCTGGTAAGAGAAATACATCTGTGGTGCTCATGAGTATTGTTTTGAATGGATGCTGATCATCCAATCTGGGATGTCTTTCTGGGGGACTATGTATGAAAGGGGGCCCTGTTTGTTGTTCTGAATACTAGAATGAAATCTTTATGTACTCTACCATCCCAAAGTTTGAAGGAGGTTGTCAGAAAATTCCTTGTTCCCCATTCTCCTCTCTCTCTCTCTCTCTCTCTCTCTCTCTCTCCACCTTTAGACAAATTTTCCTCTGTGTGTGGGGCTGTAAGCCAGGATGCTGTTGGAACTAGGGAGGCATGAGTTAACTGCCGTCCCCTCACTCTATCACCAGCTAATACTGTTGTGAGCAAGGAAAATGTGATGCAGACCCAGAGTAGTTTGGGTTGACTGTCTCTAGGTGAGTTGATCTGGAGCCCCGATGTCAGCCCTTTGGGCAAGAGGAGTAGGAATGTGGCAGAGAGCTCCTGAGACCCCAGGGAACCACCTTGCTGCCTGCTTTGAACCTTGCTTTTGTCTGTTTTTAGCTTCTTGAGTTGCTTTTAACCACCTTGAGAACTGCTTCTACTGGTGGGGAAAGGCATCGGAATGTGTTTTCAGTTAAACGACTGTTTGTTTGAACCTCCAGGCTCTGGGTTGAACCAGATGCAAACTGTTACAGGCAACATTTGGGCCAGGGTCTACCTCCCTTAGGACCCTGATGTGGATATCTCAGAACTTTGAGTGACAGCACCCCCAGACTAGAGGTCCTGCTTCCAGTTCAGCCTCTATGGTCACCATAGAGGGGAGCAATCACTGTGAAGAAGGGGCCCATCCTTCTTAACACCATCAACACTGATGCTGGCCCATTTCTATGGCCAGACAAGAGAGGCCAAGAACCCTGGGAGGGGTAACCCTCTCCTCCTGGTCCTGCTTCCAGCCCAGCCCCTCTCCTCTCCCGAGCCAGCATCTCTGGAAGGAAAAGCCACAGGCATGGAATCTGGGAGCTCCCTCTGCCAATACTGCAGCCCCTGACTCCTTACAAAGGTCTTTCTCCAGAAGAAGGCTGAACAACAACAATAGCAGCAACCTTGCGCAGCGCCCTCCAACCCATTAAATCCAATTCATTTGCAGGTCACGGCATCACCTTCCTGACGTCACGGTCCTCTTGAGAACAAGGACAAACAATAACAACAACAGAAGATCAGGACAGGAAAGTTCTAGGCATTGAAGTCCTTGGGTCTGTGGAATGATCCGACCTCAGAAATGGGTATGATTACTTGACGTCGAAGATTCCATCACCATCTCTTTACCGCTGCTTCCTCCTGCAACTGAAGCCTCTCTATGTCGTCTCTTCCATTAAAATATGAGCTCTCTGAGGGCAGAGACTGCCTTGCTTTTCTATCTGTATCCCTGACGTTTAGCACAGTGCTTTGTAGAGAGTAAGGACTTAATAATCGCCTATTCGTTCATTCATTCGGCATCTAGGTAGATAGAATGCTGCACCTGAAGCCAGGAAGAAAGACCCGAGTTCAAATCCAGCTTCAGACACTTACTAGCTGTGTTACCCTAGGCAAGTCACTGAACCTCAATTACCTGATATGTAAAATGGGGATGATAATGGCACCTACCTTCCAGAAGTGTGAAGATAAAATGAGATAACATTTGTAAAGCTCTTTGTAAACCTTAAGGAGCTATATAAATGCTGTCTATTATTTGATCCTTCCTTGTTTCCTTCCTTCCTTCGTTCACACTTCAAGACCAGGAAGTATATAAGGAGCTTCTTGCTCCTTAATAATAATAGCTCCCATTTATGTAATGCTTTAAGGCTTTGTCAAAGAATTAATGTGGGATTTGGTCTCTTCCTTTCTTGGCAAAGGCATTTTTATTAGGTGTACGCACAAGAGGAGGACTGGACCACGGACTTGCAAGCAGGTCTCTGAGTCATGTCTCTCTACTCATCCACTCACCCTCCACCAAATGGCACTCACACGGCCAAATTGTTGTCCTACCACTGGGTTAAGGAGTCAAAGAATAGATTAAGAGTTCTAGACAGTTGAAAAATTAATGGGAAGTAGGACAGTGCCACAAATGGGAAATCAAAAGAGGGAAGGGTGATGAAGGTGTGGTTAGCGGGATCCGGTAACCACACTGCGATCAGAACATTCTAGAAAAAAGTGTTACTCTCTTGTCCTATGAAAAAACAACATGCTTTCCCATGGGAACACAGGGTTCCCAAAGTTTCTTGATATTAGCAATATCTAGACTCCTCACAGACTCTATGGCAATATCAAGTCAACAAACATTTATTAAGTGCCTACTACATGCCAGGCACTGTGCTTAGAACTGGGGATAGGGGCAGCTAGGTGGCACAGTAGATAGACCACTGGCCCTGAAGTCAGGAGGACCTGAGTTCAAATCCGGCCTCAGACCGAACACTTGACACTTACTAGCTGTGTGACCTTGGGCAAGTCACTTAACCCCAATTGCCTAAAAAAAAAAAAAGATAAAAAAAAATGAACTGGGGATACAAAAATTTCTCTAGAATATAAGACAAGCCTAGAGGCCTCATTCCAAAGCTTGCAGAGCACTTTATCCAAACTGCCTTACGTAACTGTCACAATAGACTTGTTGGGATAGGACCTATAGGTATCAGTATTTCCATTTTCCAGATTTGGAAACTGAGGTTGAGTGACTTGCCAATGGTCACCCACATAGTAAATGTAAGAAGGTGAACTTGAACCTGATTCTCACTAACTCAGGGTCCAAGGCTATTCATTACAGCAGGATGAGTGGGTGACATCTCACCATCCATACTTGCTGTCTTGGAGTCTCTGACCTTGGGACTTTTGGAAGGTTGGGAGATGGAGCCACAGGAATCCAAGAGTTGGAGTCCAGGTCGGGTGTTGCAGCCAGCTCAGCCCCGATCCTCTGAGGAGGAGTGACCTTTGCCAGGATCTTTGGGACCCCAGCCCAGATGGGAGTGAAATAAGGACTTATCTAGCAGAGACATCCCATCCGCACAACAAACTTGCTGGACCAATGCTTTGTAGAAACTGAGTTAAGTTTTGAGCCCACTCTCCTAGAGACCAAGGTGGGAGGAAATGTTTGTATATTTATTCTTCCTCTATCTTCAAAGTAATTAACCCTTTGTAAAAGCAACTGGCTGTTA
This sequence comes from Vombatus ursinus, assembly GCF_900497805.2. Lineage (NCBI taxonomy): Eukaryota > Metazoa > Chordata > Mammalia > Diprotodontia > Vombatidae > Vombatus > Vombatus ursinus. The sequence goes on from NW_020953959.1 coordinate 460,054, forward strand.
AGGAGTTGTATGGAACAGAAGTGCTATTCACCGGGCTCTCACCAATGGAGAGAACACAAGGAAAGGGGCTCAAGCCAACGGTAGCAGAGGGAAGACACCCCGGCCCCTCAGGGTACCTTAGAACTCTGAAGGACAGAGGTAGCCAGCCTGGCTAGAGGAAAGGAGCCAAATATACTTGTTACACATGAACTCCACATGAGGAAGTTTTCATCCAAGTAAAAGGGGAAGTGGGAGAGAAGCTTCTGGAACTTCAGAAACCCAAAGGTGATCCAGACGGGAATTAAGAGCCTCAGGATTCAGATAAAGTAATGGATGACCAAGTCATAATAGGCTATTAAGGGATGTCTGGGAACTGCTCTAACCTTTTCAGATTGACGTCATGGAAGGCAAACCCTACCCTCTCACAGTCTGTCCTCCGGGGCCCTTGTCAGAGACATGATCTTGGGCAAGAGGGACCAGAAGGATGACCAAGATGGCAGCTTGGAAGCTCTTAACCCTCTCATGACCTTGCTCTGTGGCCTGTAGCCAGAGACCTAAGCCCTTGGTGCCCAATTTTCCCCGTGGGCAGGAGGATGTAATTACACCTATTTGCCTTACTTGGAGGTGATGAGAGCTGCTGTGGAAATGATTAGGCTTGCTTAATATCTGTTGCATCTCATGTTATTTTAATCTCTGCTTTCCTTTCCCCACACAGTCCTCTGCCCTCAACAAATTAGTCAAAACTTGGGTCTAGAAACAGTGGGGCTTTTTAGGGTAGAAGATGGTGGGGGTGGGGAGCTCCTTCTAACAACAGCACCCATCTTTGTACCTCATACCATCAGCCGAACTAACTAAGTGTGGCCAAGGAGAGTTACAGATGTCTGTCCCTGAGCACATCCCTTATTGTTCTCCAAGCTTCAATTTCTTCATCCCTAAAACGTAAGGACTGGATTAAATGACCTTGGATAGGTATTGTAGTGGCTAAAATGCTGGACTTGGAATCAGAAAGACCCGAATTCAAATCCTGCTTCAGAGACAACATCTATGTGATCCTGGGTGAGTATTTAATCCCTCTGAGCCTCATTTTCTTCATCTGCAATGAAGGGCAGCTAGGTGGCACTGTTAGGTCTGGAGTCAGGAAGACTCATTTTCCTGAGCTCAAATCTGGCCTCAGACACTTACTAGCTGTGTGGCCCTGGGCTTTGCTTGCCTCAGTCTTCTAATCTGTAAAATGAGCTAGAGAAGGAAATCACAAACCACTCCGGTATCTCTGCCAGAAAAACTCCAAATGTAGTTACAAAGAGTTGGACACAACTTAACAACAACAATTGTCATATTCACCTGTAATGAAAAGATAATTAAAGCACCTACTGTAAGGTGCTTACTGTAAGGATCAAATGCAATTATATGTATATGTATAAAGTGTTTTATAAACCTTAAAGCACCATATACATGTTTATAACTATTATTTATTATTATTATCATTTAAAGTTCCATTCAACAGTAACATTCTGTGACTCTATATGTGGAAATAATAATTTAATGTAATTCACAAGAAGAGAATTGGACCACGGATGTACAAGCAGGTCTCATGTCCCTCCACCCACCTACCAAATGGCATAAGTCTAGCCAAGGTATAGTCCAACCACTGGGGTGAAGAGACAAAGAATAAATTAAGAGTAACAATGATTTAATATGATTCCATTCAACAAACATTTATCAGCTGGCTACTCTGCTCAAGGCACTTTGTAAGGCATTGGAATACTGAAACAAACACAAATCTCTCTCCTATCAAGGAGATGATATTCTGCTGGTAGGATACAACAAAGAGGTAAATGTAAAGTCACATAATGTGTGTATGTGCATATATTTACACATATATATATTTACATATATACAGAATATATTAAACATCAGCATATATTTACATATATTATTCAGCAGTTCATTAAGAGAAATATCTTGGCACAGTGGATAGAAAGCCAGCCTCAAAGTCAGGAAGATTTTAATTCAAGGCCTCCCTTTGACACATACTGGCTGTGTGATCCTGGGCAAGTCACTGAACCCATCATGGCTCTAGGCAACTCTCCAAGACTTGTATTGTTGTTGTCCTTGGTTTTTGAAGAGGACCAAATGACATCACTCTGCCAGAGTCAAGTTTCAATGCGGCCGACTGTGACTGATCAGACCAGCACAAGCTTGGAACGTTCTACCACAGGTTGGGCACAAATAGTCCATGGGAACATTTGAGGTGGATTCTCTAAGTTTGCGTATCTTGTGTTTCTTTTGAGCTCCCTCAATGCTGCTTTGCTCATAGAGCACAGGACCTTCTCTGTTGTGGGCACACCATGCTGGTGCCCACCAGCATGTGCCAGTGCTGGCCAGTGTCTCCCATGTCACACAATCAATTCCAAAATTCTTAAGAGAGACCTTGAGAATGTCCTTGTATCTCCTTCTGACCACCATGTGAATGCTTGCATTGTGTGAGCTCTCCATAAAATAGTCTTTTTGGCAAGCGTGTGATTTGCATTCAAACAATGTGGCCAGCCCTTTGGAATTGCGTTCTCTGAAGCAGAGTTTGAATGCTAGGCAGTTTAGCTCAAGAAAGGACCTCAGTGTCTGGTATCTTATCCTGCCAGGTGATCTTCAGAATCTTCCTAAGACAATTCAAATGGAAGCGACCAAAATTAGCACAAGCAGCAGACAATCGATCCATACTTTGTTGCATCTTAGCTTCAGAGGCTGCATTGAGTGCACAATCATCTGGAAACAGAAAACCAAGCTAAATTCAGACTTTCCCAAGGTCTAAGTCCTGGGTGTGAGTAATATTCTTTCACTAATCAGCCTTATTGAGAAACCTTCAGGATTTAATCTGGTTGTCCTTTGAACCCAGCATTCCACTGCTAGTAGGATATGCTCTCAAAGCGATCAAAGATAGAAAGGGAGGCACCAAAATATTTCATAGTAGCACTTTTTTGCATTAGTGAAGAAAGCAGCTAAACAAATCCTTCAACATAAACGGGATGGACTATTACTACACTATCAGAAACAATGAATGTGAAGAATAGAGAGAAGTTTGGGAAGACTTGCGTGAACTGATGCAGAGTCAAGTGAGCAGAACCAGAAAAACAACATGCACAAGGACTACAACCACGTAAATGGAAAGAACAACAGAAATGACATCAAATACAACATGATTCTAATGACCAACTTTTGGCTCTAAAGAAGAAATGAGAAAAGGCACCTCCCTCTTTTCTTTGCAAAAGTGAGGACTATGGGTATGGAATACTGTATATAAATGGAGAAGCGTATTATAGTTTCTTTTACTTGCATGACCGTACCTATGAAAAACCTTGCTGTTTGTACCATTGTATCACAGGTTAAGCAGTGCTGATATTCACCGGGTAGTAGCTTCCCAGAATTACTGGGATAGTGTTTGAGGAAAGAAGAGAAGCCTGATGCATTCTGCCTTTCCCAAAAACCCCCAAACCAAAATATATGCAGTCCTAGGAAAAGTACTCTGTCTCTCTCTGCCTCTCTGTCTCTGTCTCTGTCTCTGTCTGTCTGTCTATCTCTCTCTCTCTCAGACACACACACACACACACACACACACACACACACACACACACACACACACAAGTTATAGTCTGGTCTCTTTTTCTCCACTAGATGGCTCCTTCAGGGCCCACTGAACTTACTAGTCTCCTTAGAAGTCTGGACCTGTGATTTCCTATACCAAGGAAATTGGTGTAAGAAATTGGGAGCTATGGCAGCTTTAGAGCTGGAAGGGACCGTAGAGACCATAGGATCCAATGCCTTCATTTTACAGATAAAGAAACTGAGGAACAAATCCAGTTATTAAGGATTGGAACCCAAGTCTTTCTAACTCCAGGTTCAGCTCTCTGCCTACCACATGCCTGGTAATTGCCTCCTCTGACATTTACATTCTTAGAAAACTGCCTGAAACATAGAGATTAAGTGACTGGCCCAGGATCACCTAAGCAAGATGTTTCAGAGGTAGGTCTTGAGTTCGAGCTCTCCGAAGTGAACCCTTTATCTGCTATCATGTTGCCTCTTGCATCTCTGCTTGTAATGATTAGATTTGACAGGCATTTCTTCAGCATCTACTGTGTGAAAGGTCCTGAGCTAGGCGTTGGGAGTCCAAACATTAAAAAAAGACTTTGTTCCTTCCCTCAAGGAACTTCTATTCTGCTGTCAGGACAGAAATCTTGAAGTCTGGATAGACCATTTTTCAGACTCCTCTGTTTTTTTCTGCATCACGATCTCCCAGGCTTCAGGTAGATTCACACGCCAGCTCCACCACCTACAGGACAAGCAAGCTCTCTCTGGCATGGCTCCCATGTCCTCATACCTGGCCTTTGCCTGACCTTCCGAGCTTATGAGGACTCTTGGCTTCAGCCTTCCCACAGGAGCCCTGGTGATTATATCGTTCCATTGAGCAACTTTCCTTGCTGGATTTCAGAGTCATAGGATAAGAGCTTTAGAGTTGGAAAAGACCTCAGAGGTCATCAAATCCAACCACTTCATTTTTACAGATGAAGAAACTGAGGCCCAGAGAGGGGAAGTAAGTTGCCTACGGTCACACGAGTACTAAGGGGCAGAGCCCCAATTTGAATCTAGGTCCTTTGACTATAGATATGACACTCCTGCCCCTTTCCCACCCTGCCCAAACTGATTTTACTTTTCCCTTTCAGAAGGGAGAAAAGGGTTTTTTTTACTCTCCCTCTCCATGTGGATTAGTGGCCTCTCCCCTGCCCCCCTCTTCCTACCTCCACAGCCCCCCCCAGGGAGTAATCATCTCTAAAAGAGAACAGAGTAAGTCTTTTAACAGAAGGCTTTCCTTCAGCCCTTCAGTAAAGCAGTCTGAATGGATTTATCAGGCTTGTACCCAATGTTGTGCGTGTGTGTGTATACATGGGTAGGGAGAGCCCTAAGACTTTGTGTGTTTTTAAAAAAGATCTGAGCCCACAGTCTTATTTTCCACATGTCTCATAGGCTAACCTCTCCCCACCTAGCTTTCATTTGTTTTGTTTTTATAACATTATTATTATTATTATTATTATTATTATTTTGCAGGAAAGTCTGAATCAGGGCTTTGGAAAAACAGGACAGCAGTGCCAACTGGAACTATTTGCTTTGGGGGTTAGTTAGGGGGTTGGCGTCAGTCAGGGCAAGAGACATGCCAGTGGAATGTGATTTTGGGAGGAAGCTGCAGGTCACTCAATCATTGGCAAGTAGCCCGGGAGCAACTGGATGCTTTGGGTGTGTATGTTAGTGGGGGGGGGCAGGAGGGAAGGAGGGAGGGGAGAGGGTTTTTTTCTCTCTCCTCAGGCAAACAGAGTCCTGGTGATTTGGGTAGTGGGAGAGTCAGAAAGGAGTAAAATGAGGGTTTAGGAAATGTGGGGTGGGGTTAGGAGTTGGGAGAGGGAGAAGGGACACTTGGTCAAGGCAATGGAGTGGTTTGTGACTGTGCTGGGTTCTGGAAGGGATACAGAAGAAGGATGAAAAGTGGGTCCTGACCCAAAGGAGTTTTTAGTCAGGAGACAAGACACACACAGGGAGTAATTAGAGAGCAAGGGTGTACTAGAAGAAAGGGAGCATGGGTGTAGGTTTGGCTGTGGAGTCAGGAAGACCTGGGTTTTAAGTCCTGCCTGTGATATGTCCCAGTTATGTGATCTTAACAATAAGCATTTTTTTGGAGTAAGGCAATTGGAGTTAAGTGACTTGCCCAGGGTCACACAGCTAGTACGTGTCAAGTGTCTGAGGTCAGATTTGTCAATAAGCATTTCTTCAGCACCTACTGTTTGCTAGGCATTGTGCTAAGCCCAAAGCAAAGCGGAAGAGCTCTTGCCTCTAGGAGCTTACACTGTAACAGAGAGATAGCACGAAGATATCTGTCCAAGTAAGTTATTTACAGGATAAAATGGATTTAATCAGAGAGAGAAGGGCCTAGCATTAAAATATATTGGGAATGATTTCCTTTTGAAAAATAGTATTTTATTTTCCCCTTAATAACATGTTAAAACAATTAAAATTTTTTTTAAAGTTTTGAGTTCCAAATTTTATCCCTTCCTTCCTTACTCCCCTCCCCTCTCCCTGAGATGGTAAGCAATCTGATATAGGTTATACATGTGAAATCACGTAAAACGTTTCCATACATTTTGTACAAGAAGACTTGAACAAGAAATTGAAGGAAGGAAGGAAGGAAGAAAGAAAGAAAGAAAGAAAAAAGAAAGAAAGAAAGAAAGGAGGGAAAGAAGGAAGGAAGGAAGAGAGGAAGGAAGGAAGGAAGGAAGAGAAGAAGGAAGGAAGGAAGAAAGAAAAAGAAAGAGAAAATAGTATGTTTCAGTCTGTATTTAGATGCTATCAGTTCTTTCTCTAGACGTGGATAGCATTTTTCAGCCTGAGTCCTCTGGAATTGTCTTGAATCATTGTATTGCTGAGAATAGCTAAGTCATTCACATTTCTTCATCATACAATGTTGCTGTTGTTGTATATAATGTTCTCCTGGTTCCACTCACTTCACTTTATATCCGTTCATATAAGTCTAGGAATGTTTTCTTGCAGAAGGTAGGATGTTAGCTGGGACCTGAAGAAAGCCAAGGAAGCTAGGAGGTGGGATGAGTAGAGAGAACATTTCAGGCATGAGGGACAACGGGATAAAATGCCTGAAACTGGGAGATTGAAGTGTCTTGTGTGAGGAACAGCAAGGAGGCCAAAGGATGCAGATTGCAGGGTGTGTGTGTATGTGTGTGTGTGTGTGTGTGTGTGTGTGTGTGTGTGTGTGTGTGTGGTGGGTATGGAATAAGGTATACAAAACTGGAGAGGTAGGAGAAGGCTGGCTTTGAATGACAAATGAGAATTTTATATTTGATCTTGGAGGTGTTAGGGAGCCATGAGTTGATTGAATAGGACAGCGACATGGTCAGACTTGTCCTTTAGGAAGACCAATTAGACAGCTGAGTGGAGGATAGAGTGAAGTAGGGAGAGATTTGAGGCAGGGAGATGAACCAGGAGGGTATGGAAATAGTCCAGGTTTGAGGTGATGAGGGTCTTCTTTAGGGTGGTGGCAGTATCTGAGGAAAGAAGGTGTAGGGCATACAGGAGATGCTATGAAGAAAGAAATGACTTGAGGATTGAATGGATATGGGAGGTGAGAGAGAGTGAAGAATTGAGGATTCCACTTGGGTTTTGAACCTGGAGGACTGGGAGGATGGTGGTGCCCTCAATAGTAATAGAGAAATGAAGAGGAGAGGTTTGGTGGGAAAGATAACGAGCTCAATTTTGGACATGTGGAATTAAAGATGTCTATTGGCCACCCAGTTCAAAACGTCAAATTAGGTGATTGGAACTTTGAGATTCGAAGTCAGGACACAGGTTAGATCTGAGAATTTATCTACATAGAAATGATCATTGAACCTTGAGTGAGACACTTAACCTGGGAATACCCAAAGCGATTATCTAAGACTATAAGTTACAGATGAATTGTGGATCTGCTTTGGTGGAAGGAATTTCCATCACCAGTAAAACCACACATTTGAACCACACAGAATATCTGGGTACAAATCTAGGAGACAAAATGATGACTTTGGAGTTAAAAGGCTACGGTCTGAATCCCTTAATCTGTCTTGTCACTTTAGGCAAGTCATTTTGGCAATGTCTGACAAAGAGTGCCCTCTGTGACAAACCTAACAAGCAGTCAGCTACTGCTTGGAAACCTCCAATGAGGAGGCACCCAACATCTCTGGAGACAGCCTGGTGAACAGTTCTGATTGAGAGGAAGTTTCTCCTGACATCAAACCTGAATTGGCCCTTTGCAGTCAGGTAGATCAGTGGAATCAGGAGGGCTGGAATCAGGAAGACCTGAGTGAAGCCTAATACACTTCCTGGCTGGGTGACCCTGGGCATGTCACTTCACCTCAGTTCCTCATCTGTAAAATGGGAGTAATAGTACTACCTACCTCCCAGGGCTATTGTGAGGATCAGATGAGATAATATTAGTAAAATGTTTTAATACCTTAAATGCTAGCTATAATAGCAAACATTGTCATCCATTGCCCCTCTTTCTGATTAAAGAAACCAAGGATTTAATCAGTCGACTATCATTTCTTGGGTGCTTATTCTGTGCCAGTGCAGAGGATGCAAAGAAGGGCAGAAACTGGGTACTATCTTCAAGAAGCTTATGTTCAAATTGAGGAGACAGTATGTAAATAACCATATAATACAAGATATCCCTCCCCCACATGACAGTCCTTTAAATATTTAGTGACAACTATCACAGGCCACCCCATCTTATCTTCTCCAGGCTAAACATCTCCAATTCCTTGAACTAATCTTTCTGTGATGTGGCCTCTAGGCTTTTCTACCATCTCGTTTGCCCCATTCTCTAGGCTGTCAATGCCTTCCTTCAACTGTTCCTCCTGTGACATCTATAAAATGGGCACGTGCATGCCTTTGCTACCTATTTGGTAGATTAGTTGTCAGGCTTAAATGAGGAAATGGACACGAAAGCCCCCTGGGTCTTAAATCATTGTGAGCAGTTATTTATGGTACAGACAATGAGTGCTCTGTGAATCCAGAGAAGGGGTATGTCAGTGTGCACTTGAGGAGGGAGGCAACATGATGCAATGCCTATAGCAGAGGGGCAGGAAACCATGGCTCCAGGGCCAGTCCTGCCACTTACTAACTGTGTGACCTTGACCCTGTAACTTACAATTACATAGCTCTTGATTATCTGAAGGAGAGCAGTTATCGTTTTACTAAGGTAACTTACAAGTCTCTTCCCTCTTTGGGTCTCAGCTACCTCCTCTGTAAAAATGAGGGTTGATTTCTCAGGTGTCTCATAATTGCTAAAATACTATGAGTCAGCTCCCAAAGTTCTTCGTGGGTCAGTACCACTCAAAAATAGAGCCTTATGAGCCCCCCACCAATGTATTTACCTTTACTAGTTAACTAGAAGATATAATACAAAACAAAGGTGTGTAATTAAATAGCATGGAGGGAAAAGGTAACAATCAAAGAGTTGTCTGAAACAGTTAGGTGATGCAGTGGATAGAGTGCCAGGCCTGGAGTAAGAAAGACTCATCTTCCTGAGTTCAAATCCATCCTTAGATGCTTACTAGCTGTGTGACCCTGGGCAAGTCCCTTAACACTGTTCGCCTCCATTTCCTCATCTGTTAAATGGGCTGCCAAAAGAAATGGCAAACCACTCCAGTATCTTTGCCAACAAAACCCCAAATGAGGTCACAAAGAGTCAGATATGACTGAAATGACTGGACAACAGCAAAAATAGTTCTCCCATAAATACACACACCATTAGTGGAAAGAATGGAAACATATAGAGAAATGTGTAAAGAGTCATATATGTGATAGTGTGGAGTAAGAACAAGTTTGTTGCCTTGACATAAGTTACTCCATTTTATAATAGGTCACCATTTTGTGAAGCAGTATTTTGATGTTTATTTTTCATCATTTTCAATATTAAAATAAGCATATGTGTGGTATAGGTTGGTAATCAGCATGTGTGTGGTCATAAACAAGAGATACACATATAGAACCCCCAGATGGGACAGAACACCAATGGGACCTTTCTTTTAGTGACTTCTTCATTGATTTATGTCATTAAGTACCAATCAAATTAATTGGTAAACAAATAGTATCATTGGCTACAATCAGAACTTGAGCATAACCAATGAATGTTCATAGCTAGAACTATAAGGAGCCCACTGAAGATGTCAACCTTCCATCTGCACCTATATTCTGACTCTCCTGCACCTGAGATTCAAACAACCCCACAGTGTTCCCTTGGGGGCAGGCATCATTCTCTTGAAGCAGTGATGATTGATTGATTGACACTTGACTCCCTCCTAGGGAGATATGGGGCCTCTGGATGGGCAGAAAAGGAACTTTACATGTTTCCTCTTGGGGTTGATTTTGTATTGCCTAATAGATAATTACAAACTAATGTTTGCATGCTCTGATTAATCGAGTTTGATTACAGGAATCGAGAATCTAATTAGCTTTTCCCCTTGCATTAGTTAGAATACATAATGGTAAAGTAGTTTTCTGCATGCACTGTGTCTTGAACGGTGGTTCTTTCATGGAGAGGCAGCTCCTACCTTCTGTTGACATCCCTGTGATGCCACCTCCCTCCGTCTTCCTACTGGTCTTGTGCGGCTGTTGTCTCTGCTGGACCTTCGCCCCTGCTCGTGAGATCTTCTGCTTCCTGAGGTTGCACTGATCTTGTGGATGCTACTGGTTGCCACCACTCCAGCCCTGAGGTCGCTTAGTCACCATTGATTACTGCCGGCTGCAGAACTGCTGAGCACCAGCTCATGCAGCTTCCTCCCCTTTTAAGTTCCAGCTTCATCCGAAGTCCTCAGCTGGGGTGGGGAGGGGAGAGGACACCATCTCTTCCTCCTAGGTGGGTGAGAGGGCTCTGCCATAGCACTTTGAGCATCAGGTCCACGAGCCTTTCTGCTATCGCTCCTATAAAGAGCACAAAAGCACCAACATACTCATGCATTGAACTTCAGGGACTTTCTCTCTTTAGGAGATCTCTTTGTTTCTCCAAGACCTATTGAAGAGGTGTTTCTTTTTCTGGACATTTTTCAAACTAGGTTAAACTCTTTGGGACACAGAGCCATAACCACTCTAGTTACCCAGTGTTCTCAGGCTTAAGTTGATCTTTCTGTTGTTATTTCCATTTTCAGGGTCAAGATGGCTGTCTCTCAGAGGTTTCACTGATGCTTAATATTTACTTTGCATCTCCCAGTATGATTCATTCCCAATGACAAACTCTACCAAGTCAGTGTAGAGAGGCTGCTTTACCAATAAATTTCTAAGGGCCTTCAGGGCTTTCGGTCTCCTGTTTTTCTATGGTAAAACTCCTCTGGAATTAAGTACAGATGAATGGGAGGAGAGAAAGGCTGAGGCCCAAAAGCTTAGCTCAGAAACAAATTCATTGGCTTGCCTTGAGGGATGGGAAAGAAGGAAATTCCAGCACTCTGTAAAAAGTGAATCCTTTTACCTAGCAAACCCTCAGGTGTTTGAGAAAGCTCGTGTTCCCTTAGTAGAATGTAAGCCCCTCGCTAAGTTGCAGTGGAAAGAGTGCCAGACCCGGAGTCAGGAAGACCTGCATTCAACTCTGACCCTGGACGTTTACTAGTTGGGTGACCCTGGGCAAGTCTCCTCACCCTGTTTGCCTCAGTTTCCTCATCTGTCAAATAAGCTGGAGAAGGAAAGGCAAACCGCTCCAGTATCTCTGCTAAGAAAACCCCAAATGGGGTCAGGAAGAGTTGGGCATGACTGAAACGATTGAACAACAACCCCCCACCCCATACCTTGTTTTATTATTGAGCTATGCACCAGGCCTGGCACATTGTAGGTACTTAATTGAAAGAATGAATTCTTTGGATTCCGTGTTATGAACGGGTTGAACACCAAATGCGGCAGGATGCTCCTAGAGTCCCTCTTTTGATTTTTCCAGAATGACGGGCTGTGGCCCTTGAAATTCTTTCTGCCAGTGGAGTCTCATCCGCTAATTCCCAGTGTGTTTCCTTGCCTCTGGCTAACCCAACCTGCTAATGTGTGCTCCTTTAGAGCAGGCACCGCTTTTGGGCTTTCTTTGTTTCCCTGGTGATTAACATAGTGCCTGGCACATAGTAGGTGCTTAATAAAAATGTAGGCCACTAATGTCTCCTAAACATTTAGATACCTAGGCAAATCTGTGAGCTCATCAATGTGGATCCCATTTGGTAACGGTGCAGGTCACAGCTCCTGGCTTCTGGTCTGGTGTCAGTCAACCAATAAGCATTTATTTAGCATTTTCTATGTACTAGTCACTGTGCAAAAAACTATGATTCTCAAAAAGTCCTTTGGTGAATCCTTTGTACAACACAATGGAGTCCTTCCTTTTTTCCCCGCATATCTCAAAGCTCTCAATTTAACACTTGAATTATCTACTGATTTTGTCTTCCACGGGGCCTTGTATAGCTGGCTGGCCTCCTGTTCCAGTTACTCACATCCTGAGTGATTTCTTTTGTGTTACTTTTTTTTTTTTAAAAAAACTTATTTTTTTAATAGTACATTTCCCAATTACACATAAAGAAAATTTTCAACATTCATTTTTTGAAAGATTTTGAGTTCTAAATTTTTCTCCATCCTTCCCCTCACCCAAGACAGCAAACAATTTGATATGGGTTATACATGTGCAGTCATGTAAAAACCATTTTGTGGTACTCTTTACAAACAAGTCATCACTGGGTTCTTCTTGATAATGAACCTTTGATCACGGAACTCTCTTCAGACTCAGACTCAGAGAATTGGGAGGAGACTACAAACCATGTATTCCAACCTGTACCCAAGTAGGAATTCCTTCTAGAACATTCTCAACAAGTAGTCATCCAGCCTTCACTGAGGGGGAGCCCTTAACCTCTCAAGGAGACCCTTTTAAGCTTTTGAATGACAAGTACCATTTTCCATCTTCATATCCTCAGCGTGGGACCTTTGCACATAGTAGGTATTTAGTGAAGGTATGTTCATTGGATCAAGATTGTTCAGTCATTTCAGTTGTGTCCAACTCTTCGTGACCCCATTTAGGGTTTTCTTGGCAAAGATACTTGAGTGGTTTGCCATTTCCTTCTCCAGCTCATTTTACAGATGAGGGCAAACAGGGTTAAAAGTGATTTGCCCAGGGTCATACAGCTAGTAGGTATCTGAGGCCAGATTTGAACTCAGGAAGATGATGTCTACCTGACTCCAGGGTCCTCTCTCTATGCACTACGGCACCAACTAGGTGCTTAACAACAAATGTAACGTTTGCTGGATTAAGATTGTTTTGGGTCCCTGGACTATCATAATGACAAAATGACCTCCTAATTGCTCGTCCTCTGCTGGTTGATAACGTAGCATCAAGGCAAGAGTGCTAGATTAGGAGTCACAGGGACCGGGTTCAAATTCCACCTTCTGGACTTACTAAGTATGTGGGAGGGAAAGTGACCAGACCCGTGATTTCACAGTTATAGGGAATTTTGCAGGGAGGAAACTTCCTCCATCAAAGCAGGTAGGCACCTTCTCTGCACTTTATGGCCTTAGAGAGTTTCCTAGAGCGCTGAGAATTTCAAGGGACTTGTCTAGGGTCACATGGCCAGGGTGTGTCAGAAGTGAGACGAACCCAAATCTTCCTGACTCTGGGGTTAGATCTCTATCCACTGTGCCATAGCTGCCTTTGTGTCTCTAGTTATGTGAATCTGGGTGAATCATTTCACCTCTATCGACCTCATTTTCCTCATCTGTAAAATGGGTTTATAATAGCACCTGCTTCACAGGGTTATTGTGAATATCAAGCAAGATACTCATGGAAAGTGTTTTGCAAACCTTAACGCTCTATGTGAATGTCATCTATCAATAGCAACAAAACTCTTTGTAGTTTTCAAAGCATCTGCAGGTATTTTGTTTAAGCTTAACAAACAGCACCGAGAGGTTGATACCTTAGTTATTCTCATCCTCATTTTACAGGCGAGGAAACTGAGGCTTAGAGGAGGTAGTGTCTTACTTATGCTCACACAGTGTCAGAGACAAAATTCAAACCTGAGTCTTTCTGATTGTAAGTCCTGTTAGACCACACTCAAAGAGGAGTGTAAACCCAGAGACACAGAAATCATCTAGTCTAATCCCTTCATTTTACAGGTGAGGAAATTGAGGCCTAGAGAGCTTAAGTGACTTACCTAAGGTCACACAGCCAGTAAGGGGCAGGACCAGTATACAAACTCGGGTTCTTTGTATTCAAATCCCCTGCTCCTTGCTGCCTTCTCTCTGTGTGTTCAGCAAGGTTCAGTACCAGAGATGACCCCCAGATGATGCAATGTTTTTGCATAGGGTGATGTTCGTAAGTTCTTGGCACCAGAGATTTTAAGTTGAAAGGACCTTTGAATTCACCTAGTCCAACCACCTTATCGTCCAGATGAGGAACCAGAGAAATAAGGTGACTTGCCCAAGGTCATACAGTCAAGATATGGCCCAACTGGGATTTAAGCCCATCTCCACTATGCCACACTGCCTCTATTTGGCCCCAGTGACCTATGAAAATCAGCTCCCAAGGCATTTGGATGTACTCCTGCCACTAAAGAATCAGAAATATCTGAAGAAGGGAAGCAAATAAAATTCAGGCTTCACTTCTCTCTAAGGAGAGAGGGAGGGGAGGGGGGAGAGAGAGAGAGAGAGAGAGAGAGAGAGAGAGAGAGAGAGAGAGAGAGAGAGAGAGAGAGAAACATTAGGAGCAAGATGAATCCTGTTCTCTCAATTCTCCCACTGTAGGCAAGAAGAGCTTTTAAGCAACATTGTATTCCCAGGGATCCACCATCTCTTTGATGTGGGTATTCCCTCAAAAATGCAAACAGGAACCCATCTCTGCCTCCCATCTGGGGTAAGTCCTGTCAATTTCCTCCTGTCACTCTTCCCTCGGGGGTCTGCCCAGCCTCCTTCTAGGTTTCCTGATACTCTGTGGGTACACTGGTGTGGGCTGCCTGTCCATCAGTCATTCCTCATTCTTCCCACATGACCAGGCCCCTCTTTTTTCTGGTGTTACATATTTCCAATGACAGCCCTTACGGAGATTCTCCTACATAATTCTGCCTTAGTAATGAGTCCCAGCCTGCTCACACCCACCAGGAATCTCTTTTTGTTGCCCTTTGGGTGACCCCCAAGCCTTAATTCTTCTGAGACTATAGTTTTCTGCAACTCAAGGCCATGCAATTTCTCTAGAAAAATCATTTTTTTTAAAAAAAAAAGATGATCCTTTAAAAAAACAATTTTAAAAGTGTTTTAAAAGAGACATGATCTAGTCACTTCTCTGAGCCTCAGTTTCCTTATCCATAAAAAAGGATTGGTCCTATAAGATTCCCTCTGGCCCTAGAATTACAATCTAACTATAGGCTTCTCTCCCCATGTGTATGGCCTGTCTCACACACACACAGAAAAACACAAGAGGGAGACAATGGGCCCATATCAGTATGAAACAGAACTCCTTCTGTAAGAGAGCTCCTTCTTTCAGGCAGCTAGGTGACATAGTGGATAGAACTTTGGACTTGGAGTCAGGAAACCCTGATTTCATATCCAGCCTCAGACACTTGCAAGCTGTGTGACCCTGGGCAAGTCACTTCACCTTTTTGTGCCTCAGTTTCTTCATCTGTAAAATGAGGATAATAACAGCATCTACTTCCCAGGATTGTTGTGAGGATCAAATGAGATAGTAATTGTAAAGTGCAATATAAAAGTACTATTGTAATTATTAACAGCATTATGATCACAGGATTGCTTCCCAAGACCTGGTTATTAACAGAACCACGAAGCTTGCATCGAGCCCCCCTCATCTCCAGATGAGAATAACAAGTACAAATCCACAGGGACTTCAGAATTTGATGTGAAATCTGTGTGATAACTTCCTCTCCTTGGTCCCCTCCCCCAAGAAAAACAGCGTCCAATTCCATCAAGAATGCATTCCACAATTATGAAGTATTCCCTAAAAAAGTCAAGGGGGGAAATGCTTGGCAGCTTGCTAGTGTCCCGGCCCCAGTGAAAAACTATTTTTACAGTTCTGTGAAAAAAGCCCGTTCTGAAATCAAGAGATGAAGACTCCAAGGGACAGAGGCACATAGATGCAAGTCTCATTTATGAGCATAGAAAAACCCAAACGGCTACATTGGGACTCCTGCCTGGCCTCAGGGAAGCCCTTCTGACTCACTTGATCTGTTTGTGATTTCTCTCATTCTCTTAGAAATTACTTTGTATCTACTTTGTAACTTTACTTATCTGTGTATCTATTTGCTATTTATTTATTTTTGTACACACAATTTCACCCCCTAGGAGAATGTAAGCTCTTTGAGGGTGGGCCAACTTCATTTTTATCTTGGTAAGCCCCAGTGTCTGGCACAATGCCTGGCATGCAGTATTGGCCTAATAAATGCTTATTTAGTGAGTGCAATTGGAAAATGATTGTTGATGCATTGAGGTGGCAAAGTGGATAGAATGCTGGGTCTGGAGTCCAGAAGACCTGAGTTCAAATTTGACTCCACACACTTCCTAGCTGTGTGACCCTGGGAAAGTAACTTACTCTCTGTCTGCCTCAGTTTCCTCATTTACAAACTGGGGATAATATCAGCACTTCTGACTCAAGATTGCAGTAAGTATAAAATGAGATAATATTTATAAATCACTATAAATGGTAATAATTATATTGAATGTAAAGTCAGTAGCTACCCCTACCAGCTAGATTTCTACCACAAATTCTAGGGAAGGCTACTTGAGAGCCAGCTAAATAGATAGATAGATCATTTGGTTTATTTATTTAAATTTAAATGTAACTTAATTTAAATTTATGGAATAAAATAAGCATTTCCATAACATTGTATAATTTTAAAAAATGATCGCACATGAAACTGCAAATTTATTATGTACCACTTGCTATTCCTTTTAAAAATATAATAAAATTATCATGCAAATTTCTTTTTTTTTTCTTCCCCCCACCCATTTTAAGCACTTATTCTTTGTCAGGCACTATGTTCTGCACTGGGCATACAAGCATACAAATACAAGCAAACAAGATAGTTCTCATCCTCAAGGATTTTACATTTGCACATTCATGGTGTTCAGTTGTGTCTGACTCTTCATGACCCCATTTGGGGTTTTCTTGGCAAAGATACTGGAATGATTTGCCATTTCCTTCTCTAGCTCATTTAACTGATGAGGAAATGGTGGCAAACAGTGTTAAGTGACTTGCCCAGGGTCACACAGCTAGAAGGTCTGTCTGAGGCAGGATTTGAACTCAGGAAGATAGTCTTCCTGATTCCAGGGCTGGCACTCTATCCACTAGCTGTTCTACATTTGAATGAGGGAAGACAATACATAATAAGGTGCTATTAAGCAAAAGTGGGAGTCACCCACCTGAGGGCAAAGTGAAGAGAATACAAGCAATGATGGGGAAGTCTGGTTCTGGGGAAAAAAAAAGCAAAAGATCCAATTACCAGAACTAGAGAGAAATGAGTGGTGAAGCCAGTCTCATGACTGAATTCTCAGAAGCATTTAAAGGTGGGGAAGCTGTAGCCTCGAGGCCACATGTGGCCTTCTAGGTCCTTGGGTGCGGCCTTTTGACTGAGTGCAAGTTTTACAGAACAAATCTTTTTATTAAGGGGGTTTGTTCTGTGAAGTTTGGATTCGGTCAAAGGGCCGCACATGAGGACCTAGATGGCCACATGTGGCCTGGAGGCCTAAGGTTCCCTACCCCTGGTAGAAGCTTGCTTTTTTTGGTGAGAGGAGAGAGGTCTAGTCCCTGCCCCATGGGGAGTCAGGCTACTGTAGATGAAGGCAGTGTGGTTTGAGAACCCTTGGAAATCTCAGGAACAGGGACCAGAGCATTGACCTTCCAGAGACCCAAAAGATTTTTCCCTTTGATCAGTTCCGTCAAATAGCCAGGCAAAGTTCAGGGGGAAAATACTCCATTGAAATCATTGTTAGATTGGCCTGATAAGGTAGTTTAATCCAAACAGTTCTGGTGGCTCTGGCAGAGGCGCTGGAAACACCCATTACTTAGAATCCCAGTTTGGTGACCTGGATTTGAGGAAAGAAATACAAAACGGAAGAGGCAGCTGCCAGGGACTTGAAGTCCGGTCTCGGGCTCACCTACGCACACACATATTCTTGCTGCCCTGTGTGCTCAATCATCATTGCTGCTGGGGCAGGGAGAGGAGGGGAGTGAACTCCTGCTCCCCCCAGCCTTGCTGGAAGTCGGAGGGACAATCGAATGGGCAGCCCTTCCTGGCTCAGACATTAGCTATCCTTAGCACAGTCTCCACTCATGGGGACGCCTGAGGGGCAGCTCGAAACTGCCGGTTTCACATATCCTCTCCCTGGGGCCACAGCACACATGCCTAGCTCCATGGCTGGTAATGCCCCAGACAGGAGATCAGAAGGGTTCCCCTAATCACTGTTGTTACACACACTTCATCCTGCAAATTGTTGCTTTCTTTTACCATGTGATATAGGAAAAACACACCATGATTGGAATCAAGAAACTTGTGTTCTGTTAAAACAAACAACTTTGAAAGACTTAAGAATTCTGATCAATGCAAAGACCAGCCGGATTCCAGAGAACTCCTGTTTTTGTCCCACTTCCTCTATGAAGCATCTGTGAGATTGAAAAACAAAAAAACAAAAACAAAGACAAAAAAACATTTCTCGGGATCTCAGTTTTCTTACTTGTACTTTGGGAGAGGGGTTGGACTACAATGTAGCCAATATCCCTTCTCAGCTTTAACATTCTATGATTCTGACACCTTGGGGTTGAATACATTGTCTTCAGAAAATCGACAAATATCTACTAATTGCCTTCTTACTATGTGCCAAGCACTGGGCTAAACATGAAGGGATAGAAAGAAAGGCAAAAGTCAGCTGTGCCTCAGGGAGCTCACAGTCCAACAGCAGAGACAACACACAAATAACTGTACATGATTGATTGTCTCTTGACTTCCTAACCTTGACCAAAGTTTTGAGGGAATGAGAGATTGGAGGAATGCATTTTGCTATGGAGAGAGGGGTGGCAAAGTCTGGGAACATGAGACACTACTTGAGACTACCATGGATAGGGCCCAGAGCAAGCTGGAGGCCACACCTGGGCCCTGGGCATCCCAAGCTGACTCTGGAAAGCTTGGGGATCTCTCTTTGCCACATTCTCCAGCCGTGATTTTCCACCTACTTCATGATATGCCCTAAATTCTCACCTTTCTTGATAGCTGATTAATCTAACCCAATGGTCAGTTCTAGAAAAAAGAAGAAAAAGGTATTTTCTTTCAATTCAGCAGTGGCTGGGCTGAGGTTGTGATTGCTTAGTGACCAAAGGCCAAAAGAAGTCATTTCATCATTTCATTGAAAACAAGCAGTCAAGCTGATTGCTCTTGGGACTGACACATTTCATTAAATTGGCCAGTCTGGGCTGACAAAGCATGTGTTGTAGTAAATGGCAAAGCTGGTCTGTTTGGGTGCCTGGCCACTCCCTCTCTCCTGGGCACACCATCCCCCTGCCTCTGGAGGGCACGTGCCCCCAAAGAGTTCTTCCTTTCTAGCTCCTGTCCTTTCCACTCCCTGCCCCTATGGAACCAACCTGCCTTCTTGCAAGGGCCAGCTGGAGAAGCAGACTTCTAGGAAGATGTTAATGATTGATAATTAATCAATGAGTTGAGGCAGTGTGGTACAATAGAAAGTGGCCTGGACTTGGAGCCAGAAGTCCTGGGCTTTGGGCTAGGCCACGGGTGGGGAACTTGTGGCTTTCTAGGTCCTTTTGACTGAGTGCAAGTTTTCCTGAACAAATCCTGTTATTAAGGGGATTTGTTCTGTGAAGTTTGGATTCAGTCAAAGGGCCACACTTGAGGACCTACAGGGCCACATGTGGCCCAAGTTCCCCACCCCTTGACCAAGTTCTGTTGCTTAATAGCTGTGACCAAAAGCAAGTCATTCTACTTCCTTGGATCTTAGTTTTCTTATCTGTTAAATGGGTATAATAATACTTGTACAGCATATCTAACCAAACTATTGGGAAGATCATATGAAATAATTAATCCAGCCACAATAACAACTGACATTTACAAAGTGCTTTAAGGCTTGCAAAGCAATTTATCCGTTATCTCATTGGAGCTTGCAATAAGTTGGTGAGGTGTTGTATCAATTATCATCCCAGTTTCAGAGATAAGCAAATTGAGGCTAAGAGGGATTACGTGGTTTATATAGCTGTCAAATTTCTGAGGTGAGATTTGAACCTGGGTCTTCCTGATGTCAAATGTAGCACAGTACTCACTATATCGTGGTGCAGTGGATAGACCCCAGGCCTGGAGTCAGGAATACTGAACTTCCTGAGTTCAAATCTGGCCTCAGACATTTCCTAGCTGTGTGACCCTGGGCAAGTCACTTAACTCTGCTTGCCTCAGTTTCCTCATCTGTAAAATGATCTGGAGAAGGAAATAGTAAACCACTCCAGTATCTCTGCCAAGAAAACCCCAAATGGGGTCACTATACCATCCTGCTTCTCCGTAAGCACTGTATAAATATGTTATTATTACTACTGCTAAGGCCTCACTAGAGTCCCTGGGCTCTAGCTCTGGCACTGTCCCTGGCAGGGAGAGAGGTCAATCAAGCAGACAGGCAGTCAGAGCCAGCTGCAGACATAGCTCCTCCTTCCTGTCTGCCTTCAGGTTCTATCACAACTTTCTAGAGATAATCGATCAATCAGTCATTTGTTAATCATCTACTGTGTCTCTTAATACAAAGGATCAGTTCCGATAGCAGGGATTTAAGGAACTGAAGGAGGTGTGTTGGAGAGAGATTTCTGGGCCTTGGAGGGTCCATCCCATTGCATAAACTGCTAGCAGTTCTTTTTAGCTGTGGGACCATCCATGAACTCCCTTGTAGCACCAATTTCACTGTTTGAAGTGCACCCTCCTATAAAGTCACAACATTTTAGGGCTAGAACACTCATAGGCTTAACAAAGGAAGGCACCTTATACATCATCTAGTCCAACCCCCCATTTTACAGAGGAGGAAACTAAGACCTCCAAATGGATAAGTGACTTGCTCATGGTTACACAGGCAGTAAGAGGAAGAACAGCGAATTGCATCCTGCTCCTCTGACTCCAAAGTCAGATTTATTTGAGAAGTTGGAGCAAGCACGGCTTTCCAAAACACCCCTGAGGAGGAACTGTCCTTTTTCCCACTGGGTGGACCCGAACATAGGACAGCTAAAGGTCATGTCCTGCCAAGGCAAGTCAGAGCCTCGATTTTGAGCTACCTTGTCTATGTTTGTTCTTATGGGCTCTTTTCCCTCTCCCTCTCTTTCCAGTTCTCTTTACATGTTGTCTTTCCCCATTAGAATGTAAGCTCCTTGAAGCAGGGATTTTGTTGTGCCTGATGAATGACTCTCTCTCTCTCTCTCTCTCTCTCTCTCTCTCTCTTTCTCTCTCTCTCCCCCCTCCCCCCCCCATCTGTCATTGGCTGCCTCTGTCTCGGTCTCATTTTTGGTGACCAAGCTTCAATCCCAACACTGACATGCTTAGAAGCCACCTTGAGAGTTTAAAAGGTTTGTAGAGTTTGCAATTACTCCAGTGCTCTGGGAGAAGATGATCTTTGGTCAGAGGATGAGCCTAATCCCTGACCTGGTTTACTAGAAGCCATGGACTTTGAGACACAGTGCAAAGTCAAGGTGAAATGTAGTAATGGTTATTCAACTGGCCCTCAAGTTACTTTATTGTTCTGACTTTTATGACACAACATCCCTGAAGATGTAACAGTAGTTATTCATCACCTTTGTCAATGTGAATTATGAATCTTTTGTGCTTTTTAGCATTTCTTTGGTGTATAGGAAATAATACTTGTTCTATACCTGATCCCCTTTATGGAGAGAGACTTGACATGAACCAGACAGACCCTTAATACATTAATGAATTCATAGATCCTTGAATTTATTTTGTGTGTATTTTAAATTTATTTACTGCGTCTTTCTCTCTCCCCCCCAATAGATTTCAAGGTTCTTGAGGATAGGGACTGTTTTATTTTTGTTTCTATCCTCAGAACCTAGGACATAATCATTGTTTGATAAATGGTTATTGAATTGGATTAAATCTGGTAGTCAAAGCAGGCACTATTAATTTCTCTTAACAAATGAGGAAACTGAGTCCCACTGGTTAACTAAAAATACGGAGCCCTGTACTAAATGTATCAGGAGATTAAAAAAGGAGACCCTTAAAAAGGGGTCTTTCCTACTTTCCTCTTTCCCGTTGGGAAAGAAGGTAGAGGCAGGAGGCCCTAGGCAGACATCTCTGAATAAGCCAGTCCTGGTCGTAACTTCTGCATCTCTGGACTTCATCTGCCTCATATGTTCCCAGGGTAAGAACTTTTCCTTCCCAATCATTGCAGGCTAAAATGTTGAGCTCCTGGTGTGGTAAGATTCACATCGAGCCATTTCTTAGTATAATGGAAAGAGCTCGGGATTTAGAGTTAGAAGACCTGGATTCAACTCAAGGTTCTGCTGCTTTAGTGACCTTGGGCAAGTCACTTGCCATCTCTGAGCTTCCTAATCCTCATATGTAAAATGAGGAGGTTGAAAGGCTGCTGGAAATCCGGTGACTCGAATGTCCACTCTCCGGTCTGTGTATCATCCAAGCCTGTTGCTTAGGGTGGATTTAGTTCCCTGCTGAGTGGCATTGCCTCCAGTAGAGGGCCACCAGGGCCAATAATAGTAAGAAAGATGAAGGTGGAGGTGGGGGGATCACAATTCACATTTATGAGATAGAAATGGTGTAATTCGAAGTACCAATCATTCGATCAACAAACATTTATGAAGGGTCTACTATGTACCAGACTGTGCTCTGGCCTCAAAGAATTTATTTTCTGCTGGAAGAGACACGTTTACGGATAAAGAGAGACTCTATAACCATTCTGTGAAAAAAAGAGTTCAAATAGCAGCATTTCTAATCTACAGGTAAAAAAAAAACTCACTATGGTTCAGGGTGGGAAAGTCAGATCATAAACCTCTAGCCAGGAGGGATGGTAGAGGTCACCTAACCCCACCCCCTCATTTTATAGATGAGGGGAAGGAAGCTCAGAGAGGGGAGGTAGGGGACCGGCCCCGGGGTCACACAGCTGGTGAAGCCCACAGCTTGTGTCTCGGAGCCTGGCGCTCATTCTACGACACCAGGCTGAGAAGAGAACCCTTAAATGATTCCATCTGTTAACACATCTCATTCCAGCTTGGCAGTCTGAGGAGGTTGTAACTAACAGCCCAAATGCAGCCTGTGGGTTATCTGTGCTCCACGCTGCCCTAGTGATCACAGAGCATGGTGAGCTGGTCACTTCACTGAGCATTTTTTAAGAAGATTGGGTTTCCCTCTCATCCAGGCTGCACGGAGGCAGTGACTGTCTTAGTTTCTGATCTGGGTCCATTGAACCTTCCTTTGGTGACCCCTGGCAAATATTGGTGCCAGATTTAGTTTGGACCCTGCTTCACCAGCCTCAGCCTTCTAGCTAGCATGGCAGGCATCGGCCACTACATGCAGCAAGAACATTTCTCAAAGCAAAAGGATTTCCATCAGAGGCTCATAACCTTCCCTTGTGTGGGTCATGAACCCCTTTGGCAGGCTGGAGAAGCCTACCCTTCTCAGAACCACGTTTCTAAATGCATAGGATTATAAAGAAAACCAATTATATTGAAATACAGTTGTCGAATGATTTAAAATAAAAACAACTTCAGCGACCCCAGGTGACAAACTAATGGCTGCCTTAGAGGGAAATCCAGTCCTGGTGATTTCTCCAGCGGAGGAAGCACTGAGCGTTCAGAGTGGAAAGGAAGCCTTCTTGGGGGAGCTCTGAGGAGTGAGCTACTGAAAACTTGGGAGATGGAGTCAGGGACAGCAACAGTGCTGGGTATTGGGAAGTGCCCTGATCTTAGAGAGAAGGGTTCTGGGTTTGAATGCTGACTCTGCTACGTAATTGTCTTACTTCTGGTAAGCTGCTTCCCTTCGCTGAGCCTCAGTTTCCTCTTTTGTTTACAGAGGTTGTAGATGATCTTCAGGGTTTTTTTCCCCCCAGCACCACATTTCATGAACAGCAGCAGAGACACTGCAGCATTGGGGAGTGGGGGGCTGAGCTGCTACCCCTCCCCCCTTCCACCCAGGAGGCACAAGTGGAATGTGGAGCTGTATTACTTCTCTCTAGAAGTTTATCCTAGACCTTTGGAGCTCCCAAATGTTCTCCTTGAGAACAGAGACCTTTTCTTCTTCTTCTTCTTCTTTTTTTTGCCTTTCTTTGTATCCCTAGTGCTTAGCACAGTGCCTGACACACAGTAGGAGCTTAATAAATGCCTGACTGCTCAGATCTCCCATGGTCCTATGTGTTGCACCCCTCTTGTAACATTATATCTTATTGTAATTTGTTAGCATCTTATTTCTGAGATTGTAAACTCAAAAAGGGCAGAGACTTTGACTTACCTAACATTTGTTGTATCTGTGCCAGTATTTTTGACTCCCTCAGCAAAGCCAAGGCTAGGCTAGTCTCAGACAGTCTAGCAAAGTAATCTACATGCATCAGGCACTTCATAAGTATTTGTTGAATGAATGACCTCTCCATGCCTCAGTTTCTTCATCTGTAAAATGGTCGGGCTCAGACCTTCTCTGACTGCCCTTGCACACCTCACCTAACCTCTCTGCGCCTGTTTCCTTACGTATAAAGTGAGGGTCTTGGACAAAATGTCCTCTAAGGTTCTAGCTTTAAATCTGTGATCCTGAGACCTTTCCAGGAGGTAAAATCAGTATTTAGGGTAGAATAAAAAGGAATATGGAGACAAGAACAGGAGTCCTATGTTGCTTCTGGTAGGGTGAAAAGGGAGAGGCTTCTTGGTGTGACAGGAGGAACCTAGCTGTGCACAAATGTCTTGATGGGAATTTGAACTTAAAGGCTATTCAGGGGGGAAATGGGCTCTTGGAGAATGGGAGAAGATCCTTTTTTTACTCTCCTTCCAGGAACTGGGTCAGAGGGAAGGCTGTGCTGTCAATCCCTCCCCACCCAGCCCCCCAGTTATCCTGTATATAACTTGTTTGTACAGAGCTGTCTGGAGGCTCTTTCCTAACAGACTGTGAGCTCCGTCAAAGCTGGAACTTTTTGCCTTTCTTTGTATCCCTAGTGCTTAGCACAGTGCCTGGAACATAGTAGGTGCTTAATAAATGCCTGGTGACTTGTGGACCCCACTTCCCCTTTCTATTTCTGAGACTACCTCCTGTCAGGCTTTCCTTCCTGGGAGGGGGTTGGGCTAGATAATCTCCCAAATCCCTTCTATCTCTAACATTCCATAGTTATTATCATCTCTCATCAATGAGGCCCAGAGTTCAAGCATTAAGGACCTAGGTATTCCAGCTCCTGACTTTTGCATTCTACCTGAATACTGTTAGAATGCTGCTGAACTGTTGGGTATTGTAATCGAGTCGAGCTCAGAACTGGAAGCTGGAAATTGCTGGGTTTACCCTTTGGGGATTCATTGGTCCACAGGCCTAGTAAGAGAAGGGATTTTAGATCAGAAAGATCAGAAGCCTAGAGTGCAAAGAACCTTAAGAGACCACTAGTTGAGGGATTGGGGCAGCTAGGTGGGGCCATAGTGCACATAGTGCATGGAGGCAGGAGTTCAAATCTGGCCTCAGATACTTCCTAGCTGGGTGACCCTGAGCAAGTCATTTAACCCTGTTTGCTTCAGTTTCCCCATCTGTAAAATGAGATGAAGGAAACAGCAAACCACTCCAAGGCTTTGCCAAGAAGCCCCAAATGGGGTCATGAAGAGTTGGACAGGACTGAACAAGTTGTGGGATCGTATATGTGGAGCTGAAGGGGACCTTAAAGATCACCTAGTCCATCTTCTTTATTTTACAGACTACAGGACCTGGAACATATCACTTAATCTTCACTTGTCTGAGAATTAGTCCAAGGCTCAGAGAGGTGGCCATTAAGTGACTTGTTCAAGGTCATATAAGTAGTGGGGGGGAGGGGTTGAAGCCAGATTCCCTTGACTACAAACCCAGCACTTTTCCCACAATCCCATGTTTCCTCTGAAGTAATCCTGCATTCGGAAAAGAGCACTGGACTCAGAAGGCCTGGCTCTGAATTCTAGCTTTGCCACCTACTGCTAGGACCCATGTGACTGTGGACAAGTCACCTCACATCTCCAGTCCAGGAAGATGAAAGAGAAGATCTCTAGGATTCCTTCCAGGTCCAACTGAGGCCTGTTTCCTCCATCGGATTTCTGCAGCTTTCTGTCTTTGCCTCACTTATTGGTCCAGAAAAGGCAATGCTATGTCTCTGACAGCCAAAACAAGGCAGCGTTTGCCCCTCCCTCCTACCACTCCCTCTAAAATCATAGCCTTGAGACACAGAAGGGAGGAAATGTCAATAAACCATGTGCAGGTGATGAGTATTCTAGAAGGACATGGAAAACTCTAAGCCTTAAAAGGCAAATAAAAATCAAACGGTTTTTTTTGGGGGGGGGTCATGTGTATAGGAGTATGTGAGCAGACAGAGAGGGAGAGAGAGAGAGAGTGGACAAAGGAGATTGGCAGCACAGCTGTTTTGAAAAATGCTTCCTGTTTCTTTAAAGGAGCTCATCTGGGCGGCTGGAGGCTGGAAAGTCTCCTGGCTGTGGGAGCAGTCTCCCCTAACAGGCGGCCTGCTGACTGATCTCACTAACAGGGCTTCTGTGTAAACTGAGGCTAAGCAAACACAGATGGATCTCAGCGTGCATTCTCCAAAAATGCTGGCAATGCGGCAACGACTTCAGATGACACTGTGAGCGCTCCGGGAAGAGACAGCCTCACATCGCTCCTGAGGAGCCCCGGCGGCGCAGCTGCTAGAGAGAGGGAGGGAGGGAGGGAGCAGAGAGAGAGAAGGGGAAAGAGAGGGAGGGAGGGAAGGAGGGAGAGAGAGAGAGAGAGAGAGAGAGAGAGAGAGAGAGAGAGAGAGAGAGAGAGAGAGAGAGAGAGAGAAATACAGAGAAACGGAGAGACACAGAAAGAAAGGACAAGGAGGAAAAAAGGAAAAAGAGAGAAGAAGGGAGGGGAAAAGCCAGGGGAAAAGAGAGCGGGAAAGAGGAAGAGGAGAGAGCTAGAGAGAGAGAGAGAGAGAGAGAAGCTGGGAGAGAAGAGAGAGCTCCGGGGGACGGTGCGGGACAGACGTCCCCCTATCCCCGCACAGGGTCTCCGTGCCCCCTCCGCCGGCCCTCACCTTGTCCCTGGCAGGAGCCTAACATGAAAAGCCTCCCGACCCTCGAGGGGGGGCCATGGCCGAGCCTATGCATCAAGGAGGTGAGCTGCCCCAAAAAGCTCAAGAGGAAGACCCAGGAGGGGCCGAGGCGCGTGAACGGCTACAAAAGTTTCAGGGCGGACTTGAGAGCGCCCGAGCCCGAGGCCAATGGACTAGGGGAGCGCACCGAGCGGCTGATCCCGGCCAAGGGAGCGACCGTGGCGGCTGCTCCGCCGGAGGAGAGCCCGGAGCTGCTGCCGCTACCAGGGGACCGCAGGAGCCGAAGCTGCGGCGGCGGCCCCCGGGGCAGCGAGGTCTTAGACATGCGGAAACGCTGCTTCCCCCCGGGGCCTGGCCGAGGTCTGCCCCCGTCGCCCCCGCCGCTGCCCCCGGGCCTGGCGGCTGCTCCCGGGAGCCGGGACGGGCGAGAGGCTCCGCAGACTTTCGGGGACCAGGGCGCGCGTTCCCGGATCGTGCTGTGCCCGCCGCCCCCTCGCCAGCCCGCGCCGCAGCCCCCGCCGCAGCCCCCGCAGCCGCCGCCGCGGCCGGCGGGAAGTTCCTTCTCGTCAATTTCACACGTAATTTACAATAACCATCCTGATCCTTCAGCCTCTTCGCCTAGGAAACGGCTGGGCGAAGCCGCAGGCGTCTCCTCGGAGATCAAAGCTATCCAGCAGACCAGGAGGCTGCTGGCGAACGCCCGGGAGAGGACCCGGGTGCATACCATCAGTGCCGCCTTCGAGGCGCTCAGGAAGCAGGTACGGCGTGCACGCTCACACCCTCGCGCACACGCTCAGCTCAGCCCCTGCTCTGTAGACCCATCCCGGCGGGAGGCTTGGGGCTGGGGGCGGCCGGGCGGAGGACCTTGCCCCTCTGCCTCGCCTGCCAGCTCCCGTCGGGGGCCTGAGTTTGGGGGATTGGGGTGGGGGGAAGGCTAGTCCCCCGAGGAAGCGTGGCACTGTAGAAAGCTTCGTAATGATCAGGGGTGGATTGACCTGGGTTCCCATCCCACCTCTCCGATACTTACTGCCTGTTTGTGTCCTTAGGCGAATTACCTAATAACAGCTAGCATTTATATGGCGCTTTAAGGTTTATCAAAAATTCGATTTCCCTGAGCCTCAGTTTACTTGTCTGCAAAATGTGAGGCTTGAACTCGATGACCTCTGAGATGCCTTCTAACGAGCTCCGAGGACGCAATGCTCTGCCTCCTGTAGCTAATTCTCCCTCCCTCCTCCTCCTGCCATTCAAACACAGCTCAGAGGCTTCTTGGGGTGGGGGGGAAGTGGTTTTTACTCTCTCTCCCCTTAGACTTCCCCACCAGCCTGTAAGAGTTCGGGACCCTCCTTCCCACAATCCATGGGGTTGGTCTTCCCTTAGCAAGAAGTGTCTGCTTATCTGCTTGGAGATGGGGATGGGGATTGGAAAAAAGATGGCCTGGAATGAGAACTGACCTTTGCCCCCACAAGTTGGAGGAAGGGCTTGCCTACTTTGATGGTGGGGTGATGGTGATTTGCCTGGAATGTCTCCTTATTCCTGCCTCGTAGCCCCTTCGGGGCTCTGATGGAGCGACAACACCTACAGAAGGCCTATCCTGAGTCCCCTTTATTTTCTCCTGTCCCCCCAACCACTATTCTGAATTTAACTTATGCACATGCTCTTCCCCTTTCCTTCCACTAGAATGTAAGCTTCTTGAGGACAGGAGCTTTCCTTTTTTTTTTCTTTGGCTCTGTACCTCCTATTACTATCTCTGGGCACATAGTAGGTGCTTTATAAATAGAGTTGCATGGATGAATGAATGATGTTGATGTTGATGGTAATGGTGATGCTGATGAGTCATAACTCCTGGGGCCAAGGACTGCCATTGTCTAGTGAATTGCTTTGCAGCTGGAGAGAGAGACAGATTCCTATGACTGGGCAGTTTGGTGCCTTCTGACTTTAGACCTCATATTTCACTTTCCTGGCAGCTGAAAATTCCTGTCTTCAAAAGCTTTCCCTTGGGTTGGAGGAGGAGGAGGTGGGGGAGGAGTAGAGAGAAAGGAAAGGGAGCCTTAGAGTCCTATCACAGGGTCTGAATGGACACAGTGCCCCCCGCCCCAGCTCCAACCTGGGGGGGTGTGGGCTGGTTGGTTTGGATCTAAAGAGCTAGGAAGAAGCAGAGATTAGGAGGTAGGGCATCTGGAGAAGGAGGGAACGCTGTCCTGAGAAGTTCGTGATCTTGTCTGCTTAGAGTGTTATTGCTGGATTAGAGTGAATGTACTAGGGAAGGACTGGGGGAGGCAATCCTTGTTCTTCTCCACGCCCCGCCCCCAGCCCCCATGCCAGAGCTAGAAGGCACCAGTTTCAAAAGTACAGATCTTCTCAGTCTCTCTAAAAGGACTCCACTCTATCTAGGGGCATGTTAGCCTCCACTGTCTACATCTGGGCCACTTAACATGGTGAGTGATAGTATTCTTTGGAATACTCAGGATTTGTGAAGAGGCCAGAAAAGAATATACCCAAGACAACTTTACTTTGCCAGTGAAGCAGGGTGAGCCAAGAGCGATTCCCTGCTGAGGTGCGTGGATCATTTGGGCCCCTCTCTGTAGTGGTCCCTATTACCAGTTTAATAGTGATTCTAACCTTGAGGCTACCACTACTACTACTATGACGACTACTACTACTACTACTACTACTACTACTACTACTACTGCTACTACTACTACTACTACTACTACTACTACTACTACTACTGCTACTACTACTGCTGCTGCTGCTGCTACTACTCCACCCTCTGACTCCAGGTGGACCTGTTCCCATATAGGCAGCTATTTTGTCTATTTTAAACAGGCATTTCCTAAATACTCCCTTGCCGTGCATTAATAAAATCCTTGCTAGTTAATTATCTAGCGTTCATATAGCACTTTAGGATTTGCAAAGTGCCTTACAAATGCTACCTCATCTGCTCCCCACGACAATTCTGTGAGGTAATCCCATTTTACCGATGAGAAAACTGAGGCAGACAGCTATTAATTGGCTTTCCCAGGGTCACATGGCTAATGTCTGAGGCAGGATTTGAACTCATGTCTTCGTGGCTGTAGGTTCAACACTTTAGCCATTGGTCTACCTAGCTGCTAAAATTTTGCTGGGACTCTTTCTCTTTTCACACTTTGCTTTCTGCCATGATGGGAAGATAAAACTGGGTGGGGAAAGAGGTACCTTAGAGGCATCATAGTGTAGCAGAGATAGGAAATCTGGGTTCTTATTTTCACTTATGGTACTAAGTGGCTGTATGTCCTTAGTAAGCATGCCTCTTTACCTCTCAGCCTCAGTTTGCCTGTCTGTAGAATAAAGGGGTTGGACTAGTGATCTCTCAGCCCCCTTCCAGTTCAAGTCCCAGTGATCCACTGGGATTTCCTGGAGAGTTATAGAGCCCTTGAGGAGAAAGGTCCTGAGATGACCATATTTTTGAGCTAAATTATCATTTTAAGGGTAGGGGCAGTAGGTGGAAGAGGAGAGTTAAAAAAAAAAAACAAACCAATACCTGGGACCATATTTAGAACATAGCTTTTCATTCCTGGGGAAGGTGAACCAGGGTCATATCATCACTGACCATCTCCCTTGTGATGGCTATGCCAGCCAGCAGGCTGAGGTCCCCTTGGCATTGTCCCGCCATGGGGCAGATGTCCTTTCTGTCTGTGGCTCTGTGGGAGGGGATCCTGCAGCATCCCACCAGTCTCTGATGGGAACCCTCATGGGTTTGGACTTTAGCCAGCACTTCATACTACTGCTTTGGATGAAACCCTTTGCTTTGGAAACATTTGATATTTTTATTGATGCCCTTTCTTTTTTATATCACTTTCATTTCTGAACATGTCCCGCCCCACCATCCTTTAGAACAAATACTTTAAAAAGTGGGTCAGCGAACATAGCCAACACACCATCTGGATTTGACTGTGTATGTAGTATTCTACACCTGTAGTTCCCCACTTCTGAAAGGAAGAGAGAGAGGCTCACTTTCCAATATTGTATAAAATTCATTTACTCAATTCAATCAAAACTTACAAAGAGCCTAATATGTTCAATGCAATGACCTAAGTGCTAGGGATAAATGAAACAGGATCCCTGCCCTCAGGGAGGAAACCTTGAAGATGCCTGTTTGAATTCTGCTTTTGACATGCATTAACTGTGTGATCCTGGGCAAGTAATAACCTCTTAGTGCAACCACATACATAAGGATCCCTTTGGTCATGCTGGCTTAGAAAACCATATATTAACATTATCTATGTCCTACAGTATTTTAATTTACTTTGCTAAATATTTCCCCATTCCATTTTAATTTGGGAGTGTTACTGGTGGCTGTGCTGCTGGCTAGTCACAAGTCAGACACTCCTGCTCGAGGCAGCTCTCCAAGACTGTAAGGTACAGAGCTATGTTGGGAAGTGGGGTTCACTATCCCAATGAGATCTCAGGTCAAGTTCCATTGCCCGCCTGCCCTCCCTTGTAACCTTAGTACAAGAGCTAAGGCTCCTGCACGAATAAAGCACATGGCAGAATGGGATAAATAGGTAAGAGAGGTGGGAGCAAAGTGGAATGAGGGATCACTCCCAGCAAGGCAGGAGGGTAGGGAACCAGGGAAGGGCTCTCTAGAGGAGGCGGAAGCTCAGCTGGGCCTCAAGATCAAGTAAGATTTCAGCAGTCGAAGATGTGGGGAAGGCATTCTAGGTCAAAGAAATAAGCATTTATATAGCACCTGCTATGTGCCAGGCACTGTGCTAAGCTAAGCCCTTGACAAGCATTATCTCTTTTGATCCTTACAACAACCCGGTGAGGCAGGTCTGATAATAACAGAATTTTACAATTGAGGAAACCGAGGCAAATAGGTTAAGTAACTTTCCTAGGTTCACACAGCTAGTAAGTGTTGGAGGCCCATTTTGAACTTAGGTCTTCCTGACTCCAGGCCCAGTGCTCTATCCATTTTTACCACTGCGCTCCTCATTCCAAAGAACATTATGTGCAAAAACTTGAAGGTGAGAAAAGGTGGAGTATGAGGGAAGGGGGTGAGAGGAGAGAGAAACTGATTCCATTTGCTTGGAATGTAGACAGAAGAGCCTGGAATTCTTCTTTAGGAAGCAACAGGGAGCTATAGACAGTTTAAAAAAAACCTTTTCATTACACATATACATATATGTATATATGTATGTGAATGTATGCGTACATACACACATGCATACATGTATATATACATACATATATAGGCAGTGGAGTGACGTGATCAGACCTGTGTACTGGAAACAGGAATATGGCAACTTCCTGTGTGAGATGATACAGGAACGGGGAGAGGCTAGAGTCCGTGGGTTGCGGAGGGGTCTGGTCAAGAGGCTGTTGGAACAGTCTAGGCAAGAAGTAATAAGGACCTTTGCTAGGCTGGTGACAATGAAGATGGAAAAGATTGAATAATATGGTATATGTAAGACATTTGGCAAACCTTAAAGTGCTTATACAAATGGCAGCTGTTTTTATTAGTAATAATCTTGTTAACTTCAATCCAATGTTGGATACAATTCAATCCAACTACCATTAATTAAGCACCAATTGTATGCCAGGAACTGTGTTAGACACAGGGGACACAATAACAAAAATTAAATAGTCCTTGCTCTCCAAGAGCTTATATTCTATGGGAGGAATTCATATTATGTGAAATATACATTATATATACACACGTTATATATACACATATATAATATTATGTATTATAAACAGAAGGGATACATGGGAAAGAGATTTCAGAGGTAGAGTCCACAGAACATGGTGACTGATTTAAATCTTTGAAAAGCCCTTTCCATCCCATTTATTCCTTCCATTATGTCTGTGAGGTCATCCAAAGTAAGTAGAATTAGACCCATTTTACTGGATGGAAAAACTGAGCTTCAGGAAACAGAGTGGGTTGTTCAAGGTCATGAGAGAATTCATCTGTGGAGCCAGATTTGGAATCCAGGTCTTTAGAATCCTGGCCCACACTCACTCTTTCTGCAGACCCAACATTATCAGCTGCATCAGGCTTCCTCCAGACCTGCAGGATTTACTAACAATCATATTTGGAAATGAAATTGGCAAGCTCAGGGTTTCTCTTTCTGCAAAGGAGCAGAGCATCTCTCACCCCGCTCCCTGCTCTATTCTCCCATCTCCATTAAGGATTTAGTAAAGGAAAAGTTCTATTTTTCCAGCCTGTGGGGGATCCCCAAGTCCTTTCAGCAAGGGGAGGGAGGACCAGAGCATCATAGGATGTTACAGTTGGCAGGGACCTTAGGGATTATCCTCATTTTTTAGATGGGAAAGTGAGGTCAGTGACTTTCCTAGGCAGGGAGTAAGTGATGGAGTTGAGATTACAATTTGGGTTTCCTGACTATGAGGCTAGCATACTTTCCAAAGCACCAGGCGATGTCCCAAATCTCTGTGTTTAAAGATGAGAAACGGGCCAGCTAGGTGGTGCAGTGGATAGAGCACCCACCCTGGAGTCAGGAGGACCTGAGTTCAAATCTGACCTCAAACACTTGACACTTACTAGCTGTGTGACTCCGGGCAAGTCACTTAACCTCCATTGCCTCACCAAAAGACAAAAGACACTAAAGATGAGGAACCCAAAGCCCAGAGAGAAGTGCCCCCCAAAATTCATGCCCATGGTCACACATTGAGTGAATCAGTAGAAAAGCCAAGACTAATGAGAATGAGAATGATGATGACGGTGAGGATGATGATGACAACTGATAGTGATATAGGACCTTATGGGTTACAAAGCAATTAATATATGTCATTAGAGCTTCACAACCATCCTGTGAAGCAGGTACCTGTATTCTTGTGTCCATTTGTCAGGGAAAGAAACCAAAAGGTGGAGAAGTCAAGTCACTGTTAGGTCACACAGGGAGGCAGTGTTGGAGGCAAATTCTGAACCCAGATTTTCTTGACCCAAAGTCTCCAGGTGCCCGGGCTCCCAGAGTGGCTAGCCCCAGTTGACTGGTCCTAAACTAGTCTCCTTCCTTCCCTATTATCATATGGCCATCTCTTCAACAACTGGGAGTTTTCCCTCCACTCTGGAAACCCAGAATGGCAAGGGCACTGAAGTGGCTGGAAAGAAATGCCCTTTGGACCCTGGCCCTGGCTTCTTCTTCTCTTCAGCCCCACCCCTGTCCTGGATTAGGCTTCCAGGACACCCCCTCTGGCTTCTGGTGCTCATGGTTAATGTCAATGAAGGTCATTCCCCAGCTCCTGCACTTGGAATGATCACAAGATCAGAGGATTTAGAACTAAAGGGATCTTAGAAGGCCAGCCCCTTCTTTTTACAGATGAGGAAACTGAGGCCAAAAGAGGGGAAGTCACTTAGGTCACCTCGTGGGGGTTCTGTGCACCTCACCCAGCTTCCTCTCCTATCCTGGCTTTCCTAAGTCTTTTGGTTCCCTTTTTACTGTCTGAGCCACGATTTTCTATGAAAAGCTCCCTTATGTCTTTGTGGTTCCCCCCTCCACTCATGGGATCATAGCTTTGGAGCTGGAAGGGACCTTAGAGGTCTTTGGATCCAAGTTGCTCATTTTACAGATGGAGAAACTGAGGCCCAGATAGGTTAAGTATCTAACACATAGTAGGTGCTTAATAAATGTGTATTGATTGACCCTGAAGTCCCTTTTGGCTGTGATCCTGTGATCACAAAGTAAGTTAGTCAATGAGCATTTATTAAGTGCCTACTATGTGCCAGGCAATATGTCATACCAGTACTTGCAATGCAAAGAAAAGCAAAAATCAGACTCTGCTCTCAGGGAGCTATGTACATCTCTGATACGGACAGGATAAACTGAATAACATCAGCAGAGGAAAAGCATCCAATTAAATCCCTTCATTTTACAGATGAGGAAACTGAGGCCCAGAGAGGTGAAATGAATTGCCCAAGGTCAGAGAGGTAGTTACATGATAGAGGCAGAATTTGAAACCAGGTCCTCTGAGGACAAATCTAGGACTTTTCTTCACCCAGGGTCTCCATCCACTTGTTCCCTTTCCCAAATATATACTCCATCATCAACCTATTTGATTTGTACAAATGTCCCCTTCTCTTTGTCTTGGTTTTTCGCTTTCTCTGGCTTGGTTCATCATATCCCATTTATCATCTCTCCTTCCATCAGGGGGTATGATTTGCAAATTAAACATAATCTCTGTCATTCCTAGTGAAACACCTTTGTCTTCCCTTATACATTTTAAAGCTCTCACACTTACATTTTAATCCTAAACCCTGAGAGCTGTCCAAAAGTGCAATCAGCTGCTACATAGAAGGAGGTGCATGGCTCCCGGCTGGAGTTCTTCAAACAAGGACTGGATGGCTATTGGCCAGGGATGTTGTAGGCCATTCTTGCTCTGGTCCAGGTTGGACTAGGTACCCTTGAAGGTGTTGCCTTGACAACCAAGCCTTGCTCTGGTGTGTTTATGTAGGGCAAGCATTGTTTCTCAATTCACAGACATTTGTCATTGGTCCCCCTTAAACACCTAGGGAATTAGGTAAGGGGAGCCTTCCCCCTTCCCCAGGACAGTGAGAAGTTGGACAGTGACTTGGAACCCCTGAATGATGTCTAGCCCCAAGCCCAGTACAACCAAAGCCTGGCTCTTTGTGCAGTTAAGTTGATAGATGAGAATAAGGAATGTACCTCTCTCACTGAACGTTTCTTCAGGTACCCTTATAGTGTGTGTGTGTGTGTGTGTGTGTGTGTGTGTGTGTGTGTGTGTGTGTGTGTGTAGGTGTTCTTAACTTTTTTGTGTCCTGGATCCCTTTGCCTAGTGAAGCCAATGGACCCTCTTCTTAGAATAGTGTTTTTTAATACATAAAATACATAGGATTACAAAGGAAACCAGTGGTATTGAAATAGTTATCTAAAAAAGGGGGTAAAAAGCTCATGGATTCCTGCTTATAAGTTTTGCCTTAGATAATCACGGGATCTCAGAGGTCATCTGGTCCAATCCAACTTGGATCTGCAAAAGATTCCCCTCAATGGCATCCCAGGCGAGTGGTTGTTATGTCTTCCAGGGATGGGAAACTCGCTACCTCCCAAGTCAGCCCATTCCACGAAATACTTTCCTATCCTGTATTAGCATTATTTGTGTTCATGTCTTACCCTCTCTCCCAATAGGTCGAGTTCCTTGAGGGCAGGAGTTCTAATTCTTTTCATCTTTGTACCTCTCTTGGGACTAACAGGGCTCTATACAAAGTACTCAAATATGTAGAATTGAATTACAAGTTGTAATTTAAAAGGATATGAGAGAGCCTTTCCTTTCCCCAAATACCTCCATGTCCAGAGTCCCTACTATAAAAAAAAAGTATCTTGTCTCAGAGTAGTACTATCAATTATTATTATTAATCCTAGCCACCATCATTAATGATAACTGTTGCTATTAGTATTATTGTTAATGACAACTATTAATTTTTAAAAATTGAATAATATCATTAATAGAGATAAATGTAAATTTTTATACTTGGGTTCAAAAAATCAACTTCTCAAGTATAATCATAAGGAGGCAGATCTTGACAGTGGTTTATCCTCAAAAGGTTTAGGGATTTTCCAATAAGAAAAGCCCCAGATGAGCCAGTAGTGTGATGTGGCACCCATCAAAGCTAATGTGATATTAGGTCAAATTAAGAAAGCTACAGTTTGCTGAGCTAGGGAGATAATAGTACCGTTGTACTCTGCCCTAGAAAATTGTGTACAGTTCTGGAACATTGATAAGCTGGCTGGAGAGGCTCCAGAGGAGGGCAGCCAGTTGAAGGGCCTTAGAATCATTCCATTTGAGGTTGGGTCAAGGGATTTGTGGATGTTTAGTCTGGAGAAGGGAAGATTCAGGGGGGTCATGGTCAATGTGTTCATGCAATTGAAGGGCTCTTATGCAGAAGAGAGAATTAGATTTGTTGAGCTCCAGAAAACTCAGAGCAACAGGTATGAGGTGCAGAGAGGCAGTTTTAAGTATAAATTAAGAGCAAAAAAACCTCAACAATTGTTATCGTTCAGTCATGTCTGACCCTCTGTCACCCCATTTGAGGTTTTCTTGGCAAAGATACTGACGTGGTTTGCTATTTCCTTCTCCAACTGATTTTACAGATGAGGAAACTGAGGCAAATAGGGTTAAGTGATTTGTCCAAGGTCATACAGCTAGTAAGTGTCTGAGGCCAGATTTGAACCTAGGAAGATGAGTCTTCCTGATTCTAAGCCCGGAGCTGTGTCCATTGTGCCACCTAGCTGCCCTTCTGACAGAGCCATTCATAAGTGGAATGAGCCATAGGAGGGAGGGAGTTCCCTGTCCGTGGTGGTCTTCAAAAGTTGGAGGCTGGATGATCACTTGTCAGGGGTAGAGTAAATCCTTTGTCTCACACAGGTTTAGTTAGGTGACCTTTGAAGTCCATTTCAAGACCTGAGACAGAGAGACAGAGGAATAGAGACAGAGACAGAGTGAGACAGACAGAAAGGCAGACAGAGGAAGAGGAAAGAGAGAAATAGAAAGACAGAGAGAGACAGACAGATACAAAGAGAGATGGAGGAGGTGGGGGAGGAGGAAAGAGAGAGAGAGAGAGAGAGAGAGAGAGAGAGAGAGAGAGAGAGAGAGGTTTCATATGTGTATATAAGAGCTCTCTCATTTCTAGCCTTCTGTCTATGCACAGACTCTTCAGTGTCAAACCACCAGCAGGGCAGGGTAGCGGGGTGGGGTGGGGGCAGATGGAAAGACAGCAGTGCACACTTATCAGCCCAGCTGCCCAGCCAACAGCTTTCATGGTTGTCAGATTAAGTCCATGTATGCCCAGCTGGATCCATTCCATGCATGTATCTGCTTGGGCTCCAGACTGTGCCGGGAAAGATTGTGTTGGAGGCCTGGGGCCTGGGAGGGAGGAGGGGCAGGTTGAAGAACTGAAAGGTGACAGAGAAGGGAGGGGGCTCCTGGGATGGGAGCCTCTCCTTCTTTCCCCTCCCTTCTCCTCTCTCTCCTCCTTTCCTCTCCCCTCCCACTTCCCCTCAAACCTTCCCTCATTCTCCCTTCCATCCTCTCATCTCTTGCTGTGCCTGAGAAATTTTTTTCAGCCACGGTGATGTTCCATCTCCCCAAATAGCTTGTGAGGTACTTGGAGAGGATGCTGGATTTGGAACCAGAGACCTTGATTCTAATCCTCCTTCAGCTCCTTCTAGTCTGTGTGATCTCAGACAAGTCACTTTCCCTTTGCTCATCTGCTTCTCGGTAGGTTGATTATAAAGCCAGGGGGTTGGACTTGGAAATGTCTGTGGATCCTTCTGGCCAAAGCTCCTATGGCCTCCTCCCTGATAGAGACAGCACCTCTGCTTCTTTTGCAGCCTCCTGTGAAGCTAGTCAGCACTTAGGAGGCAAAGGTCACATAGATTCTATCCCTACAATTGTCTTCCTGGATCTTTTACTGCTTGGTTCAACTTTCTTCCAGGCTGCCCCAGAGCCATCTTACAAAGGCCCACCATTGGTCATAAAGGGGGATCAGAGAAAGGAATGTGGATAAGTATCACCCACCCACACCCAACCACTCAAGTGGACCCAACTTTCATTCGGAGAATAGGTCAGGAGTGTCTTCGACTCTGCTGATCAGCCTCTCTTCTTGGTATACCCTTCTCTACAGGTTTTCATGACACCGTTCTCATCCCATATGTGCCGCTGCCCTGCAGTGTCCTTTGCTGGTTTTTCATACATGTCATGCCCACTAACTAAGGTGCCTCTCCAGGCTGTGTCCCAGACCCTCTTCTCTTTTTCCTCTCTACTCTCTCACTTGGCGATTTCATCAGCTCCTGTAGGTTCAATGATCTCTATACAGATGATTCCCATATCTGTGTATCCAGCTCTTTTCTCTCTATTGGCCTCCAGCCTCCCATCTCCAGCCTTCTATTGGATATCTCCAACTGTATGTGCTGGAGGCATATCACACTCAACATGTCCAAAACTGAACTGGTTATCTTTCCCTCAAGACCTCTCCTCTTCCCAACTTTCTTATGATTTTTGATGTCCCTCCTTTCCTTCCAGCCACCCAAGCTTGCACCCTCGATTCCATCCTGGAATCCTTGCTTTCTCTCCCTCCTCATAGTGAATCTATTGTTCAAATCTTGTCATTTCTGACTTTACAGCATCTCTCATGCATGTCTGTCCACTCACAGAGCCAACCCCCCCTTGTCCCCACTTTAGCTACTCACAACTTGTTGTCTGGACTATTTCAATGGCCTCTGATTGGTCTCCCCACTCTATTCTATCCTTGACCTTGCTGACAAGGGATTCCCCTAATGCAGAGATGAGAACGTGCCCTTCCCAACAAGCTTCAGTGGCCCTAGTACCTCCAGGATCAAGTAGAAAGTCTCTTGCTTGGCATTTCAAATGACCATCACAACCCGGGCCCTTCCTACTTTTCCCGTCTTCTGGTTTTATTACCCTGTACACATTCTGTAATTCACTGACACTGGCCTGGCCTTTTTGTGTCCTGCAAACACTGTGCTCCATTTCCTGACACTTTGCTTTTCTTTGGCCAGGTGTCCCCCATGCCTGGAATGCTTTCCCTCCTCACCTCTGCCTTCCAGCTTCCTTCAAGACTCAGTTCAAATTCCACTTTCTGCAGGAGGCTTTTCCTGAGCTCTTCTCAACCCCTTCTCCATTGCTGGTGCTTTACCTCAGAGATTATCTCCAATTTATCCTGTGTGTATCTATTTGTGCATGTTGACTGTGAGCTCCCTGAGGGCAGGATGGTGGTTTTGCTTTCCTTTGGATCCTCAGTGCTCAGCCCAATGCCTGGCACATAGTAACAAATGCTTGTTGACTGACTCTGTGAGAAGCCAAATACTACTATGTGATCTCTATACTGTGGAAGACTGATTTTAAATGCACAGTCACAGACATGGAGACGCACTAATAGTAAGGAAACTTAGCAAGAATTTTAAATGGTTACCAAGTGGTCATTTTCCCCCCGGGGAGAAAAGAGCTATGTGTAGCTCAGCCCTGGGAGAAGCTCCTGATCCCGGCTCTCAGATCCCCCTTAGAACATAGTCCTAGGCTAGAGAGTGTGCTGGACCTTCCTTCACTTTCGTCCACTCCTCAATTTAGGGATGATTGGAGCCAGATTATCAGTAGAAAGGGCCCTTACAGACCTAATCTGAGATGAACAAGTCTTACTGTGAGGGAATTGAGGCATGGAGAGGCCAACTTGCCTGAGGGGCCCACACTGAGCATATGTGAATGCCCCAAAGCCAGAGAGCCAAGAGCCTTATAAAATTGTCTTCTTATCCCAAACCTTCATTTCAAAGATGAGGAGACCAAGGTTGGGTCTCTGGCCCTAGGTTATACAGGCAGTTTGGAGAAGAGCTGGGAATTAAGCCCACTGCTTTGCCATTAAAGCCAGGGCTCTTTTCATTCTGCCATACTGCTCGGTAGAGCATAAGCTCTTTGAGGGCAAGGGCTATTTTATGTTGACCTTTGTATCCCCAGTGCTCAGCACTGGTAAAATAATTAATAATAATAGCATTTCTGTGGTGCTTTGAGGTTTCCAGAGCACTTGACAGGTAGAATTTTGTTTGTCTGATCCTCACCAGAATCTAGAGAGGCAGGTTCTGTTATTATCTTCAATTTACAGATGAGGACACTGAGGCTGAGAGAGGTTACGTGACTTGCACAGAGTCTCATACCTACTTAGTGTTTGAGGCAGGATGTGAATTCAGGTCTTCCTGACTTCAAATCCAGTACACTACCCATTGTGCCACCCAGCTACTTCATAATGCTTGTCCAATTGGCTGGCTGATTATTGGGCCCCTCACTCCCCATTAAGGATGAGTGCACCAAGCAGCTGGGTTTCCCCTACCCATAATGCTGCTGGCCAGGCTCAGGCAGACAGTCTGTCCCTCCTGTTGAGGTCACTGCTTTTCCAGGAGATATTTCTCGGTACTACAGCTGCTGGGGGGGGGGGGGGAGGGGGAGGGACCAGCAAGGATTCCTAACTGGTCAGGAATCCAAAGGAATCTCCCTCATCCTAGCACCAGAGCTTAAGAGACTGGATTCCTCTGGGGGTGGGGGGGGGAAGGGATGGAGGAGGGAATGAAAGGGACCAGATAGCTTTCAAATAGCAGCAATGCTCTTGTAAAGTCTGCTCTGCCGTAGCCAGGCAGAAGCTGTGAGAGCAAATGGCAAACAGGAGTTCCTGATGTGGACCATGGCAGGGGATTCCCAGCCCCCTCTCCATCTCGGGCAGCCAGCTGCCCTCACCTGATGCTCCAGACCCCCTTCTGCCTCTTCCCCCTTGTTGCCCCCCCCCCACTACCACAGGGTACTAGCCAGCCCAGACCCCCAGCCTGAGAGCATCTGACTTGTCATGCCCCGGGGACATTGCTGTCACAGAGCCAAGGGCTAATAAAAAAAGCTGGATGTTTAAATGAACCTTCTGGAAATTCTTTGGGCCAAGCCTCCCAGAGAAAACAATGAGGCCAGGCCGGCTCTCACGCTGCCTGCCCTTACTATCACCACCTTCCAGTCAGCCTCAGGCAGCTGCTCACCAGCTCACCTCCCCTTGTGTTCATTCCTCTGGCTCTCTCTGCTCTCACCTCTCATTTGTGCCCATCTGGACACAGGGATGGGTTCTCCAGCCTCCAGTCCCTGAGGCCTTCCCCTCCTGGAGGCCCAGCCTGGCCTAGGAAACTTAGGGGTGATGCAGGGGGCTGCAGCACTAGGGCTACTCACCCCAGCCCCAGGGACTGGTACCTTTCCTGTGCAGCACGCCTTGTTTATTTGTCTGGGCTGATAAAGGAGTTTGAAGAAGGGGGGGGGGAAGCACTGTGTTCCCCTGGATTCTTGCTGGGAACAACCTCAACTCATTGTTCTGCCAACTTTTCTTGGATGGGCCTGGGTGGGAGGGGGTAGCAGGGACCTTGGAATGTCCTGGACTTGCCTCCTACTTCTGGTGGGGTCTCCTTCTAAGAGGCTGTGTGGTGTAAGGAGATAAGGTGCTGGCCATAGAGTCAGGAAGACCTGTACTCCCTTCCCACTGGTGACATTTCCTGACTGGGAGACCTGGCATGGGGGACCAAAGCTCACCTCTCTGAGCTTTGGCTTTTTCATCTATACAATGGGGATGAGAATTACGATAGTACCACCTTCTCAGAGGAGTATTGTGAGGCTCAAATGAAATCAGCTCCTTAGAGCCTTCAGGGACCTTCCTGTGCGAGATTTTTAATTCAATTTAGCAAGCATTATTAATCACCTACCAAGGGACATCAAGCACTGATAGGTTCTGGGGATTCAAAGATAAATTGTCTCTGCTCTCAAGGAGCTTACAGTCTACTAGAGAGAGTTGATGCATAAATAGTTATTAATTTGAATTCCCACCATACTGACTGCTTCTTAGTGGTGGGACCTTGGCCATGTCTTCTTTCTGAGGAAAATGAGTTTCACTACACCTATAAAAGGAGACAGTTGGACCAGGTAACCCATGAGGCCTGCTCCAACTTCAACTCCAGATTCTGATTCTGAGAGGCAGTGTGGTCCAGTGGGAAAGCACCCTAGATTTGCAGTCAGAAAACCAGGGTTCAAATCCCACTTACTGTGTATGATCTTGGGCAATTCACATAACATCTCTGGGCCTTAGTTTCCTTATCTGAAAAATGAAGGGTTAGCCTTGCTGGCCTCCAAGCTCCCTTCCTGCTCTAAATTAATGATTCCATGACTCTGATTTGGGGTCAAAACAAAACAAAACTAAGTGTAGCTATGAAGTAATGGGGTGTGTGTGTGTGTACTTGATAAGCTAGCTCTAAAGGCCAGTCCCAAAGGAGAATTCATTTCACTAATATTTGGATTCCCTTTAGGAACCTCTTGTACCAAACTCTTGATATCAAAGAGTACTCTGAGCTTGGGTGAAAGGGGACAGGTCCTGCTGACTTAGGCAGACAAGAATTACTCAACCCAGAGTGTAACTGGGACACTGGAGTTGGATGTTCTGAAAGACCCTTCCCTCATTCACCTGACACTATGTACCAATCTCAACTCTCCATTATGATAGCCTATCTCCTTAGCACTCCCCTTCTTAGATCATTATACTATAGGTATCCACTCTTGTCTGGACATCTGTGACTTTGACAAGTGACCTCACATCCTTTTCTTGGGTAATTTTTTCTCTCTTATCATCTTTCATCCCCCTCCCCCCCGCCATTCATATATTTAAAGTACAAACCAATATTTATTGGAAGTTGTCTCTCAAATATTTGTAGGAGGACATTTGGGAGTCAGTTGGGTCCGACTGAGACACAATTGCAAAGCATGTAAAATTGACCTTCTCTCCCCAGCCTTTTCAACTCCTTCACTCAAGGAAGCCTCAGGTGGAGGAATATTGGTGGGAGGAAAGGACAGG
Source organism: Vombatus ursinus (assembly GCF_900497805.2). Taxonomy (NCBI): domain Eukaryota; kingdom Metazoa; phylum Chordata; class Mammalia; order Diprotodontia; family Vombatidae; genus Vombatus; species Vombatus ursinus. The sequence goes on from NW_020953959.1 coordinate 503,255, forward strand.
GATCAGGGAATGGGGCAGGGAGGGAGATAACAGAGTATTAGACTGTTTCATGGAATACATTCTCCTAAAGTGAAATTTAGGACCAGTAAATGTAGTCTTGTACTCGGGCTCAAAAAATCAATTTCCCAAGTATAGTATGAGAAGCATGGTTAGACAGCAGTTGTTCTGAAAAAGAGCAGGGACTTTTAAGGGAATGAAAGCTCAAAGCATTAGCAGAGTCATGTGGCCGCCAAAAAAGCTGATAAATTTTGGTGATGCATTAGGAGATACCTGAATTCCAGGAATAGAGAGGTGATAGACCCACATTGTACTCTGCCCCTCATTTAGAATATGATGTTCAGTTTTGTGAGGAAGTGTTTAAGAAGGACGTTGATTAAGCTGGGTAGTGTCCATTGGGGAGCAATCCTGGAAGATCATTTGAGGAAACTAGACGTGCCCAGGAGGGGTCTGATAACTGTCTTCAAGGATTTGAGGAGCTCACATGGAGGAAGGATTAGTCTTATTATATTTGGCCCAAAGGGCAGAACCAGGAGTGTCGGGTAAAAATTGCAAAATGGCCAATTTGGGCTTGATATTAGGAAAAATTTTCTACTAAACAGCCTTCCAAAGGTAGAATGGACTGGACTGAGAGGAGGCAATTTCTCTCTCCTTCCAGCAAAGGCTGGGAGACCCCTTGCTGGGTATGTTAGTGGGGATTCTTATGGCAGGGGTGGGGAACCTGCAGTCCTCAAGTGTGGCTGATTCAGTCAAAGGGCGTCATGTGCCTCGAGGCTACAGGACCCCCACCCCTGGATGGGGTGGACAAAATGGCCTTTGAAGTCTTTTCCAACTCTGGGATTCTATGATTTAACGAGAGCCTTAGTTCTAAGGCTCTTGGGAAGGTTAAATTGGGATATGTATCTTTTAATTCATGTGTCAGCCAGTGGGTGTGCTGATGAGAAGTAGTGTCTGTTATCAGGGAAAACTGTCCATGTTAATGTTGTTTGTAGACACAGGGGAATTAAAAAAGTGGAAAACATAGGGAAAAAAAACCCCAGCTTGGTTCCATTGCTCTCTGAGCTTCAGTTTCCTCATTTGTGAAATGAGTGGGTTGGACTTCATAATCACTAAACTCCCTTCCAACTTCAACATTTTACAATCCTAAATCATGAAGATTATGGTCATTTATGTGACCTGCTTTTTTTTTTAATGCTGAAGTATCATATAACAGTAACAATTATTGTTAATCATTATGTTTTTCTGATTGACTTTATTGTAAATTCTATTTGATTATATGAAACCCTCTTCATCCATCCATCCATTCATCCATCCACCCATCCATTCATTCATTCAGCAAATATCTGAGTGCTTATTCTGTTGTTGTTTTTGTTGTTGTTCAATCTTTTCAGTCGTTTCTGACTCTTCTTGACTCCATTTGGGGTTTTCTTGGCAAAGATATTAGAGTGATTTGCCATTTCCTTCTTTAGGTCATTTTACAGGTGGTGAAACTGAGGCAAACAGGGTTAAGTGGCTAGCCCAGAGTTACACAGCTAGTAAGTGTCTGAGGCTGGATTTGAACTAACAGAATCAGGAAGACGTGAGTGCAGATTTGTCCTCAGACATTAGTTGTGTGACCCTGGGTAAGTCACTTCACCTCTGTTTGCCTCAATTTCCTCATATGTGAAATGGAGATAATGATAGCATCTACCTTCTAGAGTTGTTGTGAGGATCAAATGAGATAATATTTGCAAAAAGCTCTTAGTACAGTGTCTGGCACATAATAAGCACTATATCAATGTTAGCTATCATTGACCAGAGCAGTGGCATCAAACTCTGAAGCTGAAGAGCAAGTTGGTTAATTGATGTTCAGCTAGCATACTTCCACTCCCAGGAAACTGAGTTTAAATGCTACTTTATGGCACTCTCTAGTATAGCTTGGTCTGGATTAGTGGGAATAAGAAATCCCCTGAAATGGATGCATTATTCAGATTCACACTGCATATTTCTATTGGGCTGGAACCAGTTGCCTTATTTTACATAATTATAAGTTTGAATGGTGTGAGGTCAAATACATTGGCTCACTTCATGGGATTCCTTATTCAAACTAATTGGGACCTAGCTGTATTACAAATGTCCCTTGTTAACTTGCCAGGGTCTCTGTGGAGCTAGGGTAGGCCCTTGGGCCAGTTCCTGTGCTCTGAGTTCCAGGTTAGTCCTTAAAGGGCCCCATGGATTTCTTAGTTGTAGTGTACCTTCAGAGAAGAAGTATTTTGTGTGGAAAATTCAAAGTCCTGACTATTCTTGTCTAGGACAACCTTGCTTTTCCCCTAATCCCTTATTGTGAGAGATAATTAGGCCTCTCTTTTAACGAGGCTGCTGCTGTTGCTGATAACTAGCATTTATATAGGGCTCTTAAGGATTGCTTTACACATGTTATCTCAAATGTGAAGTTAGTCATTCAGTCAATAAACATTTATTAAGCTCCTATTGTGTGCCAAGCAGCGTGCTGTATTTTGGGGACACAAAGAAAGGAAAAAGTTCCTGCTTTTAAAGGAGCCCATAATCCAGTGGGAGAGACAACAGGCATATAATTATGTTTAAACAAGATATATACAGGATAAATAGGAACTAATCAACAGAGGAAGGACGTTAGAATGAAAGGGGATGGGGAAAGGGGATGAAGTGTGGTGAAAAGAGTGCTGACCTGGAATCCAGACAATCTGGTTTCAAATCCTACCTCTGATGCTTACTAGCTATGTGATGGTGTACAAGTCACTTAACCTATGTTTGCCTCAATTTCCTCATCTGTAAAGTGGGGATAAAATAAAGTGGATAAAATAAAATAAAGAAATGACCAGGACTCTTCTGCAGTGAAGCCTTAGAGAAGCTGAGGGTTTGATCTAGTACCACAAAGAAAAAAACAGTCTGCCAGCCAGGGAGAGCCTCTGCATTCCTTCTCTGGCTCCCACTGCTTCATCCGCTGTTCCCAGTTCTATTTGGCACTGGATTCAGAGTTGGATGACCTAGGTTCGAATCCCAGCTTGGCCGCAGGTGTGATGTTAGGCAAATTCCTTACGAGTCCTGGGTTCCAGTTTCCTCATGTGTAAAATGAGGTGGCTGGACCACCAGACTGAACCTTCTAACACTGAATCTCTGATTCTAAGTTGTAACCAATGCAAAGACGTCATCTCCATGTTTCCAGGGCACCCTCGGTGATCACAAGTCTACTGTTGCCCAGACTGTCTCTCAGCCATGTATCTGTCACCAGCCCTCGCCCTAAATGTTTTCTGTTGTCCTTTCTAGGTTCCCTGCTATTCTTATGGTCAGAAGTTGTCCAAACTGGCCATCCTGAGGATAGCCTGTAACTATATCCTTTCCCTGGCCAGGCTGGCTGATCTGGACTACAGTGCTGACCACAGTAACATGAGCTTCTCTGAATGTGTGGAACAGTGTACCCGGACCCTGCAAGCAGAAGGCAGGTCCAAGAAGAGGAAGGTAGGTTCTGGGGGAATCCACGGGGATGATTTCCCTGTGACCTTGTCAGGGAGAAGAGGGGAACGGTGGTTCATGATTTTCAAGGGTCTGTTTGATGGAGGTCTTCATAGGAGGGTATGCCCACTGTGACAAGGACAGCAGACATGCAGGAACTCTGGAGATGGAGGGCTTAAGTCCTCCAGGGCCTGGCCATTGGGTCGTGGGAGAAGAGGAGGGCTATGTGCAGTAAAGGGGCTCTGACAATCCACAGACAGTGGACCTCATGAGACACTGGCCTATCAGCACAGTAGTGAGGGGATCCTTTGTGTAATGGACGTTAAAAAAAAAATTGGTAACCCTAGGCACACACATCCATGGGACTGTGTTCTAGGCGGGACCGTAGTCTTCATAACAAGGGCCCTCTCTCTGGAACATTAAGTGCTTAAATCTGTAACTTGAAGCAAATTGCCTAATTTCTCTGGGCCTCAGTTTTCCCATCTGTAAAGTGAAAGGATTATACTCAATAATCAGCCTATTAGATGCTGCGTAATGAAAGATTTATGTTCTTTAATGAGGATTCTTCCAGGTTACTGTGCTGTTGGGATTACTAGGCATGTGCAGAGAAATAAACTGTAGGTGTCCCCTTTGAGCCTCAGTTTCCTAATCTGCAGAATGGGGTTGGACTAGAAGATCTTTAGGGTCTCTGCTAGCTGGAGGCATTTTTTGATTCTTACTCAATGAGACCCGGTTGGAATGAGGCTGGCAGACAGAGGGATGCTAACTCCCCTCTCAAGGGTAGGACCACTAAGAACATATGCCATCCCATCCCACCCACTTAGGTTGGGGCCCCTTAAGAAACTGGGGCTAGAATCTCAGCATCTCAGAATTGGAAGTGACCTCGGAGGGCTTCCAATCCAACCAGGAACTCCCTCTAAGATTTCTCTAGCAAATAAATGGTCCTCTAGCCTTTGCTTAAAGACTCCAAGAAGAGGGAAAGCCACTATTTCCTGCGGCAGCACGTTCCACTTTGGGACGCCCACAATCTTTGGGAGATTTTCTACACTTCAAGCCTAAATCGGCCTCTTTAAAACCCCCACCATGCATTGCACCTAGTTATGCCATTGGGACAAAGCAGAACAGCATAATCCCTTTCCCTGTGACAACCCTTGAAAAGCTGGCCTCATCAAACGTTCGCAGCCATTTTCCCATCTCAAGGCTGAGGGAGTGGTGAGGGAGTGGGGAGTGAGGAGTGGGGAGGGAGAGATGGGGATTTTGAATGCTAGGGAGGCAGTGTGCTCAATCAGTCAACAAACGGTTATTAAGTGCCTACTATGTGCTGGAGACTGTGCTAAACAAAGACAAGCCCGCCCCTGCTCTCCGGAAGCTCTCAATTTCACGGGAGAGACGACTTTGGGACAACTATGTACATACACGATACATGCAGAGTAAATGTGCTTAATGCCGAGTCAGATGGCTGTGTGGCCTTGGGAGAGTGTCTTCACTTCCTTGGGCCTCAGTTTGCTCATCTGTAAGAGGAGGGAGTCGGACTTAGTGATTTAGTGTGAGGTGTCTTCCAGCTCGCCACCCTACCCCCTTCCTTTGCCCTTGCACAGATCCCTTCTTTCCCTGTCTACACCATCGCCGACCTCTCGCTTTCTCGGGGGCTCACCCCGATTACCCGGGGGCCCAGCCATCTGGCCCCGGGATGGGATGGGCCCATCTAGGAGCTGTTCCTGGGGCTCAGGCCTGTGATTGGGCGGGCATCAGGGAGAGTGTGCAGAGGCTGGCGGGGCCTCCTCCTGGGGCTGCCGTCTGCCCCCGGCCCCTTAGTTCCCTTACCCCACATCCTTCAGGAGCCCTCGGCCCAAGCCACATGGGCGCTGTCCGATGGGCAGGCCGGCCACTCACTAATTGCCTTGCGCATTCCGGCCACTTACTTACGGCGGGACCAATTAGATGAAATCACCATCAAGCCGGGGGTGAGAGAGGAAGCCTAGCCCGACTGCTTTTCCTCTGACCGTGTGACATGGGCAAATTAGGGCTGTGATTGATGGCTCTGCTGCCGCCGCCAGCGGCCCTCGGTGACAAAGGGAGTGTTGTAAACTCCGAGTGAACCTCCGCGGGGGTCAGGCAGCCAGGAGGGTGGAGAGGACAGGGGCACCCGAGGTGACCCAGGAGACACCTCCCCCCTCATTACAGAGAGAGGAAATGGAGCGCAAGGGACTGGCCCAGGGTCACAGGGGCGACAGAACTGGGATTCGAACCCAGAACATCTGATTTCCCCATTAGAAGGAGAGCTTTTTGAGGGCAGGCTTCATTGTTTGCCTTTCTTTCTAGCCCAACCATTTAGCACAGTGTCTTTCTGTAATAAATGCTTGTTGACAGACTAATTCCAACCCTATCGTTCTTTCCATCTCGCCAAGTTGCTCCCTAGGAGTGGATAGGGTAGGCTGAAATGAAATGCAGTATGGCCCTATAGGATAGTGAGCCTGGATCCTACCTCAGACACTAGCTGTGTGACCCTGGCCAAGTCACCTAACCTCTTAGCCTCAGTTCCTCATAGATGAGGAGGCTTCTGAAGCCTCTTCCAGCTTCATGATCCTCTTTGCTCAGCATTCTTTGTACCTCACATCACTTCGAGGGGCTACCCCTCCTTTCTTTTCTTCTATTCAGTAGCAATGATAACAGCTTTAGACAGCATGGTATAAAGCATGGGGCGGGGGGAACATCCTTGTCAGGAGTCAGGAAGCCCTGGCTTCAAACCCTGCTTCTGACCCACTCTGGCCCTGGATCCCAGCCTAGAACCTGCTCCCACTCCCCCACCCCCCATCCCCCACATCCCCATTCCCAATGTTGATGAAATCACAAGTTAGGGCAAAAAAGAAAAAAAAATCAACAAACATTTAGTAAGTTTCTACTATATTAAAGCATCTACCAGTGAAATCACAGGTTAAACTTTTCAAAACAAAACAAAACAATTTGTTAGAAGCTATGCCGTGCCCTGGAAGGTCCTGTATCTTACTGAAGATATATAATATATATAATACATATGTACACGATTATCCGATGAGAGAGACAGCAGTAAGAATAAACTAGGGAGAGAGGTTGCTAGGTGAATAGATAGATGGAGAGATAGGCAGATGAACAGACAGACAGATGGATGGATGAATAGATAGATGATAGATGAATGGATGGATAGATAATAGAAAGATGGATAGATAGGCAGATGAACAGACAGATGGATAGATAAATAGAACAGATGGATGGATAGATGAATAGATAGACAGATAGAACAGATGGACGGATAGATGAAGAGACAGATAAATGGATAGGTAGATAAATGAAAAGACAAAAGGATGGATGGATGGATAAATAGGTAGATGGATAAATGTAGTTATTGTCCAAGACATCTGGAGGCAGTAGGCAGATGGGTATATCCAAAGCCCAAAGAGAGAAGAGGACAGGGAAAAGCCATGGTGCCCTGCATTTACATGGGCTATCTTCTCCAAATCCCTTGTGCCTGTTTCCATATTCCACTCTCCATCTCAGTGTGGGGGACTGGCCAGTCAGAAGACCTGGGTTTGTTGTATGATTATAGTTTGGTGGAAAGAGCCTTGTTCCAGAAGAGGCCCAGATTTTAGCCTCTCTGGGTAACCTTGAGCAAGTTACTTCCCCCAGCCTCAGTTTCCCTAACTGTAAAATGGGGTTAATACTACTTTCATACCAGACTTTAACCTCAAGTCCTCTGTAAATAGAGCATTGTTTTTGTATCTTCCTCCTTAAAACACCATGTGAAACCACTTTGAAAACTGGAGTACTCTCTGTTAGTGTGAATTACCATTCTTATTCCCAGTTGACTAGATGTTCAGATTCAGTTGAGATGGTCCTATGTTCTTCTGACCAGTAGAGAGTGGGCAGGTGTCCCCAAAGATGTCCCTGGTAACTCGACTCTAGTCTTTCCCTGTAGACACTGAAGTTCTTTGCTTTGCCCCGTAAATGGCCATGATCAAAGCCTCAGTTGATGCTATGGTAGCTCACAGGGTATCCCACACCATTTACCAGGTTGGGCATAGAGAATTGTACTACAGAGCAAGCCCATGAAAACTCATTGCCCTACACAGACCAAGTTATTTTTCGTGGGGTGAGGAAAGAAATGCAAGTTGGGGAACTTTGTATTTCTGCAGCTGAGAGCCTCAGTCTGGGGGCTGTAGACAAAGGGAGGGAGCAATCTCTTTCATCTTCTTCCACCAACTTTTCAGCCTTTCATTTCCTTTACAGATCACTGACAGGCAGTCCCATTCTGATACTCCTTAAAAGCAAGAAATACTCAGGTTAGTCAGTAAGTCAGACATTTATTAAGTGCCTACTAGGTGCAAGATACTGCCCTAAGCTTTGGGAATTCAAAGAAAGGTAAAATATTTTGCTTTCATTTTCTCCATCAAGGAGAATGATTTTCCATCTAGAAAGAGTAGTATATATAGAATATGGGGGCAGCTAGATGGCTCAGTACATAAAGTGCTAGCCCTGGAGTTAGACGACCTGAGTTAAAATCTGGCCTCAGATGCTTACCAGCTGTGTTACTTCACCCTATTTGCCTCAGTTTGCTTATCTGTAAAACGAGCTGGAGAAGGAAATGGCTAAATCACTCCAGTATCTTTACCAAGAAAACCCCAAATGGGGTCACAAAGAGTTGGACCCCCTTAAAGGAGGTAGGATAAACCTATCTTTGAGGGAATTGAGCAATGCTATCATTATAAGACCTTTGCAAGACAGCACCTGGTATGTAATCATTTTAAAGAAGATAAAAACTGGAGACCCAGAAATGTCTAATTCTAGGGTCCTAGAAGACCTGCTAACAGTATACTGAGAAAATACTGAAAAATGGTTTGGAAAGCACGTAGGGAGATTGGAAAAGAGGTTCCTGTTTTCAAAAGCATGGAAGGAATTGTAGTCTGGAGACTGCAGGCAAATAAGTTTAATTTTACTCTCTGGGGGCAAAAGTTGAAAACATTGATGATTAAGCAGATGGTTCATGAGAATTTCGAAAACAACTCAGTGATCACTAGGAACCAATACTGGTTCAAAAAAAGTCACGTCAAATTAACCCACTTCAGTTTTTTAATTGTGTCTGACTCTTTGTGACCCCTTTGGGGTTTTCTTGGCAAAGATACTGGAGTGGTTTGCTATTTCCTTCTCCAGCTCATTTTACAGATGAGCAAACTGAGGCAAAAAAGAGTTAAAGGACTTGCCCGGGGTCACACAGCTAGTAAGTGTCTGAGGTCAAACTTGAACTCAGGTCTTCCTGACTCCAGGCCCTCCCTACACTCTATCCACTATGCCACCTACCTGCTAGATAAATCCAATTAACACCCATGCCTTAAAACAACAACTAGGGATCATAGATTGACGCACAGATAGCATATGCCTTGATTCAGCAAGGTTTATGATAAAGACACTTGGGATATTCCTGTAGACAAGGTAGAGAAAGGTGAGCTGAATGATAATCATATACTTAGGTAACTGATAAATGGGTTAATATCAGCCCAAAAGTCTCTGAGGAAATGACACAGGGTTCTGTCCTTTGCTTTGTCTTGTTCAACTTTTTCATCAATGACCTGGACAATGGCATGCCTGCTGAAATTGTGAATGATTAGATAGAGTAACCAATTTGGTAGCTGACAAGACTGAGGCACTTCCTGGCTCTGGAGTCAGAAGACCTGGATTCAGATGTTACCTTTGATGCTTACTCCTGGTGTGATTTTGGCCAAGTTACCTCACATCCCTGAGCCTCAGTTTCCTCATCCGTAAAGTGAAGTTAGGTGGGCTACTACAAGGCTCTTTCCAGCTTCTAGATATATAGAATCTTTGGGGAGGGGGGGCAATTGGGTTAAGTAACTTGCCCAGGGTCACACAGCTAATAAGTGTCTGAGGCTGGATTTGAACTCAGGTCCTCCTGACTCCAGGGCTGATGTTCTAGCCTCTGTGCCACCTAGCTGTCCCTTAGATGTAGGATCTTTTTTAATCCTCTGAACTCAAATGATCTTGACAGGCTGGATTACCAGACAGACGGTAGAAGGTAGAAGACAGCAGGACCACAAGAAGTCCTGTATTTGGGGGTTCAGAAAGAAAGTTAATTGTACAAGAACAGACTTGGAAAAGACCTTGCCTGACAGCAGTTCACTTGAATGAGACCGGGCTTTCTTTGCTGTTGACTAGAAGACTTTGGTGAGCCGAGAGTGTGCTCCAAATACTTAGAAAGCTCCTTCAAGTTCAGGTTGTATTCCCAGAAGCACCTTGGCACCCTGTGGAGGCCACATTGGGTCTGTCAGACCTCATGTAGCATCCTTCAATTGGAGCATCACATCTTTAGAGAAAAATGAAATCTTTTATCGAAAATTTCATATTGAGCACCATTACAACCACCTCATCTTGTTTAATAACTATTTAGAGTTAAGTTAATGAATTCCAATGAATAAAGTACAATATATATTTTTTTCTTTTTCTCCCATGTCTATTGAGGCCCATCTGGCCACTTTTCCTTTCCCCCTCTCTCCAACTAGAGTAGAAATGACGTCTTATAACAAATATGTATAATCAGACAAAAGAAGAAGAAAAAAGAGCCCCCTGGTAGGGAGTGGGCAGAGGAGCTGGGGCTTCTCAGAGCTCCTACTCTTTGGAATGGCTCCTGTCTGCCAGGAGGAATTTCCCTAGGAAGCCAGGCCCTGAGGCAGAGTTTCCAAGGGCTCAGGTCCCTGCTAATCCTTCCCTGCCCCCACATGAAAAATAAAAGTGCCCCATGAGCTAGTAACCTCCCAGGACTCTGGGCACATGTCCATCTGCCCCCTAGGGGAGTCTGATTCTGGGAACTCTTACATAGCTTACATTGAGGGTCATAGGACCGAAAGCTGGAAAAGGGTCCAAGAGATTATTTGGTCCTCTGACTCCTAACCTTGTCCTTTTATCAGTAGCTATGCAGTCTCACCATTGGGCCACACTGCCTCCACTTGAATGGATGTATACTTTGGGGCAGTGGAAAGGGGGCTGAGTTTTCCTACTGATTGAGGAGTCCTGAGACAAGTTCAGACCCAGGCTTTGTAACTTATTATCTGTGTGACCTTGGGCAAGTCACTTTGCCTCTGGGACTCAGTTTCCTCATCTGTAAAGTAAAACGTGGGTCTCACTGAGCTATAAGGACCCTTCCAGCTCAGATACATGATGCTATCTGAATGTAAGGGGAGTTAAAAGAGGCCTGAAGTCATGCGACTCCCTGATTTGGAAGGAGGGAAAGAATTAGGGAGCCATAGGATCATAGATGCATTTTAGAGGCATTTGAGCCAATCCCCTTATTTTACAGATAAGGAAGCTGAGACCCAGAGCAGTTAAGTGATTTGCCCAAGGTAAATGTTTGAATTAGGGTCTGAACTCAGGCATTCCGGACTCAAAGTTCATTACTCTCACTCTTGAAGTCCAACCCAACCCCCCTCATTGTTCAGTTAAACAAAGGCCCAGAGGGGGGAAGGGTCATGCTTTTGTTGGGTCTTCAAGGCCCTCCACAACCTGGGGCCACTCTCCCTTTGCAGCCTCCTCCTCCTCAGCCCATCCTCTTTGGGCCTGCCAAACTGGACTTTCTTACCTCCACATCTTAGCCTATGCCTGCCATGCACTTCCTCCCTGGCTTTGCCTTTTGGATACCTACTCAGCCTTTAAAACTCAAAACCTTTCTTGATCCCTGATTTGGGTTATAATCTCTGCCTCTTCCTCCTTCAATAATACTCTTCTGCCTCATCAGAACATTTTCCCCTGTGTTTTTGTGTTCTGTTGATTGATTATAGTTATCTATGGATGCATGCTCTCTTCCATTATTAGATTATAAACTCTATGAGGGCAGGGGGGTCATTTCCCTAGCACCCAGTACCATGATCTGTACACAGTTGGGATAGGTAAGGCACTAGTCCTGGAGTTTCAGGGGTGAAGAGAATCCTTGAGTGAGGAAACTCCCTCTACCCTTACAGACTGACATCTCTGCAGCCACAGTTAGAGAGTTGCCCAAAATATTGAGAGGTTCAGTCACTCACTTGCCCAGGGTCATACAACCTGTTGGTTTTAGAGACTGGATTTGAACCCAGGATTTCCTGGTTGCAAGGTTAGCTTTCTATCCCTGCCTCTGTACACACAATAGGAGAAGGGAACAAACATTTATAAAGCATCTACTGTGTTCTGGGCAATTCACTAGGTCCTGAGAGTTCAAATACGAAGGGGAGATAGTCTTTACCCTCAAGGGCCTTTCATTCTACAGGTAGATGCAAAATAAATGCCAGCAGGTGAGGGTGAGGGGAGAGCAGCTTGGGAGGAGGAGATCAGGAAAGATGTAGAAGATGGTGCTTCAGCAGAACCTTAAAAATAACAAGGGATTCTAAGAGGAGGCAATGAGGAGGAAAGCGGTTGGAGGCTTGGAGGACAGCCATTGCAAAGATTCAGAGATGGGAGTTCAAGCATAGTGTTTTAGGAACAGAAAGAAGGCCAGTCCGGTTGGACCAGGAAGTGTGTGAAGGGGTACACTGGGTAATCAAGGTATTTATTATACTGGCAGCAAGGTAGAAGGGAAAGAGTGTGGGACTAGGGAGGCCCAGAAGACCCAGATCTTAGTTCTGGCTTTGTTGCCAGTTCTCTGTGTGACCCTGAGCAAGTCTCTTCTTCTCCCCAGCTCTCGGTCTTTCTTTGTACAATGAGGGGACTTTGGACTAGTTGATTTCTAAACTGTCCTCCAGAAAGAGGCATCCGCTGGCATCCACTGACCCAGTTCCATAATTGTGCTGGGAAGACTGTGCCGTAATAACCAAGCTTGGGCCTCCTCCCCCCTACAGAGCAGACTGGGCCCTGAGCTGGAAGGCTGTGCTCCTTTCTCTATAACCCTTTTCATCTAATCTTACCCCCTCCAACTTCTGCCTGAATGACTCCGATCCTTGCCCTGACCCCATTCTTTCCTCTGGCTTTCATCGGAGACCCAGATTTGGAGGATTACAGGGTAGTCAGGGCCAGTGGGAAAGGACATTTGCTTGGGTGGCAAGATTCACAGGCCCCTCTGCCTGGGAACAGTCAAATTCCAAATGGATGGAAGAGAGTGCTCCCTTTCCCTCCCTCTCTCTCTTTTCTCCCCCGCCTCTCCCTCCCTCTTTTACTCCTCTCTCCTCCCTCTCCCTCTCCCTTTCTTCCTCTCCCTCTCACTCTCTTTCCAGACAACTTCTCTTAGATGTCCAAGTCTGTGAAGTCTGTCCATATTGGGGGAGTGGGAACAAACAAATACCAAATTATCTTCTGAGCATAACAATGGATGCGATTTCTCTTTCCTGGCATTTGATGACATCGCCATTTGCCACCAGCTGTTAGTCTGAAGGCAAAGGCTTCAGCTGCTGTTTCTCCTTTCATATGTGACACTGTTCACTGGAGATGTTGGACCATAAGAACGGCTTGAATTTCTACAGCACTTTATGGCTGACAAATTACTCTCCTCATCACAGCCTGGTGGGAAATATTCTTTTCTCCCATTTTGCCGACAACAGTTAAAGAAGGTTGCAATTGAGGTTTTTAGAGTTTGAGGAACTGGCCCACAAGAGGCAGGGATCGTGGTACAATGGGAAAAGCATTGGATTTGGGGTCAGAGGCCCTGACTGCTACCGACTGCATGACCTTAAAGAAGTTGTCAGCTCTCAGGGCCTCAGTTTCCTTATCTATAAAATGACCGGTTGGATTAGATGGTCTCTGAGGACCCTTCCAAATTTAGATTTTATGATCCTATGATTAGATGACCTCCCAGTTCCTTTTTAGTTTGAAATTTATGGAAGTCACACAAGAAGTAGGTGGCAACCTGGGGTCCATGGGATTTAAGGTTGAAACCTTCTAGGTCATCTAATCCAGGCCTCTTATTGTACAGTTAAAGAAACAGAGACCCAGAGACTTTGCCTCAGGTCACAAAGCTAGTAAGGGGCAGAATTGACATTTGAACTCAGAGCTTTTGACTCCAGATGTAATGCTTTCCCTACTGTGTCACGCTCCCTCAGGTTTCCATTGTACATTTCTGATCTGTTCCAGTGCATGTATTCATCAATTTTTAGGGGAATTTGGGTTTAGGGGAAGTTGTCTTTTTTCCATTCTTCTATTCAGAACCCCTCCTGCCCACTCTTCCTTCCATAGAGATGGATGTGCCTAATTGAGAGAGACAGACAGAGACAAAGGGAGAGAGAGACAGAGAGAGATGGAGAGAGAGGAGAAAGAAAGAGACAGAGGGAGAGAGACAGAGGCAGAGACACAGATAGACACGGAGGGAGATGCAGAGAGAGGGACGTGCCGAGGAGTTCCCACTCAGAAAACAACAAATGTAACAAACCACAGGATACACACAGTGATTAGCTGACACAAGTGATCCAAGAAATACAGACATCCTTAGTGAAATGCATACCCGTCGCTTTGAAATGTACACGATCCCCACAGTTTCGGAGGCACACACGCAAGTCAAGCCAGCATGCTAAAGATCGAACAGATACAGCTTTAAGAGGATTCAAAAATACACATGGAAGCAAACACCCCATCAGCCCTCCACAACATTGTTCCGTCTGCCTCCAGAGCCTTTGCCTCCCATTTCCTCACTCCCCTCCCCTCAGCCTATGACCCTGTTAGAAATGTGGAAACCAAGGAAACTTAGAGGTCAACTCGTCCAGGACCCTCTTTTCACAGAATAGAAAACTGGTCTAAGGGAACTTGGCTTGCCTAAAGTCACTCACGTTTAGTTTTGTGCCTTTCTAATGGTTTTTTCATGAAATTGTGTATGCTAATTACATCGAGGCAGCAAGGAGACCTGGGTTCTAGTCTCACCTCTGACTCAAATTGTGAGACCCTGGGCAAGTCACTTAAAACCTCAGGGTGAGCCAAGAGACCCTCTAAGACGAACCTAATGTTTAAAAAAAAAAAAAAGACTAACCTAATGTAGATGGGCTGCTCTCAATTGGCAGTTGGGTATTAGCACTACTTGTGTTTCTCTGTGAGGGCTGGGACTGTGGCTTTATTTAGACCATATATCCCATCTGATGTATCTTGTCTAAACATCATAGCTCCCTCAACAAGAGTGTGATTTTGTAGGTGTAGGGAGTTCCCTGTATGGGCAATCCCTTCACAGATCTGCAACTTAAGACCTTGAACCTGGGTCTTCCTGACTCCTTCCTGTCTGCTTGTTCTGCCCATAGTCTTTCTCCACATCTTTGCAGATGTCTCAGGGACATCCCAAATTCAGTCTGTCAAAAAAGGAACTCATTATCTCCCCCCTCAAACGGCCCCATTTCTCTTGAGGGCATCACTTTCTTAAATTCTCTGGGCCTCAGTGTCTGGTCTGTAAAAGGAGAGGTTTGGAGTTGATCTTTGAATTGCCTTCAAGCTCTCAATCTATATATGCTTAGCACAGTGCCTGGTATAGAGTAAATGCTTAATAAATTTTCTCTCTCTTTTCTCTCCTCCTCCTCTCCCTCCCTCTTTCCCTCACCCTGCCTCTCTGTCTCCCTCCCTCCCTCTTTCCCTCACCCTGCCTCTCTGTCTCCCTTCCTCCCTCTCTCCATTCATCTAGGCTCTGATTCTTCCAGTCACCCAGGTTGGTGTCACCCTTTCTCTTTCCCTCAATCTACCCAAGTCCCATGACCGAGCAGTTGCCAATTCTTCGAGCAGAGTGTAAACTGCTTGAAGGCAGGGCTTTTTGCTTCTGCCTCTTCATTTCTAATAGAGAATAAATTAAGCTTAATACAAGTTTATTGCCTTGAATCGGGTGAATGGAATTGAAGTAAGCAGAGCTGACGTTAGAATCCAGTTTCTCTGACCCCATACGCCCCTCTGGCTTTCCTTTCCAGGCGCCCCCTCCCTACCCCCAGCTCTCCCTTATAAGCAATTCCTCTATTTTCCCAACTCTGCTGGGCTGCCCCAACATTGAAACCTCCCGAGCCACCCCCCCCTTACAGCGGCCCCCACCCCGTGGCCCCCTCCCCTCCGGGCTGCACTGTAGAGAAACACACATACTTTGCTGAAAGCTGTTCACCCCGGAGCATTGGGGGGGGGTACCCCACAAGAGTTGGAGCCATCTCTGTCTCCAGCTTTGGGGGGGAAGCGGAGGGAGACAATAGGGCGGGTGTCTTAAAGCCCCTCGCAAAACCCGCCCCATTCCCCCGGAGCAGCCCCGCTAGAAGCGGCCTTGCATCTGGCGGCAGCTGGGGCGCCGGCCTGCTTCTCATTTGGGCCCCTTTTGGTTTCGATTAGCTGTTCTGTTAGTCAGTAACGCTGTGGAGTACATGGGAGCTGAGCTGGAGCGGAGAGGTTTTTTTTTCCCCCCCGCTCCCTCCCCCTCCCCTCCGCCTTTCTCCCCCTCCCACCCCCCCTCCTGGCAGTCGCAGACTCCAGATGTTCAGAACGCTGGTTGGGAAGTTCTCCTGGCGCCACTGAGGGCAGAGGGCAGGGGAAAGGCACGCGAGCTGGAACCAAAAGGACTCAGTCACTGAAGGATTTGGCCGCCTGCCCTGGCCCTCTGCTGGCACATTCCCCAGCTCTCCCCTGGCCATCTGTTCCCCCAAAACACTTTCAGAGCCTCATCGTCACTCAGGATACAACATTGAGAGCAGCTGTTTTTGAGGCAGGAGGAAAAACCATGCAAAAGGTCCTTTGTGAGAGAGGAAACTTGGTTATGAATAACAGCCCCACTGTCAGAGCGCCGCCGCCGTCAACGTGGTGGGACGGCTGGGGCTTGGGGCCGGAGTCCTCAGGTTTTCTCCACCTTATCTTTTTTTTTTTTTAATGTTATATTCTCCCTCTCCTGCACATTAACGCGGGGTTTTTTTCCCTCCAGGTGTGTATAAAGGCCCTCTTATTAATGCTCCCTGTGGCCTTTCGTTCCCTTGGACGTTCACTCGGGCTGGGGACGGTTGGAAAGGATGGAGTCCAGCCTGGAGGAGTAGCAGATGAGGCGGCGCCATTGGGGAGGGCAGAGTGTGGAGAGAGCCTGATTGATTTTTAGATTTTAAAAAAGAACAACACGGCAGCAGAAAGTAATTATATCCGTCACCCTAAATAAACCCAGAACATAAAGCTGTTACAGTGCAGAAGGGGTGGGGAGAGGCAGGGAGGGACTCAAAGGGAGAATGATATAGAGACCTTGTCAGTTCATCAGAAAGCGGGCTGAGACCAAATTCTCATTAATAGACGCCCCTATCCACCCACCGGTTCTGTGGGCAGCTTGGCTTAGCCTATTGAATCATACCATGGTGTGGAGTCTTTTTAGAGACTTGCCTCATGGGACAGCCCTCTGAGATATGTTTGTTGGTGTGAGGAATCGGGGTGCTCTGGGGAGCGTTTGGCGACTTCTTCATTAAGTGAAGCCTCTTTGGGGTCAAGTCTGCTGCCTGGGGAGAGTGGCTGGAAGGTCAGAGGGGATGGAGGAATAGAGCAAAGAAAGAGTCACTGAGTGACGGCACAACCTCGTTCCCCCCCTCTTCTCCACCCCACCCCATTCCTCCAGAGCTGTCTAGAGTGCAGTTAACACTGGGGGTCCTGTTGTCCTTTTCCCACCTTATTTAACATGTGAAATGGACAGAAATTCCTTTCTGGAGCTGGATTTCTTTTGTGTGTGGTGTCTGACAGTGAGGAGGATCTCAGGCCCCCTGAGGCTGGGGGTGCAGGGGGAAGGGAGGAAGGAAGGAATGTTTTCATGTGTCAGATAATGACAGGAGACCCTGAACGTCACGTGGGGTTCTTCTGTTTTCCTCTTTCAGTGCTTCCCCTTCTCTACCTTTTCTCTCGCTCCCCTGCGTCCCTCCCTCCATTACGGGGCAGCCACTCCGCTCTAGCAGTGGAAAAAGTCGATCATAAAGTTTGCCGGTGGGTGGTCAGCTTTTTACAGCCCAAAGCGTGGGGATTTGGAGGACCTATTTGCATTTCATCTGTACTTTGCTCAGCCTCCAACACTTCATTTTTCCTTCTTTCCTCTCCTCTGTTTTGCTTTTGGGTTCCAGTTGGAATGAGCAGCAGCCCAAGAAAGGCTAAATATTTATAATTATCCAAATATCGGGGGCATCCATCTCATCTGTCCAAAGTGCCTGAGTTCCTCTAAAGGACTTGGACAAGTGTTCATTAGATAGGCTCCCTCTCCTGAGGGGAAGGGGTGGGTAGAACCAGAGCGGGGAGCTGAGCTCAAGAAAGGTCCTTCCTGGTCACATGATTTCTAGAGTATTGAGTTCAGCGCTGAGAAACTGAACTGAAGAAGGACATTGAGAAACCGGAGAGCTTCCAGAGAGAGGCGACACTTCTCGCCCGCCCTCCACGTAGAGGCCGAGTGCTGGGCTGACCGAATTGCCCCTTGTGAATTAGAATGTGAGCTCGTGGAGGGCAGGGTCTGCTTTTGTTGCTTTTTGTTTTGACTTTGTCTCCAGTGTCAGGCAAACAGTAAGGGCTTAATAAATGCTGTAGGCTCCAGTACAATGCTTGTACTTCACCTCTCAGTGCTCTAGGCAACTCTCTGACTGAACGTGGCGGAAAAAGTGCCCGCCTACATGGGTAGAGGGAGTTTCCAAGAGTTCCTGACACAAACCCAGTACCTACTGCTTGCCTGTCAAGTATGAGCTCTTCTGTGTCATCTAAGGGACCACTAGATGGTGCCCCAGTGCACAGAGCACCAGGCCAGAGTCAGGAAGAGTCACCTTCCTGAGTTCAAATCTAGCCTTAGACACTTACGAGCTGTGTGACACTGGGCAAGTCACTGAACCCGGTTTGCATCAGTTTCCTCATCTGTAAAATGGGCGGGAGAAAAAAAAGTGTCAAACCACACCAGTATCTCCACTAAGAAAACCCCCGCACACACATATATTTACATATGTGTATGCTGCCTTCCCCTATTAGAATTTGAACTTCTTGAGGGCAGGGTGTGTTTTATTTCTGTCTTTACAATCCCATTGCTGGCCCTTAAAATACTCACTTGTTTGAATCAGGAGAGTTCATTCTATATGAGAAGATGGTGAAGACAATGGAGACATTTGGCCAGAGAAAATGACTCAGGGGATATGATAACTGTTTTTGAGTACTGGAAAGGATGATATGTGTAACAGGGATTAGCTTTGCTCAGCCTGGCCCTAGAGGGGAGGTGGAAATCCCAGAGAGGCAGGGTGAAAAGTGACTTACCCAGGGTCACACAGCTAATAAATGTCTGAGGCCAGATTTGAACTCAGGAAGACGAGTCTTCCAGATTCCAGGCATGATATTCTATCCACTGCACCACCTAGTTGCTTTTGAAGTCTGGAAGGCCTGAGTTCAAATCCACCTCAGACACTAAGCTGTGTGACCTTGGTCAAGTCACTTAACCTGTCTGCCATGGTCTCCTCAGTTCTAAAATAGGGATCATAGTAGTACCTACTCCCAGGTTTGTTATGAAGATCAAATAAGATATATGTAAAGTGCTTAGCACAGTGTCCAGCCAATAGGGAACGCTAAATAAAATGCTTCCTTCTCTCCTTCCTCTCTCCCTTCTTTTCCTTCCTTCTTGAAGAACCTGGACCAGGGTCTTTTCTCTCACTCATTGGCGCCCCATGCTCCCACTCAGTATCCTTGGGGAAAATCACCCTGTGTAGGTTTAGCTCTCGTCTAGCCCGCCCCAAAAGAGTGTAGAAAGGCCCTAAATCTACAATGTAGATCAGGTATAGGACTGCTATTTGTTTCTCCCAGTATCAAAGAAATGCTTAGAATACAAAACAGTCACAAGCTTGCATTGACCAATACGTGAAGTAACTTGGAATTAGTCTTAAACTCTCCCAGGAGACTGATACTAAGACATCAGAACATAAAGTAGTTTGCAGGATGCTGAATGGACATTTCACCTTCCCTCAGCTCAGCACAATCTCCTTCAGGTTCTTTGTCTCGCAGCAATCCGTGCCAGGGGCTAAGCACTCCCCTCTGTTGGTGATTGCCTTCTCCTCCAAGAGGCATTATAATAGCCAGATGGGACACCTCCCAGAGCGCAGCTGGCACCGACTGAGTGAGCAAATGGCTCCTGACCTCTTGTACTCACATGGCTGCCTCCAAGGCTAGAAACACCCATCCCAGGATTACTGCTTAGACACCTTCGCTCAAGGAAAGACACACAAAGTAGAAGAGGCAGCCAGAAGCCCAAGCTCACCTAGGTAAACACCTGCTCACGTGTCACGTGTGAACAGTGATCATTTGCACCCTACCCATCTAGGGAAGTGTGTGTGTGTGTGTGTGTGTGTGTGTGTGTGTGTGTGTATGTGTGTGTGAGCTCTTGAGTGCATGGGAGTGCCTGGTGGGGGGAGGAGGAGAGAGGGAAAGAAAGCACATGTTCTAGAGACAAAAAAGAAGACAGAGGGAGAGCAAAAGCAGTCCCCCTTCTATAGTGCTGTAGATTTGCTCACATCCCACCCCCCCCAATCACCGAGATGTAACCCAGGCTACACCCAGTGTTTGCTCCATTATCCCAAATCACCAAGTGCTTTAGCAAAGGAAGAGGCCCAGGCTCCAGTTAAGGGGATGGGCTCACCTGGTTACTTCCCTTATATTTACATGTGTACACATTGTCTGGGGCAGCTAAAAGGGCAGTGGATAGGGCGCTGGGCCTGGAGTCAGGGTGACTCATTTTCCTGAGTTCAGATCCAGCCTTGGACATTTATTAGCTGTGTGACCCTGGGCAGATTAGAATTAGAAAGCTAAGCAAGGTCAGCTAGAAGAGGGGGTTTTAATGCTTTTGAATGTGCCCTGAACCCCTTTTCAGTCTGTTGAAATCTGAAGACCCGTTCTCAGAATGTTTTCAAATGCATAAATAAATCAGATTAGAAAGGTAACCAATTACAGTATATAGTTAACAAAGAATATATTTTTTAAAGTTCATGGACCCCAGCTTAAGAATCACTGTGCTACATTTATTGCCTTCTCTATAGGTGGAGGATGGGTGGATGGAAGAGAATTTGGAACTTAAAATTTTTTTAAAATGTGAAAAAATATTATACATATGTGTGTGTATGAAAGAATCACTGTGCTGGAAGAAGGCCCACTAATCTCAGGAAGAAGTGACATCTAAGGGGCAGCTAGGTGGCCCAGTGGATAGAACTCTGGCCTTAGAGTCAGGAGGACCTGAGTTCAAATCTGACCTCAGACACTTGACACTTACTAGCTGTGTGACCCTGGGCAAGTCACTTAACCCTGATTGCAGAAGTGACATCTAAGGAGAAAATAAAAACTATTTAAAAAAAAGATACCAGAACTCAAACAATCTGGGGTCATTTGCTATATTACTATTAAACATTTTAATAGAATTTAAGGTTTTCCAAGTGCTTTTTTACATATGTTATCTCATTTGGTACTCACAACAATGTTGGGAAGTAGGTGCTATGATTATTCCCATTTTACAGATGAGGAAACTGAGGCTGAGAGCTATTCCTTGCCTTGCCTACGGTCACATAGCTGAGTGTCTATATATTGCGCCCTCTAGCTGTGGATTTGTTAGTCTGCGTATAGTCACTGAAATTCCTAATTTGGGTTCTGCATTATAGAAGAAGATTAAATTAGATTCAAGGCTTCTATTTAAGAAAGCCTGACAGTATGCACTATGCTTTTTGAAGGATATCTATCTGAAAAGGTTATTTTTTAAAGGTTAGCTGATGAAAAGTTGAGAAGAGTGGGGCAGGAAGGCGCCAGACTGCTTCTTAGCCCCTCTCCCCTCTTCGGCTCTGGCTCCCTCTCCTCACACCGCAGTCCCTGGGCAGCGCCTCGCCCGCCTGGGTGTCAGGTAGAGTGGGAGTGAACGTGTGTCCCAGGCGGTCAGGGCCTTGCAGGTGTTACTTTTAAAGGAACTCTCTTATTACAAATGCAGTCATCTGGAAAGCATCAAAGGGGTTGGACAGCAGGTGGGAAGACTTACAGAGCCAGTCCCCTGGGCTGTGGGAGATCTCCGGCGCCATGGACCCAGGGACTCAGTCCTGGCTTGGAGGGAGTAGGAAGGACCCTCAGCGGGGAAAGGACCTTGTCCCACACAGCTCCTCCCGCCAGCAAGGGGACCAGCTGAGGCTGCCTGCTGGCTCTTTAGGCTCTCCTGCTCCAGACCCATCCTGTATCACAGCTGGTTCAGGAGCTCCCTGCCAGCCTTCGCCAAAGCCGCCCACAAGCTCGCTGGCTGCCACGGAACAGGCTGCATTCAGAGGGAGCTGTGGAAGGGGCACAGAAATCCTGACAAGGCGGCATGATGGAGGGGCAGGAGTGCCAGGCTTGGAATCAGGATGGCTGCATTCAAAGCCCACCCTGCCGGGTGGAACGCTATTATGTTCTGTCAGACTGTTACTATCTTGGTTAGTTTTATGGCACTGCTCTTTCTCCCTTTCTCCCTTTCCTCTTCTCTCCTTCCTTCCTTCCCTCTTTCTATCCTCTCCTCCCTCCTTCCTTCCCTCTTTCTATCATCTCCTCCCTCTTACCCTCCTTCCTTCTTTCTCTCCTTCCTTCCCTCCCTCCCTGCCTCCCTCTTTCCCTCTTTCCTTCCTACTTTCACTCTTTCTCTCCTCCCCTCCCCTCTTTCCTTTCTTCTTTCTTCCCTCCTTTCTCTCTCTCCCACTCTCTCCTTCCTTCTCTTTCCCTCCCTCTCTCTCTTCTTGCCTCTTCTCTCTTATTCCCTCTCTTTCTCTCTCTTTCTTTCTTCCTTGCTTTCTTTCTTTCTAGACTATATTTGGAAGCCAAGGCATTAACAAAGAATAGCATTTTTTAAAAAATCCTACTTCTGACACTGGCTAGCTATACAACAGACCCGAGTCAAGGCATTTTGCCTCTCTGTGCCTCAGGTTCCTCATCTGTAAAATGGGGATAATAATACTGTAGCTCCACCTCCCTTGGCTTCCTTCAGGACTCACCTTTATCTCACCTTCTGCAGGAGACCTTTTCTGGTCTCCCCAGCTGCTCATGCCTTCCCCCTCAGAGACTAGCCAATAGCAATAACATTAATATGTGAATAATGGATATCAATAATCAACTGAGACTAATAGGAATTTTATCACAATTTTATCATAAAGTAGGCCATGGAGTGAAATGAAGGGAATTCTGTAGGGAAATGAGAGGGAGGCAAAGTGATTGGAAGAAATAATAACAGTATCAACAACAACCCACGTTTCTTTAATTCTTTAAGGTTTATAAAGTTTTTTCCTCGTAACAATCAGGTGAGGTATGGTTTGGTTTGGTATGGTTTGTCCCCAGATTATTTACAAATGTGGAAACTGAGGCTTAGAGAGTTGATGTGATTTTTTTCGTGGTTTTTGTGGCTAGGAAACAGCAAAGCTGAATTGGAACCCAGGTCTCTAGACTCGATCCAGTGTTCTTTCTGCTACGTCCCATATATGATATTCCATTTCCTACCTCCAGGCTTTTGCACAGGCAGTTCCCCATACCTGGAATGTGCTCCTTCCTCACCTCTGCCTCTGGGAATGACTAGCTCCCTTCAAGGTTCAGCTCAGGTCTTGTACCCACCCAGTTGTTAGTGCCATCCTCCCCTAAGTTAATTTGTATTTATTTTGCATTTACTTACCTGTGTATACGTTGTTCTATCTTAGTACCATGTAAGCTCCTCAGTCAATGGACACAAATTTCTTAAGCATCTTCAATGGACTGGTTGCCGTGCCGGACTCTGGGAGTACAGAGACAAAAATAAAACAATGCCTGACCTCAGGGAGCCTACATGCTACTGAAGAGCCCAGAAGCTTGATCCTACCACAGCCACAGCAGCTGTAGGGGAAGGGAAGGGGGGGGGGGAATGGGGATGGAGGAGAGGGGCTATTACCTTTAGGATCACTTTTGGTGTGGAAGATTAATTAGCAAGGGGAGAGACTTGAGGCAATTTCAGAGACCAATTGGGAGGCTTTCACAGTAGTCCAGACAAGAAGCGATAAGGGCCTGTTTCCCCTTTGTCTTTGTATGCCCAGGGCCCACCATTTGCTGGGCAATAAGCCGATGCCCAAGGCAAGGTGAGATGTCAAGGGGCAGAGGAAAGCTTTTGGCTAGACTGAGCCAGCACCCAGAACATCCTCATAGTGGGAGATTTCCAATTAGAGCTTGAGGGCCATCCTTCTGCCATCCCTGCAGGACGGCGGGAAGCCTGGGAACACCATGGGTTTTTCCCCTTGGTCTAAGTGAGTGCTGCCTAGCCCAAGCCTCTCTCAGCATCCCCGGAGATGTCCCTCCTCCTCCCCAAATTTGTAGTGAGCCTTTGCTAATTCTGAGGTATCGATGCTCACACTAAAAATTTAACAATTGGCCCACAAGAGCCGCCAGGCTGAGCACACCCTTGGCGGTCACTCTCAGAGGGAAAACAGCCCTTGTCCTTCAGCTTCGCCGGAACGTCTCCTGTCCTGCCACCTTTGGAGAGGGGAAGGTAGCTCTGCCCAGGAACGCTTCTTGTACTGGGTCCTAATTCTTGGCGCTCTTTGAACTGGGTGAGTTAAGCTCCAAGCCTAGGTGAGGACTGTGCACCAGGTGGGAAGGATGTCCTCAGGGCCCTGGTTGCTTCTGCCCCCTGCTGGGAAAGTACCAAAGGTGCGGGAAGATACTGCTCCGTAGACCCGAGCAGGTGGCTGCCTGTCTTAGAGGAAATACGGTGTGAGGAGCCTTGGTTTAAAAAAAAAAAAAAAAGGCAAAACAAAACTCATCACAGTGCACTTAATACCACTATTAATCATGAAGGCATTGAAGGCCATTATTGGCTTCAACTGATAGTAAGTGCCTATTCTGCAAAGCGAGAGACAGTGTGACGTGTAAGGGACAGAGTTACAGGTAAGAGAGCCAGGGTTGGGAATCCCGCCTCTGCCATGGACTGGCTCTATGTTGTTGTTTTCAGACATTTCAGTCATGTCCAACCCTTCATGACCCCATCTGGGGTTTTCTTGGCAGAGATACTGGAGTGGTTTGCCATTTCCTTCTCCAGCTCATTTTACAGATGAGGAAACTGAGGCAAACAGGGTGAAGTGACTTGTTCAGGGTCACGCAGCTAGTAAGTGTCTGAGGCTGGATTTGAACTCAGGTCTTCCTGACTTGAGGCCTAGCCACCAAGTCAGATATATGGCTGTATGGCTATGTGGCCATGGGCGAGTCAATTAACCTTCTCATAACCTCCAAATAATTCTTTGAGCTAGAAATTCAGATCTGGGAGGAAGTTTCTACTCCCGGGAGTTCTCAGGCATCATCAATGAAACCAGATCCAGAACTGACCTTTTTCTTCCCATTAATTCCCATTGTTTAAAATGAGAATTTTATGTGCATTCATGAAACGGTCATTAGTCATTTTAAAATCTATATTACTCTATCCCATTGGTCAATAAGGTCACTTGGGTGATTACAAAATCCTGAGTGTGTAAGAACAAGCCTGGGGTGGGAAAACCGAACTTGGAGCAGAGAGCCTTGGTGGGTCAACCCCCAGATCAGCATGGCAGAGGGGAGCCAATCCCTCGTCCTGCGGCCCTGAAGCAGCGAGGATCATGGGCCAGACTGGATTCGTAGGCTGGGATTCATTTAATGTCCCTTATCTGCTCTTCGGTTTAACATGATGTCTATGCCTGAGTCTGGGTACGCGGTTTTCCCTTGTCAATAACCTCTAGAAAACATAGTCCTGTTCTGGAGTGTTTGGAGACAAGGGTAGAAGAAATTACAGTTCAGGCATTCCTGGAATTTCTGAGACAAAAGCGGAATTCAAACTCAAGTCTCCTGACTCCTGGCCCTGCACTCCTTCCGGGATCTTTATTTAGTCTAAGGGTTAGTTATATACTGAACTCTTGCTCTGCTGCATTACTGGGACTGAGATGGGAAATAGGAAAGGGTTAGATGAGTTTAAAGACCTTTACCCAGGAGGAGCCCACTACCTCAGAGGGGAAGAGGGAGGGCGAAAACATTTGTCTAGTGCCTGCTATGTGCCAGGCACTTTACTTTTACTTTATTATCTCATTTGATCCTCACAAAACCTGCTGACATAGGTACTGTTATTATTCTACTTTACAGTTTAGGAAACTGAGACAGACCGAGGTTAAATGACTTGTCCAGGGTCACGCAGCTAGCAAGTGTCCAGGGCCGGTACACACTTCTGATGCTCCATCTAGCTGCTTCCAAAAGGGATGTCAGGCAACTATTATCACACCCATTTTACGAGTGTGGAAACCTAAGCTCGGAGGAGTTAGGTGACTTACCTAGCATCACATATTACATCAGTGTCAGAACTGAGATTCAAACCTAGATCTCCTCATCTATGAAACCATGAGGTTGTTTCCATCCTAACATACAGACGTGGTTCAGTGGGATGGAAGTCAAAGGATCCGAGTTCCAGTCCCAGCTTAGGTGGCCTGTGTGACCATGGGCACGTGATATAATCTCTCTGGGCCTATCTGTAAAATGAGGGATTGCATTCAATCAATCCACAAGTGTTTATTTAAGTGCCTACCATGTGCCAGGCACAATATTAGACACTGGAGATGCAGAGATAAAAGGGAGGTAAGCTTTGCTTACTTCAAGGAGTTTACAATACAGCTAGGGGAGGAAACATGTATTTATAAAGGTGTACACAAAACAGACACAGACTTATTTTGGGAGTGGGGCAGGGAGCCATTAGTAGCTATAGGAATCAGGATGGGCATCTTATAGAAGGTAGCGTTAGAGCCTTGAAGGAAGCCACGCATGCCAGGTGTTGGCAGTGAGGAGGGAGTGCATGCCAGATGTGGGAGACAGCCGAGGCAAAAGCCTGGAGGTGAGGAATGAAGAACCCCAAGAAGGCCAATTTGAATGGACCACAGTGTCGGTAAAAGGGAGAAATGCACAACCAGACTGGGAAAGCTGGTTGTCTCTAAGTTCGTCATTCAATCTGTTGCCACGTGCTTCTATATGTCCCCTTTCTCCCCACCCAAGGCTGCCTCCTTGGTGAAGGTCCCAATTTCTTCACGCCTAGACAATTGCAAAAGCTTTGGAATTGGTCTCCCGGCCTCTAGTCTCTCCGAACTCCAATCCATCCTGGATGGATTTGATGATCTTTGAGGTTCCTCCTAGCTCCAAATCTCTGACCCCACGAGAAGGAAGGCCCAGGGCGTAGGGCCCGTTTCCTCTGTGTGCCCATGGCCAGCCCAGCGGAGCGTGTTGCTGAAACATTCCTACAGCTCCCTGCCTCCTTCCCCTAAGTTGACAGGCAGGCTTCTTGAGGAGTTAGCTCCTGTAGTATGACCACCAGGAAAGACGAGGGCAGTAAATTACTCCCCTGCTGACTCCCCTCCCCCTCTCATCCCGGTGGACCTGCTTTCCGTTCCTAAATCCTCCATCAGACTCTAACAAAAAGCAGATTCCTGGAGGGTCCCAGAGAGCACTGTGGCTCTAAAAACGAGAGAGCCATATTTCCCACATCAAGCCTCTTTCTTTCTCCTTTCCATTTTAGTCACTATTCATCAGAGAAAGCTTTCCCCTCTTTGCCAAGAATCATTTTTCCTCTTTGGACATTTCTTACCCCCCATCTCATCCCAGGCACAAACCCCAGCTATTTGCACACTGCTGCATTTCAGCTTTGTGGAAGTGAGTTGTTTTACCTAGTGAGTCTGGCTCTTCCTAAAGCCCTCTCATGAAACCCCAAGGCTAGATCTTAGACCTGGCTGTCCACCAAGCAAGGATTTCAGAAAAGATGCCCTTCCCCCTCCTCACTTGCAAAATCTATAGATAACCACCCCCAGCATGAGCTTCTCAGCCTATTTTGTACATCTGTGGTGAGATCCAAAGAGGAGTATTACAGCTGGAAGGTAGAGTTGTAACTAGAGTGCGGCCTCTGGACCTTTGCCCTGAGGTGCTGAAATTTAGAGATGATCCTCTGTGCTTGCATTCCTGTAATAACCTAGAAACAATTGAGCTTAGCCCCTAGTTAGCAGGAATAGTTAGTTAAAATAGGAAGCATCTGGATGGACCACCCACCCTTCCTCTAATAATGGCTCACACCCCAGGTGAGTCCCTTCCTGGCTAGGTGACCAATCTCTTTTGTGCTACTTGCCTCTGGTGGAAAAATGTCTACTTATGGCTCTGCCAGAAAAGGTTTTAAACATCAAGTGAGGCATGCTAGGCTCTTAGGGATCTTTGGGGTCTGGGTCTCCCTAGCTTATGGTGCTAATGGGGTTGACCCCATTGGTTGTGGGTTTGATTCTGAATGAGTGACTTGGTTTAGTTTCAGAATCAGAGGGTTGACCCCTAGCTCAGAATCCCAGAATCTCAAAGTTTGAAAGAACCTAAGATGATTCCAAACCAGAGCAGACCAAGAATTCTCCTTCCAGCATACCAAGCAAATGGTCATCTAGCTTCTGCTTACAGCCCTCCAGTGATGGGGAACTCATTACTTCCCCCAACTCAATCCATTTCCATTCCACTCTAATGATTAGGAAGTTTTTTCCTGACATCAAGCCTACATTTGCCCCTTTGTAACTTCTATCTTTTATTCCTAGTTCTGTTCTCTAAGGCCAAGCAGAAAAAAAAATGAATATTTTTCCACATGACAGTCACTCAAATACTTGGGGACAGATATCATGGCTTCCCTGAGTCTTCCCTTCCCCAGGCTAAATACTCCTTCTTAGGTTTTCAGCCAATCCTCTAATGGTGTCTGTCATCTCTAGGCCCCTGGGGTTCTGGTCACCTCCCCAGTACCCTCTAGCTTCTCAATGTTCTCCCTAAAATGTCCCTCCTGAAAAACAGCACCCAGGATTGACCAGGATACTCTAGATGTGGTTTGAATGAGGACAGAGAACATAATATTTAAAAAGAAAAGAAAAGGGTTCAATTTCCTGGATTTGGGGTAAATAAGAATACATAGCAGAGGACTTGGGTTTGAATCCTAACTGATGTCTTTGTGACCTTGGGCAAGTCACTTGATCTCGCTAGGCCTCAGTTTCTTCATCTGTAAAATGAGGGGTTGGTCTAGATTGAGGGGTTCTTTTGGATCTCTGGCAATTCTGTGTTCCAGGAAAGGCAGTGATATCATCTCAGATGACCCCTGTTGAATCCTGTGTTCATTCATTCATTCATTCATCCATTCATTTATTCATTCAGAATTAATTATTAAATCCTTCCTAGGTAGAAAATCCTGGGCCCTCTGGACCCACCCTGCCCCTCTAACACTGAGAAACTCTGCTGTAATTAATTGCTTGCGATTTCTTTCAGGAGTGATCGTGGATCTGCGTGAATTCTCTGCCCCTCCCTGCTAAGGAGCCTTTTCTTCAGCCCGGGCCAAGGGCACAGATGACTCTGACCCAGTGATGCCCACCTGTAACTCACAGCCTCCCAACCACCTCTCCTCCTCTGAGATGAGCATCCATGCTCAGACTGTCAATGGACCAGACAGAGAGGGATCATGAAAAGATCTCACTTTCTCAAGCTCTCTTCTCCTCCTTCCCTGACTTCATTCAAGCCCCACTGGCCCTGTTTGATGCGATCGAATGTGTCCCTTTCTCCCTTCCGTTTTTGGCGAGGAAGAGTGGAGACAGAAGATGGGACAGTTTCCCTTTGCCCAGCATCCTTGGGCCATTGCCAAAGATTTGACTGACTTTTATCTGTTTGAATGTCACACGGTTAGTTTTTGTTTGGAAACATCCCCCCAACCCACCTCAAGTCAAAGAGAAGTCAGGAATTCCATCTGGATCCCACAGAAAGAGTCAGCTCCTAGGGATGGACAGATTCTGAACCCTAAATGCTCCTCCTCTGGGTCCTCTTTGGCTCCCAAGTTCCCAGCACCTTGTTTGGGCTACCAACAAGCATTCCCAAATGGAGACCAACAGATGTTTCAGAGTTGGGTGCAATTGGGACAGTCAGAGGGTGGGAGGACTGGATCCTGTTCTCTGTCACACACCTCCCTTCCTGTTTGCCCTGTGCTCAGCCCCTATATCTCTGTGGGGTCAGGAAGCTGTGGCTCCTGCTCCTTTGCCCACTTAGGGGGACTAGGAGACTGGGGGCTTGGGGGAGGGCATTTCCTCACTTTCTTTTAGCCAAACCAAGACTTGTGAAAGGCCTCCCAGGATCTTCTTGCGACCAACAAGAGAAGAGCAAGAGGATTGTTTTTTTCTTTTCAGGGACATGGGGGGAGGTGGGAAGGGCAGGGGGCTCATTCATTCCAGATCCTACAGGCAGAGGGACTGACTGAATGCCTGACTTGGGGAGGAAAAGATGTGGGGGAAGTGGGCTAGCCTGGAGAGTGGGGCTAGCCTGGGGAGGAGCTCCAATGGCTTCTCCCAGACCTCCTCCTGCTCTAATGGCCAAAGCATCTTATTTCTGTGCTTTACTGTTTGCTTCAAATTGAAGTAAAAACCAAAAAAATCTATATGGAGAAACACACTTGCCAGACCGAGTGGATTTTGTGGTGGACACAGATTTGTATTGTTGAAATTATTACAATTAACACAAATATAGTATTTGAAAATAAAAAATTACATCATTCAAGGCAGCGTGGCATAGAGTGGTGGTCGCCATTTAGCAGGAGTCCCCCTGGGGATTTGAGACAATGGTTCAAGGGATTCAGCGCTAAAAATCCTTCAGTGGCACCTTAAGCAGTACATAATTGCAAAATATTATGAGTAGTATATTAAATTACCTTGAAGGTTTACAACACATTTTATTTTGTTTTATTTTTTTAGTTTTTAGGCAATTGGGGTTAAGTGACTTGCCCAGGGTCACACAGCTAGTAAGTGTCAAGTGTTTGGTCTGAGGCCGGATTTGAATTCAGGTCTTCCTGACTTCAGGGCCGGTCTTCTATCCACTGCACCACCTAGCTGCCCCTACAACACATTTTAGAGGCACAGCAGAGGGGCTGGAGTCAGAAGACCTGAGTTCAAATCTAGCCTCAGACACTTACTAGCTGTGGGACTCTGGGCTAATCACTTCATCTTTGTTTGCCTCATTTTCCTCATCTGTAAAATGGGGATAATAATAGCACCTGCCTCCCAGTGTTGTGAGAATCAAATGAGATAATAACTGTAAAGCGCTCAGCACAGGGTCTGCACATAGTAAATGACATATAAATAGCTGCTATCATTGTTATTATTATTTTGTTGCAGTGGTTTAAGGAACAAAAACAGTTAGAGACCCTTGGTATAGGGGGGATGGTGAACCAGCCATGGAACCAGGCTGAGTGAGAACGAGTCCCATCTCTGACACACATTTGCTGTGTGACTCTGGGGAAGGTGACCTCAAGGTGTCAACCTACATTGGTGAAGGGAGCTTCCCCAGCTGGAAGTTCCCTCTACCCAGGACATCATGGGTATAGTCATCATCCCTTATCTCACTCAAGTCCCACAAAGAGCCGGTGAGGTGGGTCCTATAGGTAACATTATGCCCATTTTACAGACAAGTAAATAGATTCAGAGATATTCATTCAATTCAATAAACATTTCTTAAGTGTCTACTATGTGCCAGGCACTGTACTAAAAACTGGGGATTCAAAAGAGGCAAAAGACGGTCCTTGCCCTCGAGAAACTTACAATCTCGTGGGGGAGGCAACGTTCAAACACATAGACCTGGTAAGGCTATTTGTTGTTGTTTAGTCAGTTTCAGACTCTTCATGACCCCATTTGGGGTTTTCTTGGCAGAGATACTGGAGTGGTTTGCCATTTCCTTCTCCAGCTCATTTTTCAGATGAGGAAACTGAGGCAGATAAGGTAAAGTGACTTGCCCAGGGTCACACAGCTAGTAAGTATCTGAGGCCAAATTTGAACTCAGGTCTTGACTCCAGGCCCAGCACTTTATCCACTGGGCCACCTAGCTGCCTAAGCAAATATATACAGGATAAATAGGAAATAACCAGCAGAGAGGAGGCACTGGAATTAAGAGGGGTTGGGGAAGGTTTCCTGTAGAAGATGGGGTTTTAGTTAGGACTTAAAGGACGTGACTTGCCCAAGGTCAAACAAGTATTAAGTGCCAGGAGGCAGGATTCACACTCAAGTCTTCTAGACTTCCAAGTCCAGCGCTCTAGCTGTGAGGCCTTTTGATAAGGGCAGGAATGGCAACTGGGGAGCATTCCCTCCACGAGATTCTAAGAGACAAGTGAAAAGAGAATTTTCCCACTTTCCCCTTTCCCCCAGCACCCCTGCTCAGATCAGTGACTTCTTGTCCCCCTCTCCCTTCTCCCCTTCCCCACACACCCACCCCCATCATCTCCCTTCCCATATCCCTGCTTGGCTGCACCACAGGTGCTGTGGCTAATGAAGGCATCTCCTGTTGTGGAGGCTTCAGGGCACCTGGGTTCTTGTTCTAACTTTACCAGTGTGTGACCCAGGGTGAGATTTCACTTTTGCGGGCCTCTGTTTGCCCATCTGCAAATTGAGGACAACTGTCCTCATGGAAGAAAAACCTGAGGTGAGGGATGGAAAAATGGGGAATGGAGCTGAGCTGGCAACTCTTCTCCAGAAGCCTGAAGGTCAGTTTGGTCCCAGAGAAAGCCCCCTGTGGGGGGTTGATGCTGGGCTGGGAAGGGAGAAGAATTGGGATGCCCTGCAGACCTCAAACCAGAATTGATGAAGATACCTTGTAATCGATTGGAAAGATCAATGGACTAAGTGTCAGGGCCATGCCACTCACTGGCACTATGATCCTGGAGAAGGCACGTCACCTCTCGGGGTCTAGATTTCCTCATCTGCAGAACTAAGGGTTTGGATTAGATCAGATCTGGGACCTTTTCAAGCACTGGTGTTCTCTAAGACCCATGAATGCCCCTCCTCCCATGGAGCCAACCTGTGGCTAGTCCTTTCGGGCGCAGACCGATTCAATCCAACTGAGGACTACTAAGTCCTTTAGTGCCTACTATGGACCAGGGGTATTCCTGAGGGTGCAAAGACAAAAGAAAGAGTTCTTACCCTCTAGAGGTTTATGTTCTACTAGTGTGGGGGAGACAGTCTGTGCCCAGATAAATAAATTTGAGAATTTAAGAAGGCCGTCTTGTGTTGAGAGCTCCTTGGGTAGCTCTTCAATTAAGGTTCAAAGGGGGCTGGGGGCTCTTAGAGGTGGAGGTGGAGAGGCAGAACATTCCAGGCCTAGGTGAAAACTTAAGCCAAGCCAGGGAAGGAGGAGATGGAATGGAATATTGTAGCTAGGCTAGGGCCAGATCAAAAGAAAGTTTAATTCAAGAATGGAGGATGAAGGTAAGGAGATGGAACAGGAGAGGATATGACCTTGTGTGTAGCCCTAGGGATCCAGGAATAGAATGGAAAGCACAGGTCACCAAGTCCACCCAACCAAACTTCTCTCCAACTAGTTGCTAAATCCTATTTTCTGTGAAAGTAAAAAGTGGGACTAATGATGCTTTGCGGACTTCTCACTATGAAGGGTATGTAAAGGTCCCACCCCCAACCTGAAGCCAAGGCCCAATTTCAGACCAAGTACCATCATTCCATTCCAGGCTCAAGTAATGTAGGAGGAGGCAGCTGGTATAGTGGAAAGAAAGAACACTGACTTTGGGGTACGAGGACCTGAATTCAAATCCCAAATCGGATGCTGTGTAACCTTGGACATAATCACTTAATCTCCATGAGCCTTGATTTCCTCATTTGTAAACCAATGGGGTTGTATTAGGTGGTCTTTGAGGTATCCCACAGTCCTAGATCCATGATTCTAGGAATAACCCTGCATCAGACCTACATCCCACCCTTCTCATCATTTCCCCTGCAAGCTGTTGGAGGGGACTTTTCTCTGGAAAGTGACCTCAGTGGGTACGTCCCTGTCAAGCACCTTTAAGTTGAATCCAGCCGCAGCTTTCATCATCCATTTATTCCAGTTCTTGTTCAAAACTCAAGCCATGATTCCCCAACCAACTGAGATAACTATGCGGAGATAACTGCACTCACAATGATAATAGCACATACATATGCATTTATGGTAAATATTATGTATATAAAGCAAGCATTTAGTCAACAAATCAACAAGCATTTGTTAAATGACTATTATATGCCAGGCACTGTGCTAAGTGCTGGAGATGCAAAGAAAGGCAAAACCTAAACAAATCAAAATAAACAAAAAGAAATCCATGCAGGAATGTAAATAGTTTAACTTTATTGAGTCCCTTATGATTACTTTTTCTTATTTACCTTTTTATGCTTCTCTTGAGTCTTTTGTTTGAATGTCAAATTTGCTACTCAGTTCTGATCTTTTCATCAGGAATACTCAATTTCATTAAATATTCATTTTCCCCCCTGAAAGATTATACTCAGCTTTGCTGGGTAGGTGATTCTTGGTTGTAATCCTAGCAGCTTTGCCTTCTGGAATATCATATTCCAAGCCCTCCACTCCTTGAATGTGGAAGCTACTAAATCTTGTGTGATCCTGACTGGCTCCATGATATTTAAATTGTTTCTTTCTGTCTACTTGTAATATTTTCTCCTTGACCAGAGAGCTCTGGAATTCAGCTATAATATTCCTGGGAGTTTTTATATTGTGGCCTCTTTCAGGACATGATCAGTGAATTCTTTCAACTTCTATTTTATCCCCCGGATCTAAGATATCAGGGCAGTTTTCCTTGATAATTTCTTGAAATATGATGTCTAGGTTCTTTTTTTATCATGGCTTTCAGGTAGTCTAATAATTCTTAAATTATCTCTCCTGGATCTATTTTCCAGGTATTTTATTTCTCCAATGAGATATTCCCATTTTCTTCTATTTTTCATTCTTTTGGCTTTGTTTTATTGTTTCTTGAGGTCTCATACAGTCATTAGCTTCTACTTGCCCAATTCTAATTTTTAAGGAACTATTTTCTTCAGTGAGTTTTTGTACCTCTCTTTCCATTTGGCCTATTCTGCTTTTAAAGGAGTTTTCTTCATTGAATTTATTTTTGTCTCTTTTACCATTAGGCCAATTCTGTTTTTTAAGGTATTTTCTTCAATTGTTTTGTGTTTCTTTTACCAAGCTGTTAATTCTCTTTTCATAATTTCCTTGCATTACCCTCACTTCTTTCCCCATTTTCCCTCTACCACTCCTATCTCTTTCTTTAACTCTTCCTTGAATTCTTCCTGGTCTTGAGTCCAGTTAACATTTTTCTTTGAGGCTTTGCTTGTAGCTGTTTTCACATTGTTCTCTTCTTCTGTGTATGTCTTGGCCTTCCTTGCCACTGTAGTAGCTTTTTATGGTTAAGTTATTTTTTGTTGTTTGCTCATTTTCCTAGTCTATTTCTTGACAATGAACTTTATGTTAAAGTTGGGCTCTAATCACCTGGGGTGGGGAGATGCTGTGCCAAACTTCAGGCTTTTTCTTTCTTTCTTTCTTTCTTTCTTTCTTTCTTTCTTTCTTTCTTTCTTTCTTTCTTTCTTTCTTTCTTTCTTTCTTTCTTTCAAAGGCAATTGAGGTGAAGTGATTTGCCCAGTGTCACACAGCTAGTAAGTGTCAAGTATTTGGTCTGAGGCCGCATTTGAACTCAGGTCCTCCTGACTTCAGGGCCGGTGCTCTATCCACTGCGCCACTTAGCTGCCCCATTATCAGCCTCTTTTAAGTTCTATTTTGCAAGAACTCAGGTCATCATCATA
Organism: Vombatus ursinus; assembly: GCF_900497805.2. NCBI lineage: Eukaryota > Metazoa > Chordata > Mammalia > Diprotodontia > Vombatidae > Vombatus > Vombatus ursinus. The sequence continues at coordinate 538,261 of NW_020953959.1, forward strand.
CTTTATTTAGGAGTTAGAAGGTGACGTCCACAGAGCAGGGTTGTCCCAAGGAAATTGCCCCAGAACCACTTAAGATACTACTTGGCCTCTCTTATCTCATGGCCCATTGTCCCCTGCTCCTGACATCACTCCAGGCCCAAGGGTTCCACTTACCTGAGCCCCTTGACTCTACCCCACTGTAGACCCACTGTGCCAAACCTGCAGTTGATCAAGTTGCTTCTCCTAATCCTAATCCCCACGCTCTTCTCCACATCAGCACACTAGTCTCATGCCAACTGAATCTCACATCCCCACCAGACTCTGGCTAAACCATAGCTCCCAACATCAGTCCCACAACAGGCCCATTGGCTCACTGGAGCCCAAATCCACACAATCCTTACAATTCTAGCTCCAGATGCCTACCCCACTCCAACCAGAAAATGAAAAGAGTACAGCATGAAGGGGTTTCCCCCTCCTAATTTTAGGATTGTATGACTAGGATTACAGATTTAGGGTTGGAAGGACCCTAAAAAGTCATCAAAAACAAATCTCTTGTTCTACAGATAAAGAAACTGAGGACCAGAGAACATATGAGCCATTGGCATGAGAGGTTTGCAAAGCCCTTTACTTATTATTATTAATCATTTAATTACTCATCAATTAGCTTATTTGCTCCTCCTAACCCTGAGAGATAAGTAGTAGTATTCTTACCCATTTTATAGAGTGGGACCCTGAGGCCCAGAGAGGCTAATGAGCCCCCAGTTAGTAAGTAAGGTAGGATTTGAATCCAGGCCCCCAATACCAAATCCAGTATTCTTTCCACCGTGCTGCATTGCCCTTCATGGCAAGAGCCTCTGGTTGTCTAAAGCCATCTTACTTGTCTTTAAAAAGACTTATTATTCTGTAATAATAATAATAATATAATTATAATTAAACAGAATTAAATAAGTTCAAATTAAAATAATTATAATTAAAATAATAAAAAATAATTGCACTATATAGTTAATCAGCATGCATTTATTAAGTGCTTACTATGTGCCAAGCACTGTTCTTAGCACTAGGGAAACAGAAAAAGATAAAAGACAATCCCTACTCTTCTGCAAATTGCTATGTACAAAAGGAGCTACTGACAGGACAAATTGGAGATAATTAACAGAGGGCAACACAGTTTAGATAATGCTTCAAAAGTGTTTTCAGAAGGTTTTGCGTCATTTATCACAGGAGCCGCTTACAGACCCCTAGGGAAGTCTATATGTTTCCATTTGCCGAAAGTAGCTAAAACATAGGGTCAGTGACTTGTCCAAGTGGGTCTTTGACAGAAGAGGACTCCCCAAGGCACCTCTTCCAGTCTATATCTGTCCCTTCTCCCTTGGTATAGTAGCTGTCTCTGATGATATCAGACGAACACCTACTGTGTGCAAAATGTGAGGGATACAAAAGAGGCTGTCTGGGAAGTTTGCAATCAATGTAGTGTGGTGAAGATAGCCCTGAATGCCTCCAAGAGATAGGTACTGTTATTATTTCCACTTTACAGATGAGGAAACTGAGGCTAAGAGAGATTAAATGACCAGTCATACAGCAAGTAAGTACATGAGGACCAGCATGAACTCTGCTCTGCGGTTCTTAACCTGTTTTGTGCCCAGGATCCCTTTGGGAGTCATCCCAGAATAAGATTTTTAAATCATCGAAGGAAATGCTACATTTCAATTAGAGAGAAGTGAAAATAAATATGCATATATATATTTTCCATTTCAGTTCTCAGACCTCCTGAATTCTATTAATGAACTCCATGGATCCCAGGTGAAGAATCCCTGCTCTAGCACCCCCACTGTATCCACCAGCCTCTACTGCCTTCCCTAGGGCAATAGGGAGACACCATTTTTTAAGCTGGAGGGTAATCTGATCAAAGTTTTGCTTTAGGAAGCTTAATTGCCAGGAGTAGCCTGGATGAATGAGAGAGACTGCAGGCAGGAGACCATTGAGAAGCTATTGAACTGCCAAGATGAAGGGAGCTTGGCGGAGGAGAGGAAGCCACCAGTTCACAAGCATGAATCATTTCACAGCTTTTAAGAGGGAGATAGGGGAGAAACTTCAAATTCCGAGGCAGGTGGAATTTCTCCACCAAGAGCCAAAGTCAATGTTTGATTGAGGAGTGGGAGGAAGGCAAGGGAGTGGGGAGGGGACTGTTGGTCAGGAGGGGTAAGGAGAGGCTAGGCAGGGCTCCAGATCTCTTTGGAGACACCACAGGAATACATCTGGAGATTGTGTGTTCCAGGACTTTTTAACTGAAGCCAGCTAACTGCCAAGCCTATGATACCCAAAGTGAGTTCTCCAGCTTCAGGCAGGAATAGGGGTTTGGAAGCAGGGGTTAATTGGGGCATGTGGAGGACTGGCAAACACATGCAGAGACTTCCTTGGCCCTTCTCTCTCCCATCTTTTGCCTTCTCTGCAGCCTAAGAGCTGTATGGATCACAAGATCATCAAGTTAGAGTGAGAAGGGACCCTGGAGGCCATTTAATCCAACCCCCTCATTTTACAGATGAGGAAACTGAGGCCCAGAAAAGTGAAAAGGTCACACAGGTGATAGGACCGTAGCAAGTATTCTCTAGTATACTCTCTCAAACCCAGGCTGCCAGATCCCTCTGTCAGGGTGCTAGCGGCACCTCTCTTGCCAACAACTTGAGTCCCTATTTTAGGAGTCTCAACAAGTTAACCTTCAAATGTAACATCACATCCAGATGTGACCTTGTCTCAGCTACTGCTGGGATGGATCTTGGAGATCATTTCCAAAGGTCTTTCCTTACTCCTCAGGGCATCTACTGGGATGCTGGGATAACTGGGGGCTCCCGATCCTGACATTTTGAAATTACGAGACTATAGCCTCCAACCTCTTCTCCTAAAATGGAAAGGAGCAAATACAATGGCGAAGCATACTAAGGATTGTCTTTTACTTGTTTTTAAGTTATCTCCCATCCTACTGAGTCCTTAAAAGTAATATGAGACTATGAGCCCCACAAGGGAAGAGACCATGTTTTACATTTTTTCTATCTCCCTCCATGCCCAGTATAGTTCTGCAAAGGGGTAGGGTGGGGGTATCTATTCTTTTGAGTAATGCTTATTCTTTATAATTGTGCAACATTTACTTTTGATTTTTTTTTAAGGCAATTGGGGTTAAGTGACTTGCCCAGGGTCACACAGCTAGTAAGTGTCAAGTGTTTGGTCTGAGGCTGGAATTGAACTCAGGTCCTCCTGACTTCAGGGCCTGTGCTCTATCCACTGTGCCACCTAGTTGCCCCTACTTTTGATTTTTAAAAAACTGTTCTTTCTCTTTACTTTGCTGTAGTCATTGTATATATTGTTTTCTTGGCTTTACTTGCTTTACTATGCATCATTTCATGTAGATCTTCCTCTACTTTTCTGTGTTCATCACATTTGTCATTTCTTACAGCACAGTAATATTCCATTACTAAATTTATGTGCCCCACCTTGTTTGTTTTTAAATTCATGTATGCCAATCAATGGACATTGACTTTCTAATTCTCTGCCATCATGAAAAGTGCTACAACAAATATTTTGGCACATCTTTGGAATTTATTCTTATCAATGGCCTTCTTGGGTTATAAGTCAGTAGTGGAATCTCTGGGTTTCCAAGGGTATTGTGGAATATGGTATGAGATGTTTGTCTAAGCCTAATTTTTGCCAGCCTTCTTTCCAGGTTTCCAAGCATGGACTTTCTAATTCTTTATCACAAAAAGCTGCAATAAATATTTTGCAAATCCCTCTAGAAAACACCCAATGAGAAGCCATCCAGATTTTGCTTCAAGACTTCCAGTTGAGAGAAATTATTATTAATAACCAATGATTTGGGGAGAACTGGAATTTCCCCTTTTTCTATAGTCATTTAAAAGTTCTGTTTCTTGAGATTGAATGAACTCTCCTCAATCTTGGTCAGACCCCACCCAGTATTCTACTCAGGTTTGGGTGGGGATAAATTCTTTGACTAGATTGCCCAAGGTTGGGTAATTTAGAAGTAAATGACATAATCAAAGTTTACTAGAATAAATCCAGCCTCTCCTTGTAATATTCAATCTCTCATTAATTATTAACCAATCAAAGCTGATTGTCACCTTCAGGAACACCCTTTTTCCAGGCATATAAGCTAGGAGCCTGCCGCCATGATTGTCTTTGGCATTCAAGAGTGCCACTGACATCTTTTATTAAAATAAAATGACTAATTACCCAGAAATTATGTTTCTTGAATTTTTTATACACCACACAGTGAGGGGAAACCCACCACTCCCTAAGGCAGTGTTCTCTTGGTGGACTGCCCATTTCTTATAAAGTCTTTCTTTCATTCAGTATGACTTTGCCCCTTTTCGACATCTATCCATTTCTTTGGATTCTTTCCTCTGGGGCAGAAGAGAACAAGCAGGTCACCCATCATCACATGAAGGTCTTTCAGATACTTAGAGACAGATCCAGCTGATTCCGAGTTCTCTTCTCCTGGCTGAATATCTCCTGTGTCCTTGGAATGTCTTCCCATTGCATGATGGCTAGCTCTTCCCCTCCCTAGTTTCTTCATTCTCACAGTAAGTTAGACTTGGGGGGAGGGGTAGTGTTTCTCACCAGCCCACATGCCTCACAAACTGTGAGGGACATAATATGTATTTTTCTCTAATATTTCTTGTTATACCACTGAATTTCTGAATCCTCATTCTTTTTTTCAGGGAGTTCAGTGCTTTTCTAATGTTTACAAACTTCTCTGCCAAACCAGGGGTTCCCTCCCCCCATAAAGGCCCTAATTTCCCTCCCTAACTTCTCCCTTAAGGCCTCCTCCCTGCCCTTCTAAGCACTCTCTGGAGCCTTGTGGCCTTTCTATTCTCTGTTCTGGGATTCCAGCTACATTTAGCACATTGATCTCCCTTTCAGATTGATCTTATGATTCTCTCACACCATGGAATGTCTTCCTCATATTTGGAACTTTTCTGTGCTTATTCATTTTTTAGGCTCTCTGTTATTCCCCTCCCCGCCTTTTATGAGCTTTATGGAGATTTGTCTCCTTCCCCCTCTTTTATCATTGTTATTTTGGTTCATTTGGTGCTTTTCTCCAAGTCTGAAGTTGGAGAATAGGGCTGGGGGCCAGACTTATCCCTTGCCTCTTCCTCAGCTTGGCCATGGCTGGAAGTGACCGACGGCTGGAAAGATTCCACTGCTGGCTGTGATTTTTAAGAAAAGTTTTTTCCTCCAATAATTCTGATCCACTTGCCCACCCTAGCACACAGACACCCATGCTGACACCTTGCTGCACCCACACTCTGCCATGCATACATACACAAATGCCCTGCAGAAGGGAGTTCATTTTATATCCAGTCTCAGATTATGTTGACAAGCGTCCAAAGAGTTTTCTGTAAACAGTCATGCATGACACACATAGAAATCTACGTGAGGAAGAAGGACTGTGACCAGGACTGGCCTTGTTAGAACGTAGTTTCCCTGCCTGGAAGACTGTTTTGTGGTTATAGACCCTGCCTCCAAATCTGCTCTGAGGCTCATTCACTGCCATAAAGATTTACATGATGTGGCTGCATGGGTGGGCATTTATGAGAAAGAAAAACCATTCTCCTTTGGGGTGGGGGCACCTCGGGGGTAGTCTTGCCCAGAGGCAGGGCCAAAGGGCCAGGTGAGTCCACCCTGGGGGAAAGGGGGGTTTGGAGTGCTAGCATTATAGGCACACATGCCAGCACAGGTCTTCATGTATGTACACGCATGCACACACACATTCTTGCTCGTGTTTGTTAATGCTTAGGACTCAGGCACCCAGCTCTTATCCAAAAAAGCAAAGCTCCCAAGCACAGCTGGAAGACATAGGAGACCTCCCGGGGTTTGGAAGCTGAGTTTTATGAGGACCTTCGTGTGGACTGTGGAAGCATACAGCTGACAGCTTCTTTCCTTTCTGTTGACCCTGGGTGGGCAGGAGAACCGAGAAAGAGGGGGAGGCAGCAGGCTTATTGCAACAGAATTCCTTCACCCAGCACCTGTTTCCCTAGGACACCCGGGGGCAGCCCCTCCGCCAGGATTAAACCCTTTGGTTGGCCTCCAACACAGATAAACTCTAGTATCTCCTTATGGCCTCCACGATCAAACTCCTCCACTTAGCTTTACAGCCTGGTTCTAACCTATCTTTCCAGGCACATCTCACTCCCACTTCCCACACTCTTTGGGCCAAACCACCTCCCATCTCCGTCCATGCCTTTTTAACAAACTGACCCCGCCCCTCCATCTCCATGCCTGGAATACACTCCTCTCTCCACATGGGCCTCTTAGAATCTTAAATTTTTTTTTCAAAGCTCAGCCCAAGTCTTTCTTCCTCTTACATGAGGCCTTTCTTGATCTACCCAGGTGTTAGTGACTCCCTGTACCCCAAATTATCTTATATCTACTTTTATGGCCTACCATCTCCAGGGTTACTCCTTCACCTGGGTACTCCACTCGCGGGCTGGGGTCTCCGAAGAGTGGCTGACTACTACTCCCCTTAGGAATCTAGGGGTAATCCTAGAGAATTGGAGTTTCTAGTGTTGTAACTCAATTAATTAAATGCCATTAAATTTTAGAAAAGAGATTTGCTGGAAAAAGGAGGGAGCAAGTCAGGGTCCACAATGTCTTTGCCTGCTGACAAGAAAGCAGAGACTAGAGCTGGAAGCCTCCTGCAGTAAAAGCTGGAGGCATGAGAATTGTGTAGAACCCCCTCATAGTGGAGATGCCAAAGAAGAGGGAGATAAGGATGATCATGAAAGGGAAAGCACCTAAATCAACTTGTACATCTCTGGTGTTATTGCAAGGGGTGACATGCCCTGCTGCAGCTCAGATGGCTCACCCGAAACTACAACCCTCTACGGAAAAGCATCCTTCTAGCAGGACAACACAGCACTTTCAACAGCCCTGAAAATGAAGGTCCGGCTACCACCCTGTCAGTCTGGTTCTTGGAGAAGAGCACATGATTTCCTCTTCGGTTTGACATTTATCGAGCAACAAGAGTTGGTCGAATTTTTTTTTTTTCTATCTCTAGCTCTGTAGAGAAATTTAGGACAAAGTAAATCAGTAAATCCTTTGCCTTACATTTCTTTGTTTACTGCCTGCAAATAGATCAGGTACCTGTATATCTTGTTCATCTCAATGCAAACAATACTTGAGTGTCCTGTTTTTCCCATTATCTAGAATCCTTACTCAATTTAACCTCAGCTGTAGTTTTGCTTAGGGAGTATGGCGATGTTTTGAAAAGTTAGTTTTAGCAGTTTGATTTGTACCATAAAGTGAAGTGGGATATTTAAAAACAATTGTAAGCAGATTTAGGGAAAGGTGAGATAAAGGTGAAGAAAATAATAGGTCATTTTGTAATCTTATTTTTATCAGACACTAAAGTCTTCCCATGTAGTTCAGAGTTAAATGGGGAAGTCAGTTAAAATTTCACACTGTTCTTTCAATGAATAACCAGGACAGTTATTTCCTTTAAGAGTCTGGTTGCTGGAGAATGAGAATCCAGGAAGACTTACTCAAAGTGAAGTGTCTTGCTTTGAGTTCCACGACTGGGGTGTTTGTTGTAGCCCAGAAAGTCCTGGGTAAATTTATGCATCTCTGTAATCCTCTTGCTGGCTTGAATTTGAGGGGGACTTTGAGGATTCCGCCCATATTGTGGTGGTGGTGATGGGGTCAGAGAGGAGATACGTGAATAATAGTTAGAAAAGTTAACTAAGATAATTTAAAGCGGGGGGAAATAATAAGTAAAAACTCACCGAGTTCACAAAGATTTCCACTTTTCCTCCAAAGGGAGATTAATCCCATTGTCAAGGACAGATAAACACACTGCACTTTAGTTAGAGCTATCTGTTTGCAGACCTCACTACTGTGGTCAGATTCCCCTTTGCCTTAATTACATAATTACTCCTCCCAATGTTTAAGTGTTCGATGTCTTTGAGTTATTTTGTGTATGCTTCTCGTTAGTTGATATTTGGAGGACTGCAGCTGCCATGATTACTATACCATTTCCCTACCGGGAAAGAAACTCAGTCTGATTATTTGCGTATGCAAAAAGCTCTCTCGTGCAATACAATTTGGTGGAGAAAGTGTTGCCTTGTCAGGACACTAGCAGTCTGCTTTAAAGCTGTGTGTTGCTGCAGGTCAGCGACGGTACTGTGAAGGGCTGCCTGCCTACAACACCAATCATCCTCAGGTAAAATGATGAAATCTACACCGGTCAATAGGTAGAAATACTTGTGACTCTCCCTTGATCAATGTCTCTTAGCCCTCCTCTCAAGAAAGAAAGGTCACAGTTTGCTTCGTTTAATGTTTTCAAGAAAACTTCGGGGTTTTTTCAGCTCCAAATGAACAGCAGGCAGTTTCCTATGGCAGAGACATTGTCTCATCTACGTTGTTTCATAATGGCAGAAGTATTAGCGTGAACATTTTCTGCCTCCGGAAGGCAGTGTGTTTTGTCGTTTCTTCCTAGTGAGAACACATACCCAGAGGCTCACTGGTTAACATTTCTATGGAACACGTGCCTAAAGGCTTGGCATCTCCTCAGAGCTTTGGTCAGAGACAAACATTTCAAATAGGAAGGGGAGCGCTTTATAACATTTGGGGAATCGATTGGAAGTAGATTCAATCTGGTGGAATCGATCTATCGCACCTTCTGCTGTGAGAATAGTTCAGGAAGCTTCTCCCACCCCACTGCCTCCTCAAACCTCCACTGAGAGACACATGGAAATGAGAACCTGTTATGTTTCCAAAAGTTTCATTTTGTATGTATCTTAGATATAGGGTTTATCCACATATTCCAAATCACTGAAAAAAAAAATTATATCAAGTGTTTCCTTTTATAGTTAAGCATTTGTGTTTTTCAAAACTAAAAATTGGAGAGAGAGAGAGAGAGAGAGAGAGAGAGAGAGAGAGAGAGAGAGATTTGCTGAGAGGGTATAGTGAAAAAAGTTGTTGAGAAACAATCCCCCTTAAACCAAGAGGCTACTCTCCCTCTCGCACACAAGGTCCTTGAGGACAATGAATAAAATGGTACTTGAGAATGTGGATTTGAAAGTCCTTTTCTCCCTTCATGGAATCCTCAAGAGGTTCCCCTTGGGTAGACTTCTCTACTAGGTGCCTTTCCAGAATCCATAGCTAACACCTCCACCAATCCCAAGGAGCCACAGTCTCTGAAGCCGTCGCCACCCTTGTACCAATGCCTCTCCACATCCTTCCGTATGCATTTACTGTAATCAGCTTCTTACCACTTTGGCAGCCACTGCTTTGGCTCCAGGGGACTGTGCTATCAACTCTCATTGACTTTAGGACTTCTGAATTCAAAATACTTGGACATGTCTACCTTGTAGTAATCATATACCTACTATTGGGAAAGGATACACACAGTAGAAACAAAAGTGCCATGTGCTCAGGGGCAGATGGATGTTGGGTTGGAGACCATGGCTTATTTCCACTTCCCTTGCCAGCCACTCACAGAGGTACTGACCTTGCTAGCCACCAGGAGGGAGAAGAAACTGAGACATTGGTAGGTCATCCCTTCAGTTCTGAGTGAGCACATCCACAGTCATTGCTTATATTTTCTGCATCCACCAATCATCCATTAATGATGAGACTTCTCATCATTACATGAGCAGCAGCCCCTCAGGCATGCGTGGTGGGAAACAGGCTCCCAAGATGCATTTCCTCTTCGGTTTGACATTTATCGAGCAACAAGAGTTGGTCGAATTTTTTTTTCTATCTCTAGCTCTGTAGAGAAATTTAGGACAAAGTAAATCAGTAAATCCTTTGCCTTACATTTCTTTGTTTACTGCCTGCAAATAGATCAGGTACCCGTATATCTTGTTCATCTCAATGCAAACAATACTTGAGTGTCGTGTTTTTCCCCTGATCTAGAATCCTTACTCAATTTAACCTCAGCTGTTTGGAACAAGGCAGGCGATCGCTGTGCATGCTCTGTCTGAGCCACCAGAAAGGGCAGATTTGAGTGTGTGCCAAGGACCAGCCACTTCCCACATTACTCTTTGTGTATAATTATATGTTACCCTGTTCATCACCCTTACCTGGACTATTGCTATGGCCTCCTATCTTATCTCCCTGCCTCTGTTCTCTTCCCTCTCCATCCCATTCTCTTCTATACAGTTACCAAAGTGATATGCCTAAATTACAGGTCTGGTCACGTCACTCTGCCACTCAATAAACACCAGTCACTCCCTATGACTTTGAGGATTGAATACAACTCTCTTTGGTACGATGTTTAAAGTCTTTTACAACTTAGCTCTGACCCACCTCAGCATGTTTCCGATAGTGCATTCTCTTTCATGCATTCTACGGTCCCGGCCAGACTGGTCTTGCTGTTCTTCACATGTAATAATGGTCCATCTCCCGTCCTTATGCCTTAGCACAGCTGGTGCCCCTTGCCTGGGATTCATTCCCTCCTCACTTCATTCTTTTTGAATCCCTGGATTCCTTAAAGCTTAGCTTATGCACCTCTTTCTTTTGAGATGAAGTCTTTCCTGATCTACCCAACTGGCTGGTGTGTTCCCTACCAAATTACACTGTATTTATTCTGTCTATATTTTGCATGGCCTGCTGCCTAGGCCTAGAAGTCACAAAGACCTGGGTTCAAATCCTACCTTTTGACTTAAAGCAACTGTATGACCCCAGGTAAGTCATTAACCTCTCAGTGCTCTGGGCGATTTTTTAAGACAAGAAGTTTCAGAGGAGGTGTCAACCTGCATTGGTAGAGGGACCGTCCTCACTGGGGAGTTCTCTGTACCAAAGAAATCACAGGCCCATCTAGTTCTTGTGCCTATCTTAGAATTTGCATATACTTGGATGTGGACCTTTCTTTTCCCTGATAGGATGTAGGCCCCTTAAAGGCAGGAGCTGGTTCATCTTGGTCTCCTCGGCTCCTTGCACAGTGTCCAGCCCATAGGGGCACTTCAGAAATGCTTATAGTTCAGGGGCAGCTAGGTGGCACAGTGGATAGAGCACCAGCCCTGGAGTTAGGAGGACCTGAGTTCAAATCTGACCTCTGACACACAATACTTACTGGCTGTGTGACCCTGGGCAAGTCACTTAACCCCAATTGCCTCACCAAAAAAGAGAAGTAAAAAAAAAAATAAATGCTTATAGATTGATTGATAGATGGGAGGCAGGGCTGAGACTTGAACTAGCCAGGAAATCATGTCTTCCATCCCCTCTGCTGTCTCAAAGCAGAAAAAAGGCCAGGAGTGCTGGGGGAGGGGAGAATATTCCTTTTTCAAATTTCTCTACTGGAAATGTGAAAGCAGAAGAGTGAGAAGAGAGAAACGGAATAACGCAGTGAAAATTCGGTCATGTGAATGGAGGGCAGAGTGTAAAAAGACAGAGACCAAGGTAGCAACAGTGAGCAGAGGAGGTCTGAGGTTCCTGGGAGGGAGTGATAGGGAAAAGACAGGGTCCCACCCAGTGAGACAATGACAAAATCTCATCTCAAATTTCTTGGCCAGTGTCTCATCCATGCAATTGTTGCAAAGAGAAGGAAATAGAGGTGGCAGCAGAGTAGTTGGTGAATTTTTCCCAGATGAGAGTTGCAGGAGATCTGAATGAGAATAGTATAGGATTGGGAGCGGGGGTGGGGAGAGAGAGGACCCAGGTGTCCTGGGGTCTTTGGGACTTTCCTTGAGAGCTGGCTGAGTTTTGTCACCTTACAGAAGAGAAATAATGGAAGCACAAAGAAGAGGTCAGAGACAAAACAGCTCTACTAAAAAGGATTTCAGTCTTGCCCTGAGACCCAGACATACACAGAATCTCAGAAGATCAGAGCTGGGAGGGGCCCTGGAGCTCATCTTGGCCAACGCCATTGACAGAGAAGGAAGCTTGTGCCCAGAGGGGTCAGGGAACCTGTCCAAGGCCACATAGCTAGTTGGTAGCAGAGCATGAACTAGGACCCAGGATTCTGGACTCAGCCTCATCTACTGGTTCTTTTCTAAGACCAGGCAGACAGACAGTGGGTGGGTGGAATGAATTTCTCAGCATTAATTACACCGGAAGGTTTGGTTCTAACGAAGCCTTTCTCACTGGAGAGAACAGTAAAGAGGCAGTGACCCTGAAAAGAAAGCATGTAGCTTGAGTTTTTAAGACAGCCTGTGGAAGTTAGCCCCATGTGACTTTCTTCTTAGCTTGTGTTATCTTTTCTTTACGTAAGACCGAAGCTAGGTGGCACAGTGGATTGAGCACTGGACTTGGAGTCAGGAAGACTCAGCTTTATGAGTTCAAATCTAGCCTCAGACATCTACTAGCTGTGTGACCTTGGGCAAGTCAGTTAACTCAGTTTCCTCATCCGTAAAGTAAGTGGGAGAAGGAAATGGCAAACCACTCCACTATTTTTGTCAATAATACCCCAAAATGGGGTCACAGAGAGTCAGACACAACTGAACTGAATGTGTCTTTTCAGTTGTTGTTTTTTTCTTATCTTTTCAGTTGCTTCTTTTTCCCCAGAAGCTACTTGACTTGATTGTAACTTGACTTGATTGTAAGCTTCTTGAGGGCTGGAACTGTCTTCTGCCTTTTTATATCTCCAGTACTTATCACAGTGCCTGACACATAGTAGGTGCTTAATACACATTGATTGATTGATTGATGGTAGGTTTAGGTTGCAGTTCTCCATTCACACTCTCATTGCAACATTAGAGATCTGCAAAAACAAACAAAAAACCCCCCAGAAACCTGACTAGGGTTAGGGATAAAGTCCATGATTGAGGATGGGAGCAAGTCAAATGGATTGTACCCTCAACTGGGGGTGAGGAGAGAGGAGACAGAGAGCCTGAGAACCCAACTCAAGATTACAGCTGGGAAGGTTACCAAAGCAAGGATGGGACACAGTGAGGGAGAATGGTGGGGTAACATCTTCTTTGAACCAATTATTCTTTGTAACTAAGTGCTAAGCTGATTTGTTTTTGTTGTTGTTTGTCCTTCATTCTCAAAGAGGACCATGACATCAAGGAGGTGATGCCATGACATGCAAGTGAATTAGATTTAAGTGAGGAGGGCTATGCAAAGTCACCAACCTCACTTTCTCTTCTAGAGCCATCTGGGTCCAGTGGCAACATACAGATCAGGGCGTGGAGATGGCTCTGATTTGTTTTTATGCTGTTGAAAGATGTCTAGTTTTGGTGTCCTGGGGCAAAGCACCAGTCACCATGCCCATGATCACACTGCTAGTAAGTTTCAGAGGTTAGACTTGAACCCAGGTCTTCTGACTTTTGAACCATTTTTTTTCTACTTGTCACAAAAGGAGAGTTACATCTCTCCACAGCTCCAGAGGAAATGTGGATGTGCCTAGTGTTGTTTAGACTGGGAAGGGGAAAGAGAATATGGTTGATGAAACTGAGCAAGATCTTTTGGGGGGGCCTTCAGGAAAGGGTTGGCCTTAAGCCACACTGTGAAGTAGACAGAATGTCTTTGATGTTTTCTATCCCATGCCATCTTCCCAGAGCTCACCTGCCCCTGGACTGTCCAGATAATCCCACTTTGGCAACCCACCAAAGATGGACCAGACTTTGTTCCTCTCTCCTCCTCTTTCCCACCATCTTCATCCCTCTGAGTTCGACTCTCTGGTGGATAACACTAGGGAATAACACAAGCTCCATTTGGATACACACTCCTTGAAGGCCAGGGCCATTTTGGTTTTTATTTGTTTGTCTTTGAATTCCTAGTGTCAACCACAGTGCCTGGCATAGTGTAGACAGTCACTAAATGTTTACTGAATTTAATTGGATGTCTTAATTTACTCAATGAGATTCAATTTAAGGAATATTTATTGAGGTCCTACTACGTGCCTGATAATAGGCTTAGGGGATACAAAGACAAAGGGGAAAACTGCCTCTGCCCTCTAGGACCATAACATCTAGTTAGTAGAGGAGATAGCTTAGGCACAAGAATAACTCTTTTTTAAGGTGGAATGTCAGAGGGCACAGGAGAGACTGGAGGAGAAAGATGCCAATCTACACAAGTGTGAGTTCAAATATCGAGGAATCACACAATCAGGATCACCCAATTCCTAGCACATTCTTCTGTGGCCTCTGTTTCCCAATCTGTAAAATGAAGGGGTTGGCCTACATGGCCTCTGAGGACCCTTTCAGCTTGTCTACACTGGTAGCATTCCCCTCAATTTTATGGGCCCAGTAGCAAGTTCCACTTAATTATTTAACATCCCATAGCTTTTACAAAGGAATAATCACTTAACAATACAGTTAGAATAAAGTACAAACACTGTGGAGGGCATAATTCTGTCTATGCCACCTCATTTCGGGGGGAAGGGAGAACAGGTTCACAAACTAGCTCAGTTCCTGTGTAGCATTGTTCTTTTCGGGGTGTTTAAGTTCAGAATTAAAAAAATTAAATTAAAATAGAAAAGGGAAGAGTTGGGGAGAGGGCCAGAAGATTCTAGGAAGTGATGTAATGGCCTGGTTTTAGGAAAGACAAGGTGAAAACTTGCCTATCTGAGTCTAGGGCCAAGGACACCTGGGTTCAAGTAAATCTGACATAAACTCACTGTGTGGGGACTGTGACAAGTCCCAACCTGTCAGTGCCCCAAGGGAAGCCTGTAATTCACAGAGTTGGTGCTGATCTGTGAGGGTAGAGGGTATTTCCTCACTTGGAAATCCCTAGACTAATGACCTGGAGAATTTTACATAAACAAACAAACAAACAAACAAACAAACAAACAAATAAATAAATAAATATGTGTCTGTATACATACACACAAAATGAATACAAATGATTTTTTTTTTTTTTGGAGAAGGGAATGGCATTAGCAGCCAGAAACATCAAGGAAGACTTCATCTGAGCGGTAGGTGAGTCTTGACAGAAGCCAAAGATTCTGAGGGGTGGAAGTGAGAAGAGAGGGCATTCCAGGCATGAGAGATAGCAAGTGCAAAGGGACGGAGATGGAAATGGCGGCATTCAAAAAGCAAGTGAGTCAGTGTGGCTGATCACAGCCTGCCTATTTTCCTATGTTGCTCCTGAGCAAGTGCGCTAGCTTAACCTAATATGGCAGCTATCCTCTTCTGTGTACCAGGGAATCTTCAAGCCCTTGAAACATGATTGCCCTACTTGTGCTCAGTTTTGCTTGTGGAAAAAGAGGGAAACAGTTTCCCCTTATGATTCATGGCATGGTTGAGTGATGTCCTGGCAAGAGGCACAGACAGAACCACCCCACTACTATCCTTGTTACTTCAAGAAGTCTCTGTGTCCTGCTCAGATGACCAGAGGGGCGGCTTGGTCTGACAGTGGCCGTATGGCAATTCGATTGTTCACAGTAGGCTGGAGCTGGAGGAACACACAGCAAAACTGTCCCATCTTGTTCTCTTTAAAAAGTAAAAAAACAACAGCTGCACTTTGGGTCCTGAGAGAGAGAGAGAGAGAGAGAGAGAGAGAGAGAGAGAGAGAGAGAAAGAGAGAGAGAGAGAGAGTCCTCTCAGCCAAAAAATTGCTTCATGAGGCACAGGCTTGTTCTAGTTAAAAACCTTTGGAAAAATCTATAAACTGAAGTTCCCATTTCCAACCTGGAGAAAGGTCATGAAGAGGGCTCCTTTTGGATTCTTGGTATTACTGTGCAATTTAATAACTAGCATTTTTATACACTTTAGGGTTTGCAAAGCACCTTACAAATATGATATTGCAGCAATCCTGGGAAGTAGCTGTGATTATTATCCCCATGTTACAGTTGAGGAAACTGAGGCAGACAGAGGCAAAGTGACTTACTCAGGGTCCCTTACTTGTAGCTAGTAAGTATATGAAGCCAGATTTGAACCCAGATCTGAACCCAGATCTTCTTGACTGCAGGTCCAGTTCAAATTATTAAAAAATACACAGAAGGAGGTTCAAAAGACAGTTTTGAAATTAACATGTGAAATTTATCATATATATATATCTAAGCAAGTGGTATGAAATAGATTCACAGCTCCATTTAACATCCTCTTTTTGTGTTCTGCTGAGTGTGTGGAAATGCTCTTTTAGGGGGTGTTTAAGTTCAAAATAAAAAAATTAAATTAAAGCAGAAAGGGGAGGGATTGGGGAGAGCACGGAAAGTTTCTGAGAGATGATATGTATGGCCCAAATTTTTAATAATTTGAACCGAGACTTCTTGACTCCTATCTACTGTACGAGCTCTCAGCAAAGGATATGAGATGACTTCTAGATGTCTCACAGTCCTAACATTGACTGGTTGAGCATTTGGTTCAGTTAGAACAAAAATGAAGCTCATCTCTGCCCTAGGTGAATGAGAAACACATGACAAACAGAAATCTGTGTTACAAACTGGTCTGTCTATGAAACACAAGAGAGGCAGTGAGTCAAGGGGGACCTTGTTCCAGTACGGCTTTCTGGCACAGCCTGACTGTGTGACCCTGGGAAAATCCCTTAACCTCTGAATGCTCTAGGCAGCTTTCTAAGACCATGCCTTGCAGAGAAGTGATATTTCCTCACCAGGAGATACCTCTATCAGTGAAATCACAGGGCTGGTTAAAGAAAAGCAACAAAGACTCAAGACTACCTAAGTTCAATGGCATTGAAAAATCTTGTTGAGTGTTGAGATACAATGTTCCCAATTACAGAAAGATTCTGTTTGATACCAACAAACACTTATGTGGAAGCCAAGGTAGCAGAGAATTCCCTTTACGGATAAAATCACAGGTCTGGACCCAAACCAAACAAACAAATAATGAGCCAGGCTCTCTTAGCTCCCAGAACTGATGACTGCTGACCTCCAGGAGATGGTGTTCTACTGTGGGATACAACTTGAACCTAATTAAGTAAAAAATATGAACAGGGAGAGAGAACCAATAACTGGGGAGATGGGAAAGGGTATAAGGACTGAGAAGGTCATAAAAAGGGCTAGTTTCGTGACCCTGGGTAAGTCACTTAACCTCTCTATGGCTCAGTTTCCTCATCAGTAAATGGGGACAATAATATAATATAATAATTTAATAGAGCACCTGCCTCCCGGAGTTGTGGTGAGGATCAAATGAGGTATTTGTAAAGCACTCCACAAGCCTTAAACTATTATGTAAATGCTAGCTATTGTTGTTTTTATTCTGAGAACCAGAGATAAGGAGGAAAGGCATTCCAGGCAAGAAAACCAGCTCAATTCAGGGAAAAGCTATTAGGTCAGTTTGATTGGAACACAGGATGTTGAAATGTTTCTTATTTATTGACCTACCTTATGCTTTTATTGATGTAGGAAACTCTCAGGTGAGGAAATTCTCTCCATTAGTGTGGATCAGGCGTTTCTCTGCAATTTCTAGTCTCAGAATGGGTTTCAGGTACTGAGAGGGTAAGAGACTGGCCCAGGGTCACACAGCCACACACAGATAGAGAAAAAGCATTTATTAAGTGCTTACAGTGTGCCAAGCACTATGCTAAACCTGGGAATACGGGTTTAGACAACTCCCCACCACCACCACCCAAAAAACCTAGTCCCTACCCTCCAAGGCAATTACATTTTAGTAAGGAAAGAGAACACATACAGAGATCTGGATCCTCCCTACAGGGAGGAAGGGTACTTGCACAGCAAGAAGTTGGAAAAGTCCAGAGAGTCAGGAATGGAGCAGCAGAGAAGAATCGACCAGTCTCTGGCTTCTTCAGTGGGGCCCTGCTTGGGTGGGAGAGCCTGGCTCTGCTTTGGCCCAGGGTTTGGCCACTTTTCCTCTTCCTTGCAAGTATGCTCTGGGGATTCACAACTTTGCCAATGAGCCATGTTCTGGCCAGAGCTGCTGCAGGAAGTGCAGAGCTGATTCCTAAAAGTCCTGTCATCCTGCATTGGCTTGTGAGCCTCCTGTTGATTAGACGTAATTAAGCGATGAAGATAAACATCCCCCCATGTCAGGTGAAGAAGGAACATGCAAGGAAGGGAGGTACACCAGGTTCCATATTGTTCTCTGATGAAATACAATTGAACTCTCACCCTGTCCAAATCCTCCTGAGTCAGTCGTCCCTGCTTTTTTCTCTTCTCCCTCACACCCTCCTCTGAGGGAGACATCCAGTTTTACTTCTGTCTGCAGGGTCCCAAACCACCCCCACTTGAAATAGGTGGACTATTTCCCCCATTGGAGACGGATCAGGCTTCCCTGGCTGAGGTGACCTTTTGCTCTCCTCTTACCGCCTCTCATAGACATTCTCTTCCTTGAATTGCCCAGCCTCTTGGTTCCCCAGAAATCTCTCTGGTTCTTGACTGGTCGCCCTGACCAGAGAAGCTAAGTAACCAGTTGTGCTGGGGGAATTTGGCTTCGTAACCCCAACAACGGGCAGAACTAGCCATCCAGGGTATCTGCTTCCACAGGGACTCAACCTGACTATTGAGGTCATTGAAGGGACCTTATAAGTCAGCTAATCCAATTCCTTCATTCTATAGATGAAGAAACTGAGGCCCAGAATGGAGTTAAGTGAATTCCAGCTTTGGACATCAACATTGGCCTATGCCTTTAAACTAGCTGTCTTTCAGAGAAGACAGTTTTTTAATTCTTATAATTAGTGATGTTTATTAATTATTAATATTGTTAACAATGTTGATGATAATAATACGTTTACTGAGTTGAACTAAAGGGAAGGAAAAAGCCCCTGACTCTCATTTTCCTCTGGGGACACTCTAAGAAATGTCACTGATACAGATTGAGCTCATTCACGAAGCTGGATTTGGGGGAATGCCGCCATACACAGGATGCTATTTGGGATACCTAGCAATGATAGCTAACCCATGTGGTACTCCTCCTATATTCCAGCATTGTCTCAGTAATGTTCCATTAGATTTCCTTGGTCTGTTAAAAGTTTCATGCTTTGACAACTTAAGTGGAGGGTGGAAGTCAAAAAAAAAAACCAAAAACCCCTTCCTTTTTCTTACAGCATTCTCAGTCTTTATGGGAAATGGGGGAGGGGGAAGGGGAGATATGCATTTAAGGTCAGAGGACCTGGATTCATATCCTGCCTTTGCCACTTCTTAGCTGTGTGGCCTGAGGCAAGTCACTCAACCTCATTTGGCCTCAGTTTCCTCATCTGTAAAATGAGGATAATGATATTTGGACTGCCTACCTCACTGGGTTATTGTAAAGATTAAATGAGATTAATAATAATAATATTAGATAGCATTTATAGATTAAGGTTTACAAAGTGCCTTACAAATATGATCTCACAACAACCCAAGGGGGTAGGTATTACTATTATCTCCGTTTTACAGATTAGAAAACTGAGACATAGGTTAAGTGACTTACTGAGGATCGCACATCTACCAAATGTCTGAGGCTGAATTTGAACTCAAGTCTTCCTGACTCAAGGTCTAACACTCTATCCCCTGCTCCACCCTGCTGCCCCCAATGTGTATGCTAAGTTTGTATTTGTGTTGTAAACATGAAGGACTATGTCAATATTGGTATTTCTTGTTACGTTCATGTGTAACCCTAGATTATTAGCTCTCACTATAGAGCTCATTATATGTCTTCAACTAGGTCGTTGGTAACTCCTCGAGGGTAGAGGCCATGTTATTATGTTGTCTGCTGGTTCATAATAGCTCCTCATTAGACAAACCACAGAGCTCCATTGTATTCGTTGTTCCTTGGGCTGCCAACTGTATATTCCAGCTGTGTCCCATGTCATTTGGATGAGAACACACAGAAATAGAATTCTGGGATCCCCTCAGTAAAATGGGATTTTAGGAAATCATCATGCATTGCGGTCAAGAAAATCAACTTTGGTTCATCTTCCTAGGATATAAGAGAAATCAGACAACGGGTTATGAGAAAGCCAGTTCTAATGATAATAATGATAAGAACAACTCTTTTAAAGCCAAATCTGTTGTCCATGTCGGGGTGAACAATGGCAAAGTAAAGGAGTGTCAGCCAGGGTGACTCTGTGCGCACTGAGACCATTTTGGGAGGTGTGAAGGTCTGACAAGACCCCTGAAACATCAGCTAATTAGGCTCTGAGGATGTCATTCATTGGCTTAGCACTGTGGCCAGTGTGGCATAATTGCTCCCATGAACCTAAGAAATAGATGAGGGAGCACAGAGTGCAGGCAGGTCCTACTCAGAACAGTTGTGATGATCAACTTGACATGGAGACCAGTGGAGAAATGAGTGTTCCTTGGTGTCCTGGTCCAACAAGAAGGCACTATATGTGGGAACCAATCAGAAATACCAATACCCCACTTACTGAAAATTCTTTAATGCAAATGGCTCTGACCACAGGTAAATGATGAGCTAATGAAATAGATTGAAGATATGAATGCTCTTGTGTTCAGTCATTTTTCAGTCCTGTCTGACTCTTTGTGATCCTGTTTGGGGGTTTAATTGGCAGAAATACTGGAGCGGTTTGCCATTTCCTTCTCCAGTTCATTTCTCAGATGAGGAAATTGAGGCAAACAGGATTAAGTGACTTGTCCAAAGTCACACAACTAGTCTGAGGCTGGATTTGAATGCAGGAAGAGGAGTCTTCCTGATCCAGCATTCTATCCACTGTGCCACCTAGCTGGCCATGAATGCTTTTATTATGCATTATAATAACAACATTGGAATAGATCAGCAACCTAACCCTAGTGCAACTATCTAAATTAAGAAATCTAACTAGTTGTAGGCAAGGGCTTCATCCTGCCTTCATCATGTCAATGATATCATCTGTTTCAAGCCACACAAAAATGTGTTGTAAACCACTGCATGAAATTAGCAAGAAATCATTAGCAAGAAATCATTTTACTCCTAAACTCAGATTAGAGGAAATAAGATTTAAAATTGAGGAATTACTTAAATCTGAAGAGACAAAAGCCAGAGATGCTGAAGGCACTGAAAATCTATACTTAATGAAAACTTCACTGATGGTTTGAATGATTTTGAAAAGGAGATCAACCTACTTAGATTGGAATTTAAAAACCTCTTTTTGAACATGATGGCACAAATTCAACTAAGAGTTTGGTACCAACTGTACCAAAACAGAATAATTTTAAAAATCTACTTTCTGCTATAACTATCATGAACCAATGTATTCTCCCATAATATTTGACAGACAATGTAAAATTCTGCACCTGACATGACATGTTGGAATTATTGGGATGGTAATAACATTAGGAGGAAAAGCAGAGCTCCCTAGGAATATTCCTAAGGATGGACATTAAATATCATCATAGTAGGAGAGGCTTGACAAAACTATTGAAAGAACCCTGGAAAGATATTGAAATATTACATACATATCTAGTAGATGCTCGCAGCAAGATATTTGAATGCCAATTTGCCCATTTTTATGAGGTTTTTCCTTTGCATCTCCAGGGCTTAGCAAAGTGTGTGGCACACAGGAAGCACTTAACAAATATTTGTTGATTGATTGACTACCCAGGTAAGGGCAACAAGAAAGAAAAAACATGAAATGGAATCTAGAAAGCCAAAGCACATCAGAAATTCTTGATATCCTTAATCGATATTTGAAAACCAAAGCCAAAGGTGATACATGGATTCAAAGAGTAGATACAAAGAACAGAGGAAACAATTAAAAGCCAATCACAAACCTACTACAGAGCCTTGAGACACATTGTCATGTTATTAAGGTACTAGGTTATAGCATTTTAGCACTTTTTAGGTGGGAGAAGAGTGATTTGATTGATTTATTCAATTGACCCTCACCCTTATAATAACGTAGTGAGAATTCTAGAGCATAAGTGTCAAATGTCAATTTTTTTGTGGGCAAAGCTTAAATCTAGTTTAGCTCAACAAGTTCAAGGGTTTTTTGTGTCTTCTTAAAATTCAGTAGGCCTTTGTGAACCTTAAAAAAACCACTTAAACAAAAATCCAATTATTACTTAAACAAAAACCCAATTATTGTTAATAATTGAAAATTGAAAATACATAATACAAGAAAGTAAAACACAACTCCTCTTCTGTGGTCAGAAACTGAAGGCAACACCTTCCAGGAAGTCTGTGCTCCATAAAATATTTCTGCCTTCCCCTTACTCTCCCCTGCCTTAAGGAAGTCTTCCCTTCCTCCATCTTTAAACCTATGGTCCTATTTAGCTGAGCTACTAAGAAGTATATTTTTTATTTAATCTAGTATGGTCATAAATCTGGGTAGGTTTAAGCAGAGAAGTTTTAAGTCCCTGGGGGAAAAAATACCCATGCTTTTAGCTCAGCCTAAGGAGTTACTAATTGACTGACAAATTGTCCAACCCATGTAATAGTGACTTTGTACCCCAAAAGTCTATTTAAGACATGGAGCAGCTAGGTAGTACCGTAGTGGGCAGAGCTCCAAACCTGGAGTCAGGAAGACTCACCTTCCTGAGTTCAAATCTGGCTTCAGACGCTTACTAGCTGTGTGACCCTGGGCAAGTCACCTAACTCTGTTTGCTTGTTTCCTCATCTGTAAAGTGAACTGGAGAAGGAAATGGCAAACCACCCCAGCATCATTGCCAAGAAAATCCCAAACAGGGTCACAGAGAGTTGGACATGACTGAAACAACTGAACAACAACACGAAAATTTGAATGATTTGCCCAAGGACGTACAAGCAGTAAATTACAAGGATTGGAACCTGGGCCCTCTGCTTCCATATCCAGCATCCTTTCCACTACACTGTGCTCCTTTGAACTTTGCATTTAGTGATTTTAAGGGTTTCTCATTCTCTGTCTGGGAACATAACAGTCCTACCACAGAGTGGTAGTGGACAGCCATCCCCACAACTACCATCATCATTTGTAGAGAGTGTTAAGTTTGGCAAGACACTTTACAAATATTATCTCATATGGCCCTCATAACAACCTTGAAGGTAGACGCTATTATTATCCCTATTTCACAGATGAGTAAACTGAGGCCCAGGGAGGCCAAGGTAGTAGTAATCATTGTAGTTACTACTATTGTAACTACATTGTAGTTACAAGCATTAGAGATAGGATTTGAAGCCAGTGGAAAGAGTGTCTGCTCTGGGGTTAAGGGATCTGCATTCATATACCACCTCTGATGCTTACTACCTGTGTGACCTTGGGTAAGTTTCTTAACTTCTCTGGGACTCAGTGTCCTTATCTGTAAAATGAGAGGGCGGTAGTAGATGGCCTCTGAGGTCCTTCTGGTTCTAGAGATCCAGTCTTTTCATCACGATCTTACGGGTGTCCTCTGTCTTCAAATCGAGGATGACTTCACTTGGCCGCACTGCCCACAGGAAGGCAACAGGGTCCTGTCCCTCACAGCCCTCCCCAGAGTGCTCTGGGCAGAAGCCTGACCAATGTGAATGGAGGCTCTGACCCCGGTGCCGGCTCTTAGGAGCTCCCTGTGTTTTCAGTTTAACTGCTCAGAGCATCTGCTTGGTGACAAGTCAGGATGTGGCAGCCTGTTTGGGAGAGCTGGATCCCAGGACATCTCATGACAGCTGTTTTCTGCAAGCTTTTGGAGGTCCTCCCTGCTGGGGCGTTGGGCTCTTTTATCATCTTACACCAGAGGGCAAACAGCCGCTGTGGTGCTGAACAAGGTCACTGCATGGGCTTATGGTCTGAGGCTGGTAAAAAGGAAAAGAAAAGAAATAGCTTCCTCTACTTTCCCTGAGATGGTTATTTTTGAGAAGACACTGCCCTTTGGTGAAATGGGTACCCCTCTGGACTTGGAATCGGGAAGTCGGAGTTTGAATCCTGCCTTAGACACTTAACAACCCTAGGAAAGTCATTTCACCACTTCCAGCCTCTGTTTCTTCATCTGCAAAATGGGGATAATAGTACCTACCTCACAAGGTTGTTGAAGACCAAATGAAATATTTGTAAAGCAATTTGCAAACTATAAGCGCTATATCTGTCACTACTGCTATACAAATTGCCATATAAAGAGGAGTTTTTGTCATTGTTGTTATTATCATTGGTCCAGTCCTGTGATTTTATTGGTGTAGGGAAGTCTCAGAAAGAAAAACGCTTCTGTAGTCCTTCCGTAAATCAGAAATTGCTCTGAGTCATACAGTCAGTATGTGTCACAAACAAGACTTCAATCCAGATCCCTAGGTCTTCCTGACTCCAAAACCAGCTCTCTGTCTATCACACCCTTCAGTCATTGTTATTATCACCACTTTATCATTCATATCTCCTTCCTATACTCTTCCTTCCTTCCTTTGTTTTCTTTTTCTTCTTCTTCTTCTTCCCCTCCTCCTCCTCCTTCTCCTTTCTCCCTCTCTCCCTATCCTTCTTTCCTCCTACTTCTTTTTCTCCTCTCCCCACTCATCTTTCTTCTCCTCTTCCTCCCTTTCCCCTTTTTCCTTTCCTTCTCCTCATTCTCTCCTCCTCTTCCTCCCTTTCACTCTATTCCATTCTCTCTCAATC